>NW_028186512.1:2694553-2757448 GCF_003343005.1 Rhea americana | reverse complement strand
TTACATATTGGCAGTGAAAATGCCTCATAGTTGAATAGGAGCAAAGATTGAGCATATACTTTTAATCAGATTTAGTGAGATCAAGTATTCAGTTCATGTAACACCAAAGTTTACTGAATTGTGTAGATGGGTCATTTTTGTTTTTATTTCGGGAAAGGGGGAATATGTGATACCAGGTACTGTGGCATCTGGATTGCTACCATAGAAGCGTTGCGTAGCAAAGTGACCACAGTGCTGTCCCCTGAGAGCAGTGCTGTGTGTGCCATCATTAGTGCGTTAAGTTATAAAGAGTTCTGTGCAAGTTCAGATTCCTTTACTCAGTTGTGCTCTTCTTGGGAGTGCTATCTCTTGGGAAACTGCATAAAAGCTGGGTTTAGATCAAGTGTTGAGGCTTTTTTCTTTGACTTGCCAATACAGGGGATGTGATCAGTACAGCTACTCTGGATACTTGCACAATTTCATCATTCTRGCACAACTCTGTACAAATATAACTCTGTTCTGGACTAATGTCACTTTTATTTCAGTATCCACATGGGAGACTGATACTAGAATAGATGCAGCAGTCACCCATCTTTCTTATTTTGTTCTCTGTTACCCTTTCCACAGCATGCATGGGCAAAATCTGGAGTACAAAGAGGAAGACAAATAATTTTTAAACATGCCTTTTTATAAGTCATTATATTTAGGCACTGTTCAAAGCAGTATCATCCAAAGACAACTATTATGTTGACTTGGTATGCAAGCAAATGATTAATGTGGTTCACCAGTGATTTCTGAAGTATTATTTCATATTTCTTTGCTTATAAAGGGAATTCTCTTTCCAACATGGCAGCAGATGAGACTGAATAAGTCAGTATAGACAGTCTAAATTATAGCACTTAATGGTCTTCAGAAGTATTTAACTTGCAAGTTTTTATCATTAAAATCATTAAAAAGCCAATCCACATCAAAGTGATCTGTGGACTGTAAATCTAGCATTGGATAACTTGGTRATCCAATATCCATTTACATTTTTTTTWWWAWKKTWAARKWAWWAWWRRMMRKYYTKKKKKKTYMMYKKTTTYMMYKKTTTTTCCCTTCCATGCTYGCTATGGGTATAAGAATCATGTCAGCCTAACAGTTTTAACTGATGGAGCTTATTTCAGCACTCAGAACTGTTGTTAGRGAGGAAACTGCAAATGTATCATTTTCGTATGTATTTTGTGCAGGAGTAGAAGAGTAGAAAATGGATTTCAGAATTTACAGTGTGACAAAGTAYGTCTGTTGCAGAAGTTTCAAGACTCTAATGTGTTAGAAACCTGTCTAGTAGACAAAAGCAAAAAAAAATGCATGCACACAGATCTAACACTTGACATGCGGGTGTAGGAAGTCAGAAAGGTTTTTATGAATTCAAAGAAACATATTCAGATTGCTTGGTGATGCAGTGACCATAGTTTATAATGCTTTCACTTGCCTGAGCTTTTCTTCCTCAGTTTGTTCGACAGTGGGGAATTAGTATCTCATTAGTATTGGGGAATTAGTATCTCATTATTCTGTGTTTATATAAAAAGACACTGAGGATGTTTATCTGATATATCATTTCAGACTCGTGATTTCAAACCTTTTTAGGGCATTGCCAATAATAACAGTATTCTATCTATGTAGTGTGATGAAAACAGAGCATGAGATGCTTAAAGATACCTTATTCTTACTGTGATGTGTATATATATATATATATGGGATTATTCACACTTGACATGTATGCACAATATGGAATATGGATGTCTAAAATAGCATGCACTGGTGTTGCGGGTAAAATACCTGGATCAGATAAAGGTAGACTTACCCAGTATAAAGTTGAGAAGAACCTGCAGATTCATCAAAGCATGTGTATATTACCTCTTTATATATAAATACTTAAATGCTACTTATATATAGATTAATAATTAACAACAGGAAACTGCTGTAGATCAAAATCTTTTAGTAGTTCACAAGCAGTGAAARAAGTGATTAGAAAGTGGCTTCTTAAATGGGCTGTATGAAACAAGGTGATAGAGAGAGGTACAAATTTTAATGGAACAAAGCTATGTATGAAGCAAACCTCAAGAATACAAACAAGGAAGAAGGAGCAAGGCAGCTCTCTGAGACTTCTGAATGGTTTAAATTATTCTAAAATTTATGTAAAATTTGGGGAGGAGTTATTTCTCCTTCTCTTTTTTCTTCTACTTTGCATTTTGCTCTCTCTGATTTGTATTTGAATTTAAAAGAATTTTAACTCTTATTTTTACTCTGCTTGAAAGAAGCAGAGTAAGGTCACAAGACATTTTTAATAGAATTCTTTGAAGTGGTCAAAATTAGGGAAACAAAGTGACCTGGCTGGGATTTTCATCATAATTTGTGAGAATCTACTCTTTGGAGAATTCAGAAAGACCTTCAGTGTTGTGTTGAAACTTGTACGTTTTTAGATTAACACCACTGAATCCATGAGTTTGACTTCCTGGTGAAAATGATATATTACTTTAAAGATCAGTTCTGTTGTTACTCTGATTATGCAAGGCAAATGAGGCTCTTGTTTGTAACTAGTATTTCCTGAGATCTTTATCCCTAACCAGTAGGTGTTTGATGTGATTTTGCATCTGTGCTGAAGCAAGTGGAGTTCTATCCAGTTTTCCTGAATAGGAAAACTAGATAGGAAAACTGGATATTTCTTTCCATTTTTTTGAATGACAAGTTGACCGTGAGCCAGCAAGGTGCCCTTGTGGCCAAGAAAGCCAAYGGCATCCCGGGGTGCATTAGGAAGACTGTTGCCAGCAGGTGGAGGGAGGTGATCCTGCCCCTCTACTCAGCCCTGGGGAGGCCTCATCTCGAGTACTGTGTCCAGTTCTGGGCTCCCCAGGACAAGAGAGACATGAGGCTACTGAAGAGAGTCCAGTGTAGGGCTACGAGGATGATCAGAGGGCTGGAGCACCTGCCCTACGAGGAACGGCTGCGAGAGCTGGGCCTATTCARCCTGGGGAAGAGAAGACTGAGGGGGGATCTTATCAGTGCGTACAAGTACCTGAAGGGAGGGTGTCAAGGGGACGGGGCCAAACTCTTTTCAGTTGTCCCGTGGGACAGGACAAGAGGCAATGGGCAGAAGTTGAACCACAGGAAGTTCCGCCTGAATGTGAGGGGAATTTCTTCCCTGTGAGAGTGACGGAGCCCTGGCACAGGTTGCCCAGAGAGGTTGGGGAGTCTCCTTCTCTGGAGATCTTCAAGGCCCGCCTGGACGCAACCCTGTCTAACATGCTCTGGGTGACCCTGCTGAGCAGGGAGGTTGGACTAGATGCTCTCCAGAGGTCCCTTCCAACCTTACAGATTCTGTAATTCTGTGATTCCTGGAATAGTTGTTATTTTAGTATAGAAAAAGTCCTTGTTGTTTTCAACTGTAGAGCAGGTATTTGTTTGGAGAACTTCTTTCTATTTGTATTAACAGAGCATTATTGTTCTGTCAGAACAGTGATAGAAAGTAGTTTTGAAATTTTCTACCCAGGACTTTCTTAGAGAGCTGCTAACATGTGCATGATGGTTTCTGGAATTGTCAACTGAACCGGTTTAATTTCAAACATGTAGTCTTTCAGGAATCTCAAACCCATCTAAAATGTGTGCTTCCTTGAGCTGGGGAGACAGAGACACTGATCATGTGGCTTTATTGGGGTCTCACTGTGAATCCTCAATGTTCAGGACCAGAGTTTGGTCTCATTCACTTATAATCTTTTGGTCTTTCCTCTTAATGCTGGACGTTTCCACCTTTATATTGTTGAGAATAGGAGCTGTGTAGCTATATAAAACAGAAATTGGTTATGTCTTTGTCTCCGTTGCATTCTTCTAATTGCCTGGTGAATGTGGTGAAGAACTGTACTATTTCAGAAGGTGAGAATTTTGACCTTGTTGAATGCCTCAGGAAACCTGGCTATGTATAGGTTGCCATCTCGGCTGTTACAGTTTCCTGTTTTGCATTTCTGCCTGTTGCTGGCTTTGCAGTCTGGCCTACTTAATAATAGGCCCTTTATTATCCATGCTCCTATCAGTGTTAAGTGCTTCCACTTGGATGTAGTAGCCAAAGGAAAACTCTTTGTCTGTATTAACTTAAAAAGTTAAGGTAACTTAATCATAATTTTGGTAATGTGGAGTATTAGATTTCATCTGGGAAACACTGTAAATACATACAGCTTAAAAATCTGTAGTGTGGAATATTTTTGGATGAATGGGTATGAAATCAAATTTTTTCCCCCTCAAGGTTTCCATCTAGTTACCTAGAGCAGAAAACAGTGGTATCAGAGCAGGGCTGAAGCGCTTGCTAGACTGTTTGGTTATTCAGAGCCAGCTAGGGCAGATCTTTTTCCTCAGAGGAAGAGACAAGGATTGACAAGGATTGGAATGCCACAGAGACTGAAGTACTGATATCTGTGTGGACGAATGCTAAATCTTTGTCCTGGCTATCCTTTAAAATTAGAAGGGAGGCAGTTCCACAAGATGGAGAGGGCTCTATCTGACAGCTCTGCTCTTCTGAACCCCAGCCACACATTTCTTCGCCTGTTTTGGCTGGGTGAGTCTGGTACTCATCCTGCTCTGAGCTGATTCAACCGCTCTGGAGAATGTTTTTTATAGTTTTTGCCAGGTTAGGAAGAGGAATGGGCTGGCAGACCTGAGCAGAGGGGAAATGATGCCGGAGTAGCACAGCTGGCACAAGGGAACAGAGGAAGACCTTTTCTGTTTGGGTGGCAGCAAGCGTTAGAGCTGCTCATCTGCTAGTGGACCCATGACCTTACTGGCTGAAGGCAGCTATTGGAGGTAGCTGGTTATAAATAAGTGCTACAGTATTCCCAACTGAAGATTTTCTTGAAATGCTTCCTTGAAAAGGTCTAATTTACAGGGTTTTTTTCCCCAGATACTTATGTTGATGATTAGCCTGATGAGGTGATATTGCCAACAGCTACGTCAGTCACAAAGCCCCAGTGTAGTTATGTTGGCAGCAAAACTACAAAGATTAATGATATAGCTTATTTTATGGGGGGTAAGAGAGGAAGGAGCAGGAGGATTACTTAAGCTTTTCTGGTGCTATCTTGCTGGTATGAACTGCAGCTGTATTAGAAGAGGTTTTTATAGCTTAATATAACTATGAGCAAAAGGCATCTAGTACAGATTCTGTATAAGATGGGGCAAATGTTTTTTTCTCATAGGTGGAAAGACTGTCCTTTAAATTTAGCTTTTTGGTAATAGAAACGTTCTTTTCTACTTTAAAGTATGAAATAATTTGAAATACCACCAGACCAGCTGTTGTTAGCTACATTATCAAGAAACTAGAGAACAGCTAATTCTTAAATCCAAAAATATTCAAAAATATTCTGTAAAAATAGGCTGGCATTACCAGAAACCATTGCCAATGAAGAGAATTAGCAAAGGTGAAGATGATGCATGCTATAAACCAATGGACTATTTATTAGTTCCCGGGATTCTGCAGTGCTTCATAAGTCACTTTGAAATTTTTAGCTTTGAGTCCCCTTTTCTCGGAAGAAGGTTAGAAAATATTTGTCTTAACTGTGTACAGTAAATGTATTTTAAAATCTTCTTATTACTGCTAGCTTTTTAATCTCCTTAAATAAGTTTCTTGATTTCAATGAATAAATATCTACAAATCTAAACTCCTGTGGTGTTTTCCCTAGTTGCAGTGCCTAAGGGAGGTTCTTGCTGAATTCCTTCATAACTTTTTAGTGTTATGCCAAGGAACTATCCAGATGCTTGGGAATTGGATTATAACTTTTTTTCCTCAGCCTTGGCTACAGCAAACTTCGAAATTTTGTACTGTGCAGAAAACACTACGTGAGTATAACTGGCATAAAGACTGAAAGGCTGTTTACTATGGTTTACTGGCTAAGTGTTCCCTTTGCCCTCGTGCCTACTAGTCTGTCAGACATGATTCTTGTTTATGGTCAGATCTGATGGATCTCTTGTAGTTTGGAAAGTGGAATCAGGCAAGTAGGTGAAGATGTATGTCAGAGCCCTCTTGCCTGATACCTCCACTTTATTCTCTTGTGTTGCTCTTTTCAGTCACCTAACCAATTGTTTGCTGAAGGAATTACTGACAAGAGTGGGGTAGTAAATGTATGTCTTTGTCTTCCTGATGTGATGACACCTACCTCTTTACCATCATGTGTCCTTCAGAACTGGCTGAGGAGCTTCCTGCTTTAGCAGATTTTTCTCTGCCTGTTGTCYCCTAAGGGTTGCCCTAAAATCTGCTGTCAGAACTGTTCCTGTGAAGGTCCTGAAATGGTTTCAGCTAATGTAACCTGAGTTTCCAAGAACCTACAATTTAAAATTAATTTGCTTTATGTCGGCTGGAGAGAATTGAGGCGTGCTTCTGTGTGTGCCTGTGCTCATAGATTGGAGAGTGGTCATTTGGGGGAAAGAAAGAAACAGGCAGATTGGAGGAAAGTGGGCAGCTTGATAACTTAGAATTTGTGTTCATTGCCTCAGATTGGAGAAGACACAGAAGGAGACTTCCAGGAAATTTGAGAGGGTGAGTGTCCTGTTAGAAGAAACAGCAATCCAGTATGCTCTGTGAAGAAAATGAGTAAAATTGATGTTGATCAGTATAATGTGATTAGTGCTTGGCTCCYGGTCTCAGTCCTGGCACTCAGATACTGGTGATAGATGTGGTATTGGTTTTTCAGCACAAACAACATCATCACTGAAGCCGATGTCCATGTTGCTTTGGGAAAGATGCTTAGTGTCCATGCAGCGCTCGTGCTGCCTTACCAGGAGGGAAGGGGGCACAGGGCTGCGTCCACCACATATAATATGTCTTCCTGAGTGTCTGTGTCCTTCTGGAGATTCAACAAGGTACCAGCAGGCACCTGCTTCTCCTCTACCCTGCACTCCCATGTGTACATCTGTGAGGGGAGCAGTTTGAGACCTACACTGCAGGAACTGAGCTCTGCCAGCACCGGTGGCAGACTCCTGTGACTAATGTTGCATATTTCTGAATATAGGCAGGTTTCCCCCACACTTTGGCATAGTTTCTGGCCTTCCCCTGCTTAGGACACTAGGGCTGTCAGGCTTCCAGGCCAGCCAGCAGTCTGCATCGCTTGAGCCGAAAGGCTCATTATCTTGAGAACCTGGCAGCCTGGGAGCCCTAGCTTCAGCCCCAGAATTAAAGTCATCTAAATTCTCAGCTTAAAGACAAGGAGTCTGAAGTCTTTGTGCGCTTTCTTTGTGCGCTGGCTTTTAGCCTAGAAGTAAGTAGTCTTGGAGAACTGCAAGTCCTGGAAATTCATCCTGGCAGGCTTGCTTTGCAACTTACGCAGGGTTCGGAGTCCTTCTGTCCACTGGTCTGGGACAGCTATCACTGCTGTTCAGTAGAGATAGTGGAAAATTTGGGAAGCATTATGCCTGTTTTAGCCAGTCTGCTGCTGACCCTAGGGAATGTGTGTTGTTCAGGAAATACTGTGTTTTGGTGTCTCGGTGTAAGGTTACAGGATTCTGGGATGTTAGATTGGGCTTGGAAAATGATGGTGGAATGAATAGTGAGTTTCCTGAATTCCATATGTAGAATCATGTAAGGCTCTGTTAGTAAAAAAGCTCACAGATAAAGAAAGGATGCTTAGTGATTATGTGACTTGATTGCTCTTCCAAAAGCATAGACAAAGCTTACAGATAACCGKGGATCAGATAAACAGATTGCAGTCATTTTCTCTATCTATCAGTTCTTATCTGTTGATTGACACCTTTGTACAAAATCCTGCAAAGCCTTGATCTCAGAAATACGTGAAAGCAGTTCGACATGATATTCTGCAGATACTCTGACTGTGGGGTGATGACTGCTGTTTTTGCTTCATTCTGCAGTTTTCTGGATCTCTTCAAATCCTCAAATACAGGGACGCCCTCATTTTGTGCTTTTAAAAAGCGGGATGTGGGCTGGGGCCTCTGGATCTGTGCTCTATCATTCCTGGTTGGCAATAGTTAGGTGGCACTTTTATTTGCCTGAGATCAGTGCAATAGCACTGGCACATGCCCAGGTCTCAGCCCGAACGCCTCACCCTCAGGCTTCTTGCTGAGATAGTGATAGGGCTCTTGCTCAGGACAAGCTGCTTCTAGCTGAGTCGTTTGTCCTCTGTCTCTGTGTATTACTTGGGGTAATGGCACATGCTCTCATGTAGCTGTATTGGAGTGGTCCTACTAGCAAGCATTTTTGTGCTTGTGGTTGCTGCTGTGGCTTTCTTCATCTAATAATACTTGCCAATATTACAGAAAGCCAGTAGTTTTCAGAGTGGTGTTCTCCGCTTGAGCACGGGAGAAACTAAGGCTTCAAGTGAGAAAGCATCTTGCCCAAAGTTATGCAGAAGGAAATAGGAGTTGTGTTTGCTGAGCTGCACCTCAGCAGTCTCTGTGACCTCTTCCGCTGGCGAGCTTTTATGGGCTTAGTTATGTCAGGAAAAAATTTCAGTGATAACAAATTTAGTGACAGTCACTAGACTCATTTGGAGTGAATTGCTCCTAAGGTTGGAGCTGTTTGATTTCATCCGTGAACTGAGATTCCCGTGGAAGCTTATTGGCCTGGCTGCTGATGGAGGTGATGCCTGATATTTTTCATCTCAGGCGTGCTTACCAGTTTAGGAGGAAAGCTAGTGCTGCTAAAGCTTGGTCTTCAGTTTAACCACAATTGCTACTTTGGTTTAATTAATTAGTAATTATCTTGATCAAAACGTTTGTAAAAAATAGAGACTTAATGTAAATGCCTTCATATTTCTGTGTCAGTAACTTTATTCACGTGTATAATGTTTTTCTTATATTAATGGAGTTGCAGCCGTACTAGGATTATATTGGTGTGTGGTTGAAGACAGTTCAAGTTTTTCAGGGAGACAGGCTCAGACTTGTAATTCATGTGTCACTAAAGGCTTCTAGTAATCTGGATCTGTATTTGTTGGTGTATTTTAAAGACAAACTGAAAGCTTCCTGGCTTGATTTCAGGTGGATCCCTGTAAAAACATATTTGCTTGTAAATCTCTATTCTTAAAGTTTCTCATCTTCTGTATAAGCTAAAGAGGCGTTTCTAACCTTGGTGATCTTGGTCTCTTCTGCTTATAAAGGGTCTGGCAAATTCAGGTGCCTTGAGAAGTACCAAGGAGCATTTGGTGCAACGTGATAGTGCAGCTGCTGCTCACTGACTGTCTGGGGGACCAGGAACAACCWGGGTTTTGTGTCATGTGGGACTCCAGTCCTGGTTTTCAGAAGATCACTAATGGCATCCAGTGATTAAACAGTGTTTCATTGGAGGGTGGAAATCTGGCAGATCTTTATGTTTGTTTCTGGGTTGTATAAACTTGGCTTGTGAAGCGATATTATCTTTAAACACTTTCTCTGTCCGGAATGATAGGTTGTGATTTAGTTGTGAATTGCAGGACATTTCACAAAAGTTAGTGCAGATCTTCCTGCTGCATTTTGTCTTTTTAAAGATGTGATGACTATATGGTGTTTTGAAAGTCATTTAAAGACAAACCCTTCCCCCCATGATTTCACAAATTAGGCAAAAGGGAGGAAAAGTAGAGTAATCATTTTCAAAAAACAAAGTGTGCCTCTATCAGTATGCACCTAGTTATGTTTTTATAGTGGCAAGTTGAAGAAGCTATTTTTATTTCAAGTGTGTAAATGGTAGATGGGGGACTAATCTGTGAAAAAAGAAATTAACAACCTTCCTTTTTGTTTTGCTTTTCATCAGTTTGTTCTGATTTACCAAGGTTTAACATAATGACACTTTTATTCATGAAAAAATAAAATTTTTCCCCCTCAATTTTTTTGTCTCTTGCTTTGGTGAAACATTCAGCTTTTAAACTGAGGAGCTTGAGCTGTAATTTAACATCTTCACTTAGTCTCTGATAAATGAGGTCTGGGTCATAGTCCTTAGAAGTGGTTTAATGCAGCTGATGTAACTGTATCAGTGTAAGCTCTTAGTGAAATGAATCATTAGTAGGAACAGTGGCTTGTATCAACTGAGCTTCACTGTTTTGCATGTGGTGTGGTTCCCGCCTTAAAATACTGTGTTGTAAGAGTACCCTAGAATGGGCCAGCAAATGCGTTCCTAATTCCATGCAGTCTGTGCTAATGTGTCGTTCTGTAATGAAAGATAAAGCACATCTTGCATTTTATGAGCTTAACTCAGAAATCTTGATACCTAAGTGATCATGGGCATTTTTCTTCCTTAAAACCTTAAAGGATTTCTTTATGTTACAAATGCATGTTTTAATTTAATTACTTCAAAAAAAAATTATGAAAGTGACATGTTAACAAATTCCTCTTGCCTCACCTGTGAAGGAAGCTCCTCCCGTCCTACSCGGATGAATTAGAGGGAAATGATTTTTTCAGCTGATAAAAAGAAATAAAATTCCATGCCCTTCCCAAAGGAGGAATTCAACAATTGGACAAGTGGCGTGGGACCATGTGTTGGTTTGTAAAAGGATATAGTTTGTAAAGATGTTTCCTTTGATGCCTGTGATGAATATGGATGTATTTCCGTTGGAGAGGGTTTTGATTAAATTATGCAATTAGAGCTGACCAGACAGATCTAAATATAGGAAGAGGTTTCGGTTATCCTGCCTTTGTGCGTATTAACACACCCACACAGATGTGTGTTTGTCACTGTTGTAAACAACACCTGTTTTCTAAAGACAGTTCAAAAAGTCAGGAAAGGGAATGATCTTTGTGGAAAAAAAATTACACAGGACTGTTGTGATGAAAGGGGGAAAAACTGTTCTCTCAGCTTTTTGATGCTTTAGGAAAGGACTTGAACTTACCACAGCTGACCTAGCTATTGAAGTATCTTTGTGGCTATCCTAACTTTCCAAAGCTGATGGGCAATGTGACAGACTGGCCAGCCAGCTCTTCTGCTTTGCCTGGACTTGGCCTGCGTCAGCTGAGGATGCCGACTTCTTGCCTGCTCCTGTGCTCCTTCGGGAGTTAGGTACCCCTCAATATGAGTGGATGAATCTGCCCCAAAGATGCACAAAGATTACCCTCTGTGAGGGCTAGTAATTCATTCTGCCTGCTGCCATCCATTTGCAATTTTTTTTTCTTTTGGATGTTTGGCTTTATTTCTCGGCTTTTTTTAAGTCATTCATCTTGGAGAGAGTGTGAAAAATGAAGAATCTCCTCTTCTATGGCATTTCAGACAAAACTTATGAACGTTGTCTTGGGATGAGAGAATATTGTAGTTCACAGCATTGTTTTCATCCTTAGATTATGTAAATGCATTTCATAATTTTGTAATCCCGTTTATATAAAAAATTTTACACTTCCTTCATTACATAAGTTAAAATATTAAATTGTGGTTTTGGAGAATTTTTTTTTTTTTATCAAACATCGGGTTCAATCCAACTGCTTGCTGACGTGAAAAGGGGATCTTAAGGGATTTGCTCACACTGAGGGTATTGTTTGGTGCATCTACTTGTACTAGCYTTGGCGTGTGCCAGATTTAGTCAGCTTGCTCTCCAAAGAATAAACTTTAGTTAGTTTAGAGTTAGTTCTTTTTCTGTTGTCTTGGCAAGTTGAATCAGCTCAGGAGACCAATAGGCATTAAAGGAAGAAGATGAGGATGTGCGACTTCGTAGAGTCTTATGTGCATCTGAAAACAGCAATGAGTAAAACTGAGCGGTGCAAACTAGAAATTTACCATTGTTTTTAACCATGGTTAAAACTGCATAGTTCAAGGATTTGATGACCATTTAGAGACCATATGTGTTAGTGTTGCTTGTAAGCAGGGAGGAATAGTGCTTTAAGTAGGTGCAGAAAAGCTTCTGGCAAGAGGTACTATTCAAATTTGTGATTCAGATGTACAGTTTTTAGTATGTCAGAAGAACAGTTACACAGGGCAGTATCTGGCTTTGGGAGGTGAAGAAATGTTCTTAACTATGCAAAAAAGATTAGTTTAGTTGTTGAAAAACCTCTATTAAAATGGGAAGAGAGGCCTTTACTGAGTTCTTTAACATTTCATGCAATTGTGTTATTACTTACAAAGACTTTCATGCCAATTTAGCTTGATGATAACACAGCTAGCAGTTACTAATGTATATAGAAAGCAGGTATTATACAGTAACTTCAATTTGGGAAGGTAAGATTTCTAGAAACCTAGAAAACCTGTAAGGACTTAATATTGCTTTGCTGTTGTAATAGCAACACTCACTGCTTTAAGGGCATGATTCAGTGACTTGTCTGCTGGAGCCTGGGGGAATAGGGGGAATGGAAGAAAARCTGTGGTTCATCACAGAAACCAGACAGACGTTTTGTACTTGGTTTGAAGCATGGTGAGCATTGGCAGAGAGCTGGCGGCTATTGGTAGTATAAGGTTATTTCTCTCTGTTTCTTAGTAACTGAGCAGTGGGGGATTTATTTTATTTTTTTTTATTTTTTTTTATTTTTATTTTTTTTCCCTCCCATCAATCAAGCATACATTGGCCCTACCATTTCATTTTGAGTGAGCAGTGATTTTGCTTTTTGGGGCTCAGGTCACATTCAGAACTTAAAAAATTGACTTAGTTCATTTAACAAGTTCGAAGCTGTGCAAGTCCTCCTTCTGAAAGCAAATGTTTTTGTTAAGAACTACCATACTCTACTGGGAACTGCTGGATAATACTTGCCAGAAATGTTAGGAACTTTTGCTGTAGTTAGTAGGGCTCCAATCAACAGCTGCTTTTACATGAGCCTTCCTTTTATGTTCTCTTAACTTCTGCTGAATTAAAGGGTATGTGTTGGTATCTAAAAGAATTATCTCTATGGTTGAGCAATGATATAAAAAGGAGACTTTCTTTTTAGGACAATCCTTCATTCAAATACAGCAACCACTTGTYCTAGAGGAGGTTTCTCAGATGTGATGCTTTGGTTGGTGTCTGGCTCTCAGGAACCAAGCCAGAAGCTACTTCATAGAACAGGCTGGGAATAATKATTGTCATTTTCAGAAATAAAGAGGAAAGTCAAGTCAGAGTCTGTATAAAGAGCCTCTCTGATGAGTTTTGCAGCAGTTTCAATTGAAAGTTGCTTCCTTCTTGTGTGTATATTGTAATGCTACTGAGGTATATACAAGGTTTCCATGCATTCTTCCAAGATGACCCAGATCTGATCTTCTAAGAAGGTGCAAAGAATGAACTCTGATAAAAACAGAGTAGTGCAGCAGTAGACTTCACACATCTGTCTTTACATGTCATGTTTTGGGAAGAAGAAAAAACAAAACTTCCTGCTACTTATGCCAAAAATAGGGAGATAGATACTAAGTTACTGCAAAATCTATTATAGCACATTCTAGCATTGCAAATGATTGGACTACATGCTTTTTAGTAATAATGCGTGGAAATAGCTCTTGCTATTGTTTCTAAGCCAAAAATATGAGGTTTTTTTTTTAAGGTCTAACTATTGTACTGAGGGAAAGATTATTTGGTGAACAGATGAATGTCTTTCAGAGAAGGTAAATTTATAAAGTGTTTTTGAAGAAGCAAGGTAAAATCTCTCTGCTTGCTATCTCTTTATATGTCARTAACAAATGGGCACTGAGAAGGAGGTATATTGACTAGTTTTTTTAAATCCATTCATTCTTATTTTATTCAAAGACCAAATTTCTCTGTTAAGAATTGTATAGATTCCCTTCGCTACYGTTCTTGGCCATTTTTATGCCTGACTGTGCTGAGCATATATTAAGAATATTTAATGAAATGCTTTTTGCCTGCATCCTTGAGCCTGCAATACAAATAATAAAGTTGGTAGAATAGTCAGAGCTGCTTCTTGTTTGCCTGCATCTTGGGCTAGGAGATGTTTCACCTCCCCCATGGGAGGCTGTCGTTTGCTTGTCCTAACCCTTTCTCCACCCACTAAAAACCATCACTTACGCAAAGTGGGAGAGTTTCCTATGGCATGTCTGGTGGGAATTAGAACACAGGCTCGTTGAATATTTTACTATCTGCTGAGACAGGACAACTCTCTCTTCGTTGAGGGCTGGAAACTTCACTTGTAGACATTTTGCCTAAGTAAGTTTCCTCAAATACAAGGCAAGCTAAGCGGCTATTTATATAGTACTCCTTAAAAAAAAAAAAAAAGCAAGCTTGCAAACTACATGTATGTTTGTCTATCCGTCCAAAGATTGCCCAACAGATAGCAGCCATGAAGGAGGACAAATAAAGGAGCAGTGGTATTTAAAAGAAGTTTGTTGATTCCAACTCATCCGTCAGCAGACAGAATGCGTAATGAAAGGTGCATGGTTTTCTTGATGTGTAAAGAGTGGWTGATAAGTGGGTAGCAATTCAATTTCCTTTAACCTGATTCCAGGCTGCCTTTGGAGAGTGTCCCCTCGTTTGGCAGGGGTTTCTGTTTTACCCATAGCTTGTGAATAAACATACCCTTGCAGGGCTGGTGGCCACTCAGCTGTTGGAAATGCTAACCCCTGTTTTCCCAGAAGGGCACGTGGATTTGAGGAAGAGAGACTGAGCCGGTGTCATCTGCTGACTTGTGGCTTTATCTTTATTTTGCCCTTCCAACTGATAAGACCACTTTGTGCAAAAGTAATACAGGAAATGAGGCAGTGCAAAAACCAAAAATGGCAGAAAGGGAAAACCAAATGTCCTGGCGAAAGCTCAGGACTGTGGACATACTTTCTCATTCTTGGAAACAAAAATGCCACCTATACTTTTTTTTATTATTATTTTCAGTTTAATACTGACATTAAAATTTGGTGTAAGAGTAGTATACAGCAGCCTGTGTTTGTTTTTGTTTATTTTTTTTGTTTTTGTTTATTTTTTTTACTTTTTTTTCTTTTTTTCTTTTTGCTTTACCTCGTTTTACTTTGCCTTGTGGCTTGTTCAGGGCTTGGAGTATGCTAAAATTTATTCAAACAGGCTATACTTCAGCACAGTCCCTGAATTGTAGCTTAGTGGCAGGCTGGACAGTGCTGGTATTTGCAGCTGCTGAACTGCATTAAATTCAAGTATATCTACAAGTACCTGATATACCCCCCCCACCATATATTTCTTGCTACAGTTGTTGCCAGAGAGATGCCAGCTGTTAAGATACTACCTTGGCTGGTGACCATAAAGCATACTTYGGAACACATGTTTATGGGTATGGAAAATGTATGTGTGCTACAGGGTTTGATCAATACTAAGAACTTCTGAAAAATCTGTTCCTATGGTTGGAGTATTGGTAGCTACATCTGAATGTCATCTCAATCTTTGCCTAGCATGTGAGGATTATATCTCCAGGCACAGCTGTAAATGTACAGATTGAATACACAGGATTTTTTCTTTCCATGGCAAGTAGAATTTGACTTTTTTTTTTTTTTTTTTTTTTTTTTTTAAGCAGCTTGGTGGATTTGGTTCAAGCCTAGATAGAATCTTGTCTGTGTGTGTTACCAATGTTAAAATAAGTTCCTTGGATCTAGATTCAAACTTATAACCTCTTTTATTAGAACTTCATCAAATATTCTAAATATTTTGGTTTTAATTTTAATGGGTGTGAACTTGAAAGCAGATTTGATTACTTGTAAGTGTACCATGTGGGTGGAAACTTTCATCTTTTATATGAAAGATAAATATGTATTCAGAATATTGAGTATATATTGATTATACATGAGTTGCAAATGTTACTTACAAGCACTTCTGAAGCACATGTACAGGGCATCTGATAATAGGGTTCTTAAATTAGGGCAGCATTTTAATAGAGCACTTTACAATGCATGTAAGGATAAAATATATCTATCTCGAGTGCAGTCAGTGACAGTAATGGAGTTTCAGTTCATTTAGTAGYACAGCACATGCCCAGGTAACAAAATAAATTCTTAAATTTGCCCCAGGGTCATGCAAATCTTCTATTGCGTTGGCATTATTATTTCAAATAGAATTCTTAGCATAAAAAGAATGGAGAGTACCAGTACTAAGTGCAGGTAGACATGATCTCTGTTTCAGTTCATAATCATTATTCACATAAATGTAGTTTATGCATCCAGCCTAATAAAACTGAGCCTTTGTAATTAGTTTTTAGTGATAGATTAATTTGAATCAAGTGGATTGTTTTCAGCTGAAAATACTCTGAGGATATTGGTACACTTTGTAAACATTAAAATTGATGACAGTYTGTTGAAGTTCTCAAGAGGGTAAATATTCCATAGCATCTGCAATCTTGAGATTTGCAATTAGTGCATTTTTTGTGTAAATAWTATAATTGAATTGAATTTTTTAGTACAAATATAAAATTCTATCTAGCACATTGGACATACTGACACTCTATTTTGTATGTGTATGGTGGTTTTGTTTTATTTTGGTTTTGTCTCTCTGATGGTAACAAAAACGGTCTTATCCTTTTCCCCTTTTCCCTTCCTCTGCAACCTGTTGCTGTCTCCTCCAGGATATATTTCCTGTCTGTCTTCGCACTCTGTTTCAAAAGTGGTGGTTTAGTGCTCTTCATTTCTTTTTTTTCCAGCCCTTCCAGTCCTGGATCCCACTTCCCCAGGCAGATGCAAGCTTTTTGCCTGGTCCCAGCATGRACAAATGTGAAGCTTGCTGCTCATGGGTCCTCTGCTCCACATTCCCAGTTTGAGGACCACTTACCAGAACTTCTTCCTCCTTCCTACTCCTTTCTGTGTTCTTGCGTACCTCTGGCAGGCATTGCAAGCTGAAGGGTCAGGATGCAATGGCTGAAATGAATTCAAGACATCTTTCCTTCAGTCTGCTTATGAGTGGCAGTGGTGGCATCTGACAGAGTTTTGCTTTCTTTTGTGACCTGAGTGAGAGAAAAGATCTTTCTAGTTTACTTTTTTTCTTTTGCTTGGTGTTTGAAGCTCAAAGTAACTCAGAGGTGTAGCTGAACTATTTTTGTTTCAGGTTGTGATGTGCACACTCCAGTGCAGTAATTTACTAGCTGTATCACTTGCAGTTTGCAAAGAGGAGGATAGCAGRATGCTGTTGGGGTGTATTGTTTCAAGCTGCTATATAAAACCAACAAAAGCCGCCAGTCTTGTGGTGGTTCCTTGGAACACTTTTCTGTGTAAGGTTCCTACATTTGATTGAGAATGGGGAGCACCCTTCACACTTACTAATGAGAGATGAACTCTGACTGGCTGGCTTGGGCCATTATTAATGTTATCTAAATTTCTAATAGAGAAMTTTAACCCTTTTGTTGAGTATGTGCAGGAATACTGCCATGTCTTTTGTGTATTTGGGGTTTCCTTTTTATATTGAGCACCTCGTGGCTCTAACTGAGGCCATGCTGGGCACTGAGCAGAAGCATCAGTTGAAGTTGACAGTTCTCCAGTTGCTGTCTCCCTTGCTGTGTGGCACAAAAATCACTGAGGGCACGCAGCAAATTGGAAGAAGGGAACTGAGCTGATGGGAAATTGTGCTTTTTAACTCGGTTCTCAACCCCCCCTACTTTTTTCTTTGTGTTTATGCTGGTCATTTTTTCTCCAAGGTGATTGTATCATTTATTCTGCACTGTTATAGTGGTGGGAATATGCAAGCTTCATCAGGCCAGGTTAAATTAAAGTCTTTGTTAGGCTGTTCCTTGAGTCCAGTTCTGGAGGTTGTCAACACTGATGTTGTTGTTGTTTTCTCTGTCACTCCACCATTGCTGGAGGTTATGTTTAACTGTTTCCAGTTAATTTAAAAAGTAAAATCTCTTCAGTTAATTTAAAAAGTAAAATCTCTTTTCTTCTCATTCTGGTATTCTCCTGTAGGTTGTGACCAGGGACGGTAAAGAATGAGAAGGTCGCTTCTATCGAGGGGGAATGTCAGCATCGTCGTCTTGGGACATGAGGATTGAAAAGTTAAAAGAAACAGAATTATTTGAGACAAACTGCTTTTAACTACTGTTACAATCTGCTGTATCCTRTTTGTGGTGTGGAACAACAGGACAGTCTATTCTGCCTGGTCTGTGGTCTCCAGTGTGACCAAGAGGGGTCACCATGAACGTGACAAGTTTATTTTCCTTTACCAGCCCAGCAGTGAAGAGGCTGTTGGGATGGAAGCAGGGGGATGAAGAAGAAAAATGGGCAGAGAAAGCTGTTGATGCATTAGTGAAAAAACTAAAGAAGAAAAAGGGTGCTATGGAAGAGCTGGAAAAAGCATTAAGCTGTCCTGGTCAGCCCAGCAACTGTGTCACAATTCCTCGTTCTTTGGATGGCAGGCTACAGGTTTCACACCGGAAAGGGCTACCACATGTAATTTACTGCAGAGTGTGGCGCTGGCCAGACCTGCAGAGCCATCATGAACTGAAACCACTGGAGTGCTGTGAGTTTCCCTTTGGTTCAAAACAGAAGGAGGTTTGCATCAATCCCTACCACTACAAGCGAGTAGAGAGTCCTGGTAGGTGCTTCCTTGTTTGTACCTTTATACCTTATCTGAACACTGCCAAGTATGGCAATTAATCATGTGACTCATCAGCTTAAATAAGCAAAAGTGGCTGTTTGCACATACCAGATACTTCCTCTTTGATTTATCTGGATGTAAGCATTAATTAGCAGTTGTACCTTTCACATGATGAATGTTTCACTTGTGTAGATACGTTTTATCGCAATTCAGAGGAATAATCTTAGCATGATCCTCACATTGCTGGGCATGGTATCACCTGGTTCTGTTGGTGATAGCTGTTTCTCAAATTTATTTATTTATTTATTTACTGAAGTGTGTGGGTCAGCGAATCTGTATGGAATATTGCAAACTAATGTGAAAGACTACTGTAGTACATACATTAAAATAATTCTGACATAGTGTGTTTTTTTAATTATTATTATTATTTCCAAAGAGATTACTCTCACTTCTATCACTTTGGTTTCTTCATTCTCCAGAAGATAAATATTGTCTTTAAGATCTCGCACAGATTATGCTCTCGGAAGCAAATGTGATTTTAGACAGCAGAAGGTACCCCTCAACATAAAACTTTGATAGTAATGTTTTGTTGTTTGTGAAGTTTTACTTTCAGATGTTCTGTAATTGTAGTTTGCTTATACTTCCTCATTTTTAAGTTAAAATGATTATCTGTCTCCTCTTCAAAGGCTTGTTAATGACAAGCCCCTTTTTAACAGAGTATTTCCATGGACTAAGACAAAGTATACTTGAATATATCTACATAAGTCTGCAGCTACTTGTGAGGCTGCTACCTGTGAGTCTGCATATTACAGGAGTGGGTGGACTTCCCTGATTTAATTTTGGGAGGTCCATCTGTGTTAGACATTTACAAACAGTGTGGCGGTCTCTGCAGGGTAGCACAGATAGTTTGAGAACTGCTGTGGAAATAATGGATTAAATGATAAGATTGTTGTCCTGKAAAAGGGAATTGCATTTGTCTTAAATCTGTAACATGTAAGGCATATCCAGATGCCAAACATTTCCCTTTGGTATGTTAGTGTTAATTTGAAAGTCATTTGAATGGCAAAGTTGAGACTATAAAGTGTGTATTTGTGCAGCAGAAGGTTAAAAAATTGAACCCTCTGCAYTGGAAAAACAGCTTTAAAAAAATTTTACTGATTTCATGATGAGCAGAAGGGAGATAGTAAARTAAATAGTTGTGTCTTTGTACTGCAAGCTTTCTGCATGTGCCTGTGCTGATTGCTTGCATTCAGTATTCCAATATACTGAAGATTAAGATTCCTGAAAAGCATCTAGTTCAGTGAGCCTGAGCAACAGACCTACTTTGCTGTTATTGTTAAGGCAAAATGACCTGTTCTAACTYATTTTGCCTTTGTCTTGGAAACAAGTATTGAGTTTGAGAACATTCTCATTTAGACTTTATATCGTATTTAAAAATACATATTTAGAAATGTTATGTCACTTCAGTGAGATAAGCAAGATAAAAAATAGAATCAAACTTTCTAAGSTGTATAACTAAAATGTATGGTTTGGCTGAGTACTGTGAAGTAGTTGAAGTGGTTGCAAAGATGTTCGTTGGATGTTATGTCATCTCATAGGCTGTGTATTCAGGAAGCAAAGCTAAACATTATTAACTGTGAGCCTGAATTCTGGATTGCTCTTTAAAGTGCTTCTGGAGAAGATAAAAATCTCTAGAGCGGTGTAGCTACAGAATTTTTGCTGGGGGTGGGGAGAAAGGAACTTAACTGATTTGAAGATGGTAGAAATAAAAGACCTCCCTTTCACCTAAAGAGTACCCTTTCCTGGGGAACAAGCAGATATTTGTCATCTGTTTAATACACAACTTGGACAGTTTTCCTGCAAGTGTTAGGACAGTTCAATAGAGCTGAGAAAAGTGTTTAGTCATTCACAAGGTCAATGTGCTGCTCTAACCAGTTAAAACATCCTGGAGGGAACTGTGGAGYAGGAGGTAGCTTTTGCTGCTCTTCAGATGCTCTGTTAAATCGTGGTATGGAGGTATAAAGTTATGTGCATGTTGAAGTTATRTCTTAAGGATTTTTAAATCTCGAAGTGCGAGAACAGGGTTGAATCCCACTGTGTTTTTACTGAGGTCTCTGGCTAGGTACGTAAAGGACAGATTTGTACTTAATCAACCGTAGGTTTGCCGTTGTTTTGAGGGATATTGTGTGGAGATGAGTGGGAAAAGGTGACTTTTGGAAACGGGTGGTGACTGAACTTTTCTTTGGCTTGGAGGACAGTGCATTATGACTTTTTTTTCCTGTCCCTTCCCTATTCTCCCTATCCTCCAAGCATCATCTTTTCTTCATTTCCTGACAGTCACTCCCAAATTCTACTCACTGCATTTTCCTATTTTTGCCTAGACATTAAAACACCATCACTGCTGCGTAAGTGTTTATGCTTTGAGATTAATTGGTAGTGGGAATTCATGCATGAGTCACTGTTTCCAGCTGTCCACAAACTCTAGCAGATATCAAGGTTTGTGTTTCCAAGGCTATCGTTGCAGCCCTGAGGGTTACAAATGTACTTTCTCTTGACAAAACAAAATTGAAAGCTTAGATAGTGTATGATGTGCAGTTTGTGTGGAATATGCAAGTACACTGTGAAATCCTGGCTCTGTTGACAGCATGGTCAGTATTTATGTCCTTTGTATACAGCCAGTTACTCCAAAGCTGAAGTATATGGTGTGTGCATGGGCTGGAATCTGTATGTTTTATTCTGTTTTGTTGGAGGTGGTTATTGTGTGACATGTTTCGGTGTTGTGGAAGTTTTGAAGACCTGCTTAACAGCAAATCCTCAAATGCATAAAATCATGTAGTGCTCTAAGTTGGGAAATTAGTCTTCTCAGTTTTAATTGTGTAAGAGTGATGCAAGATCTTCTACTGTGATACCTTATTCCATCCTAGCTATTTAGCTCAAGATAATTCTAGAATTGTCACACTATGGTGAGTCTACAAGCTGCATATTTACACCTWAATTCGAACAGAGATTTCTCTTTGTTAGCAAGGCCAGACAGGACCCGGTTGCAAACAGTAAGAGGAGGCTGAAAGAGGAGAATTGGCAATGGTTTCGGAAACGCAGAAGCGCTGGTGTTGCTGGACACGGACTGTGCTGCTCCGCCTGTGTAATGAGGGGAACGTGTCCTCCGGGAAACACTGAGGTGTGAGCTGGTGATGCTGCATTAAGACCCAGCCTGATTTGGCAGCTGGGAGCTCTGCACAGCATCTCGGTGGCAAGGTTAGCTCTGCACGCTTGGCGTCCTCAGCTCCCTCAGCATGGAGATGTGGGCACACGAGCGGGGAGAGCAGAGGCCGTTTGGCTGCTGGGGCAGGAGCAGAAGCTGCRTGAGCTGCCGGGGAGGAAGACCACCTCGAGATGCAGTACGTGCCCTGCTGCAGCTGTTGCGTAGGAGGTCCATAGTGTGCGGAGTTACTTCTGGTGCAGGGYAGTTGGTCAAACTTCTCTCTTGGCAAGGCAAAGACAAGCTTTTGATTAAGGAGGGGAAGCTCTGAACTTGATGCCTTTTGAAAACTGGCATAGTCAGCTAAACTGGTGCCCTCACTTAACTGAATCTGCTTGGTCTCCTCAGTTTTATTTTTTGGATCAGAGATACCTCAAAATCAAGTTTGTAYCTGGTTTTGGGCTCTCCTCAAGTACAATCAAGACCTAAGAAATAATCAGGCATAGGTGTACATAGGGACTGGGAAGGAAAAGCAAATGAGTTGTTCCTCATTTCTCTCTGAAAATACCGGAAACGGCCTCTCTGGTTTTGCAGGAGAACTAAGTCTCTCCTGAGCTACTATTTACCTTTCTTTTTTTTTTTACTCTTTTCTTTCTTTTTTTTTTCTTTTTTTTAATGTTTTATGTTGTTTACCTCTGTCCTTTGTATCAACGGACTCAGGTGAAAGATGTGATCTAGAATTTAAAAATATCCCCCCCCCCTTTTTTTTAAATCTGGATCCAGTTAACTCTATGCAGTTGTAGCATTAAAACAAGGCGGATGGGATAAGGAAGCAGGAGGATAAAGAGATGCTTAAATTGACCCTGCTATTAAAAAAGAAAAGAAAAGAAAAGGTCACACCTCTAACAGCTTTAGGGAAAGAGATTCAGTTCCCGAAGTAAACCTCTTCCCCATGGATCTAAGCGAGCTGAGGCCTGGCTTGGGTAATATTTCTTGATATCCATTTCTGGAGGTGCTAGCTACTGCTCCACTGCGCTCGAGCCACGTAATGCCAGGGAGCACTAAAACTGAGCTCCGAAGCGGCTCACCCGCCCCTGGAAAAGCGCGGGCTGCGTTGACGGGCCGATCAGCACGTCCACTGGAAGGCAGCAGGTAACCAGGCCCGGTCAGTGTTTTGTGCTTAGCAATAAAGTGTGGATGATTTTTTCCTCTCTGAAGCTTTTTTTCTTGTTTGGAGAGCCTGTGGCAGTCGGCTCTACCTCAAGGAGTTTTTTAGGAGGCTGACGGTGCCCCGGYCCCACTGGAACGGCGGTGCGAGCGACGGCTGCTCTCTGGCGATGTGGGTGAATAAACTGTCAGAGCTGTTGGATTTTCGGTTCTGCCTAAAGGTCACGATGTTCCTTTCCATTCTGGGTATGAATTTGTGCAGTTCTCTGCTTCGGCAGCCTTGCCTTTGCTGATGAGAAACGTTTTCCCTAGACGGTTAGCTGCTTTTTGCCACAGCACCTGAGCAAGTCCCCAGGCTCCGAGAGCAACGGTAGGCGTCTTGCTGGTTTTGCTCCTGGCACGGACTCTTTGCCCCTGGCTTTCACCTGGTGGTTTTCATCTTCGTCTTTGATCCTTTCAGCTGTTTGCTGTGAGTCTCCAAAAGGCCGCGCACCTACGGCAGTTACCGGAGGAGCAGAAGGAAACTCAAAAGGGTGGAAATCCTGGGCAAGGCAGATTTAGATTGAGGTGGTCCTGCAAGTAAAGCACCTTGAATACTCTCTGTGGAGTGCTGCAGCTCTGCTCTTTAATAGAAGGGAAAAAAAAAGTTTAAAGGAAGTTTTAAATGCGTTTGAAATCTTACATGTGTTTGGTTGTGTGTATTTGTGTGGGTGTGCCTGTGCGGGCTCTCTCTCTGTGTATATATATGTACATATAGATACTTAACAGAAAAAATAAATGGRTCTGTTAATCATCCCCATCTCCTTCCCTGTTCCCAACCAGCTAAGATTAATCCATGTAATACTAATATTCCCAAACTGCTTCTAGACAGSGTAAATTGAGAAGTGGGTTTTTAAAAATCTTTCGCTATGTTAATTGCCTTGCACTTCAAATCTGATACAGCTGGTTGCAATAAGTTACCTATCCAATCACTAAAATTAGTGCTTTATTTTTTGCTAAGCAGCAGGGTTCAAATGTAGTATGCAGCTTGCGCATTAGGCTGCTTTCAGAGAGATCATCAAACTGACAGGTGTCAAGATCAAATCTGGAAGCAGGAGAGAAAAATTAGAGTAATTGGAGATTTTCTTCAGCTTGTGCCTTGCCTAGCTGAGCTTTCAGGGATCCCAGGGCTTGCTCGGTGCCTGCCTCCCTCTGTTTGCAGCAGCACCTGGGAGAGCTGCAGCTGGCCCTGGCGCCTGTGGCGTGTTTCCGGCCAGCCGGGGAAGCTCTGCGGAGCAGGGCTCGAAGGAGCCCCGCGCGCCAGCTGCACCTGCTCCTCCCACACCTGCAACGGGCAAGAGCCTGGAAAAGTGAAGGCAAAAGAGAAGTTGTTGTTTCTCTGATCTGGGGAATGTAAGGGAGGGGAAAACTGGAGTGTCCTTTCAAAGAGGAAGAATATAAATGAAGTGGAAGGAAGACAGAAAGAGAAAAGGAAATTGGAGTGCTTTTCCTTTAATTGCTTTAGGGAAAAAATAGAGAAATGGAGCTCACCAGTTGATTCAAAACTGGGAAAAAGGGCGGAGGAGTTAATGCATAGGAGTAGGTTAGTAAAATCCTTGTTCCCACTTTTGTATTCCTAGCAAAGGTTCTGCACCACTGCAGGCGCAGGATGAGGGAGCAGAGCATGTCATAGCTGAGAAGTTTTGCYTTATTGCTGTGTAATGTTAGTGTTGGGCATAACTTTAAAAATAGTGTGCTACAACAGGTGGGCACAATTATAGGATGGTTCCCCAAAATAGCAAACAACTGTCAGTTTGCTTAGCAAGTAGTATAAAGCTTTCTTCCTGTCAGTTTTGCAGAATTCAGTCCTAAAATTCATCATCAAAATCTGCTTGGGGGAAATGAGTTGTAATAGAGAGGGAGAAAGGAAGGAATAGTCTAAACTTCAGGGATTTCTTTGTCTAACCTCACCAGATGTCAAAAGAGAGGACTTTAGTAAATGGATATCAGTTGTCAAGAAGGATATGTTTGTATCTCTCTATATATTTTTAATTTAATTAACCAGAAAATTAACCAGATTAAAATACCAGACATCCAAGTTTTAACTTAAGTAAGACACAGTAAGATGCTGTGTTTTTATATAGGTGATTTGAACTCTGCTCTGTGTAAGCATCTGAGTGAGTATACACTGCCACACTCTAACTGTCTCCTGTATTAAAACTAATTCTTCTCCCACATTAGCTTACAAGAACTCCTTGCTCCTGGCCATACAGTTAGTACCAAACTCTGAAATTGGTCTTGACAAGTATCACTTTAATAGAAATGGTAGTTTATCAGAGGATCTGCAAATAAAATCTAATGTTAGCTGAATATTGTAATGAGGAAAATGTACCAATGTTATTTACAAATGCATCTAGACCAGATGTATGATATCAAAGTAAAGTAGGTGAAGCAATAACCATTTTTTTAAATACTGTGTTGAGTTGCAACTGTGTAAAATGAGAAATCAAGCTGTGAGGTCTAATGAAACTGCAAAACAAATTAAGAGTTAAGAAAATAAGACAGGTTTTGGCTTTCTCCTGGAATAGAAAGTCCGGAATGTTTGTGTGTCTGTCACTCAAAACAGACTGTTGAAGAGTGGTGACTGAGCCTTGCAGTTACTGGAACATAGATTTGGAGCAAAAGTCTAAAATGTTGTCATTTCTGCTTCTTAGAAAACAGTAGAGCAAAGTTGTGTTACCACAGCTTGTAGCAGAGTCTTGTTTAAGCCAGGTGGTGTTGGAACAACATAAAATAGCTAGCTCGTTGGAGAACTGCTTTGGCCACAACAATATTTATTATTTTTAACCAAGAGTAAACCTGATCCCAAGTATAGGCATGTAAGTGTCTTTGTACGTGAGAACTTGTCCTCTGGTCAAAGAATAATATTCAATTTTGCCATGTCTTGTTTTAGGCAACACAAACCTAATAACATGAAAACTTTTTTTCTCTCTGCTTGGTGTTTTCTTGTTTACAAGCAAGATCTTGGCAAGATGTTTCAGGTAGCGTGCTTCAGTGCCTCTTTAATGCTGCAGACAGCAAGCAAAGCTACGCACGTTCATCTCTGCGCTCCAGTACCTGCTCCATTCCTACCRAGGGATTGGACTGCTCACCTGGATGCCACTGTGAGTTCAGCTGCTGTGGTGTCAAAGGCAGGAGATTAAGCTAGAAATTTTGAGAAGGATTGAACTTTGTTAGTTTAATACTATTACAGTATTTTTTTTCCTAACTCTTCTTTTGCCATTTCATCTTTGCAGGATTTTTTATCTAGAAACTTGAGTACAAGTTTCAAGTTCCTCTCCTGCACTTCTTCCCCCCACCCTCATTTTTTTCATACCTATATCCGGGTGCTGAGAACTAGGATGTAAGGATTTCCCTCCTTCTTCCCAACTCGCAGTTCTATTTTTCCAGTAAAATGTAAGTGTCTTTGCATAAATTCATATGAAAATATGGCTATATGGTGCTTGGAAATTAAAATGCACTGTCTAATGATAGTACTCCAAGGCCTTCCTTAGGGTTGAGGGCCCTGTTGTGGTATAAGCCTGCACAAACACTTACACATAACATGTCCAGTGCGTCATCATCATCATTTTTAAAAGCAGCATGGTTGAAAGTGCAGCAGCAATTGCTCTTTTCTTTTTCAAAGCTCATAGAAAAAGYAGAATTTACTTTGTAAAGGAGGAATGATCAAAGTCATCTTTCATGTGGCCCCTTGCTGCATTCCGTTATTTGGTCTGTTTATTTCTAGATGTGGAAAGAGAGATACCTACCAAAATCCTCATGAAAACCTTGAGGGAAACTACCTGTCACCTGGGCTCATGTGAGGTGAATAGAAATATACTGCCTTGAAAACACAGCAGGTCCTTTGGCTTGAACTAGTGGTTTGTTTGTTTGTTTGTTTTTAGTATATAGACTTTAAAAAGTTATAATCACAAAGTGGAAACATTGTTTGCTAAGATCATTATCTCTGGAACATGATGAGAAGGAAACAAAAAAGAAAACTAAGTAAATCTTTATACTAACACAGCACACTTGTTTACAGGAGAATAGACTGTTATACTGGAGAGAGGCAAAGCATAGAGATCGGTAGCTTTCTTCAAAGGCTACTATTACATTTTCATAAAAGTTCCTACTAGAAAGACTTTTTCTTATATACATAATATGAATAGCCAGACTGTCTTCAGTCTCTCTTGCATGTTTTTGGCATTCTTGGCTCTTAGATGAAATAGCCCTGTGGTAAAATTGCCCTGTAGCTGTAATTCTTTTACTACAGCTCCACTTGTTTGGTGCAGGCATAATCCGCCTTATGATTTGTATGTTAAAAATAAGCTGCCCAATTCCCAGACAGTTTTAGTCCATTGACTAATACAGGATATGCTTTTAACTACAGTTCTGCAAACATATGCAGCCTGACTTTCAGATGATTTATCTTCGTCCTCAGGCGTTATCAGTAGTATTACTACTGCTAGTTATGCATTAACTGTCAACTCCAGGTCTATATCTACACAAAATCTCAGAGCAAAATTTAGACACAGTTAAGGCCATAAAACTTTTTAATCTGTTGTTTGAGAAAGTAAAGAAATAAAACTGGCTCACAACTTGTGGTTCTACTCCATTAACTGGTTTTAACCATTTTAATGAGATTCCATTTACAAATCTGTTGAGATGTCATTTGATATGATTGTCACAGTAGTTTTTCAGGACAACAGCACAATTATTAGTGCTTTTCCTTTGAACAGATACATCTCTATTAAATGGAAACTTTTTTTTTTAAATAAATGTAAAACTTGGGCTTAATGTATCTTTGTTCTCTTCCACGAAGGAAGGTTAGAAAGGGCAAAATTGTGTCTGCAATCCGTTAGAGCAGTATCCTGCAGAGATCCCTACAACAAAAATGTGTACTGCTTCATTATTTTATAGCAACAGGTGTGCTGGCTTAGCACAGAATAACTCTCTCATACTTTCTCCCCTTCAATTAGACCTCTTCCTGGAGCTGGCAGCTGCAACAGAGATCAGCCTCTTCCCCTGCTGCACTGAGCCGTAGTAATTTGTTATCCCATATGGTTGGGGTCTGTAAGCTGACCAGAAGCCCACGGCCTTAGAGCGGGGGTGTGTGTCCCCCTTTGCATTTTGAACTCGTGGCATTTCTGTGTACTTCGGAGCAGCCCAGTCCCTGCCTGAGTCTTCACTGCCAAGTGAACAATGTTCAGATTAGCTCCTCTGTGACTCTGGTGGGAGCAGCTAGATTGCAAAAGCCCTTTAGTTGCAAAGAGGTCCAGTTATGGCCTTGAGTGACTGTCTCAGAGGTGGACTCAYTGGGGGGCTGTGGCCTCCCTCCCACCAGACAGCCTTTGGGTGCCTTTTCTCTGCGCTTAAGGTTGTTTGTGTGCAGGGAGGGCTTGAAGTAGGAGAGTGCTCAAGCAAGTTCTGAAGTGATATTTTTGCGACCATTTGTGCTATATCAGTATTGGTTCTTTTCTTCCTCCTCCTTCCCTCTCTGTCCACATGTATTTTGAAGAAGCTGGCATTTTAATTTTTTGTGGTCAAAGTTAGTTTCGTATGAGGGAGAGTGTGGAAGATGAGGTGTAGCTGGAGTCCTTCCAGACTTCAGTAGTGGTTCTGCCCAGTTGGAGATAATGTGCGTGCACGCGCCTTGGGAAAATCTGATGCTGCTTTATTTTAATTACTGAAAATATACAGAAAATATCCTGTTCTGCAGCTATTTTAAAAACCTATAAATTGTATGGCTTCCTGTGATGTCATGTATGTTATTGTTTAACATGAGATAGGGGATGAGAAAGGTAGATGATGTACTTTCTGCAGAAATTAATTTTTCTGAAGTTAATGGTTTGACCTTCATCTACAGGAAATGAAGAGATAGGAAAGCTATGTTTTAAAGCTCAGAAAAGTGAGGAAGACTCATAAAGACAGGAAAGGGAAAATACTTTTTAATGCGTGATCTCATTGTTTTTTCACTTGTAATTTATTAGGCCAGCAAACGYTTGCTGTGACAATTAACATATTGTTTGAATTAACTGTGAAAGAACTGTTAGGTTTCACAGAACACGTTTAATTCTGAGAGATCCTAATATTTAGAGAGTTTGGGTTTGACATTTGCTGTATTGCAGATGATGGGATATGTGATGTCAACTTGAATGCTGACTATCTCTTTTGTATTGCTTTTTCCATAGTTGCATTAGAGGCAAGATGCAGTCAGTACAGCTGAGAGAGATGCAGCTTCTCCGACGGTGCTTTGCAGTTGAGAATGAACTTCCATAGTATGGTAGATGGATGTAATTTTTTTCAGAAAATGCCATAGTTTGTATATTCCTTGTGAAGTAGATAGTTAACTGTTCCATACTTAAACAAATTACTTAGAAATGACATCTGCCTCAAATATTTAAGATCCATTGGAAACTTGGTGGAGCTGCTCTGAGAATCTGAGAAACCAGATTAAATCTTTAAAAAACTGATTCTGAATCCAACAGGCAGCTCTACTTTCAGTAGTGTTTTCTTTTTTTTTTTCTTTTTCCCTTCTTTTTTCAGTGTGTGTCCAGGGAAGATCTGTGGGATGAAACTTTCTGTACGTTAATACTACTGGTGAGCAAAAATCTGTTGGATTAATTTCTCTCTGTTATACGTATGTTTAAAAGGAAAAGATCTACTTTTTTAGCTAATGTGTGGCTTGCTTTCAGAACAGAGAGAGCATTTTGTGTGTGGCATCTTTTTGTATCCATTTAAAATTTGGACCTAGACTTGAGGCCTGGTCTATGCGCACAGCAATACATGGGCACCTGTAGGCTCCCGGCTGCTCGGGTGTCTGAATGCTTCTGTACGAGCAGAGACGAGGGAGGGTGCCCCAGTGGACTGGAGCGGCGTGTAACGCCTTGGTTAGCGTAGGTGATGCAGTGATGTCTGCAGAGGCTCGTCAGGTGTCCGCGGTCCTGTTCCCCTTCCGTGTAGCCGCCCGGCTTGTACGACAGTGCAGGAGCCTCTGCAGGGAGAAGGGGTAGATAGCCTGGGTACTTTATTTTCATTGCTTTTTGCTTTTCTGCACCCTCCCCCCGAGGAGAGGCTGGCAGGATATCGCAGGATAGTTTGACTGGTTCTGCTCAAGGTGGAGGTGGGAAGAAGAGGCGGTGAAGGGGGTGCAGAAATGGAGGAGAGTAACTTTCTGTTTCACTCCCACTTCTCTGTGCATGGATCTCGCTCTCCCTGCCCTTCCCTCCCCACTGCCGCCCCATCACCCAAAAAATCTCAATCTATAACAAGACCAGTTTTTAATCTCTCGAGGAGCTCAGCTTTTGCTGTGAGGCATTCAAAGGTAGAAGCTGAAGCGCTGGAAAAAGCTGATTCTTTTATCTTAGTGTATCTGGTATCACGTTCATATTCTTGGTTAAAAAAAGACCTTTGTTGACCTGTGGTGAGGAGGCCTTGGCAGTGTGGTGAAACTAGTAGTTTCTAACATGTGTTTCTCTGACCCCGTAGTTGTGTATAGTTGGAACTTGTTTGCTGCACAGTTGCTTTTTTTTTTAACTATGTAATTTTGTTTAAATTGCAGTTTTGTAAACTGACTTGAAGGGTTAATAACAGTCTCAACTTGTAAGAACATAACCTAGGTTAAAAATAAAATTACAGCTGTTGGGTCCAGGCTTAGTTCAAGGCCTAAATAGTATTAGTATTGTCTTCAGAAAAAAAAACTGTTGTTATTAGCAAGGTTTTGGGTTACAGGCCATTACATGATTAGTGAGATCACAAGTGCTGTAAAATGAACTGCGTGTCAGCATTGTAATATAACAGTTCTTCACAGCATTTCTTCATGAGAATAAAACTAACATGTAGAATTGCAGTTTGTTTTTGACTCTTCTCTGGCCCTCTGTGAAAATCAGCACCTATCTGGCAAAGCAGGCAGCTAGCACCATCACTGTGAATTCAAGCTCTGCAGTAGCTGGAGATAAGGAAACACTTCTTGCTTGGACATGTGTTCCTAGGTTCAACTAACTCGTTTTTTTTTATGGTGCRTGTGAACATGCCTTAGGGGACAGAGAACGTTTTTTTTCCCCTGTGTAGGCTAGTTCTTAAGGACTGACTCTCTAATGCTGTGGCTTGTTCTTTTTTCTCCCTCCACCCCCTTTTCAGTGCTTCCCCCAGTGCTGGTGCCAAGACACAGTGAATACAACCCTCAGCACAGCCTCTTGGCTCAATTCCGCAACTTGGGACAAAATGAGCCCCACATGCCACACAATGCTACTTTCCCGGACTCTTTTCAGCAACCCAACAGTATCCCGTTCCCCCACTCGCCAAACAGCAGCTATCCAAACTCGCCGGGAAGCGGCAGCAGCACCTATCCRCATTCTCCCACCAGCTCGGACCCGGGAAGTCCTTTCCAGATGCCAGGTATGTTCATCTTCTGTTATTTATTTGTGAAGTGAGAACGTGACTGGACATCACAGGTATCATGATTCTTTTGCTTGATTATACTGGATTATCAGCTAATGCTTGTGTTCAGCAGTGAGTTGAAAGTTGTTACGTAATTAGACTACATAATTGGTTTGTCTGCTAGTAATACTAAGTGTTCTTAATATTCTTCCTCTTACAAACACAGGTAATTAGAGTAAAACTCTTTGGGTGGTGGGGGCAGGGATACAGAATCAGGTGTGTTTTGGGGGAACTAGTATAACTGTTTAGCCCACAAAGCCTGGCGCTTAAYGCACATCAGATGTTTTGACAGAAGAATAATGCCACAGATCATTCTTGCTTAGGAAAGAGATCATAAATTCAGCACAAGGTTATAGCTCTGCGGAAGAAGGATGTTTCTCAAGGGGATCTTGCTACTGTACTTGATAACACTTACTCAAATAATGATGTAATCTCAAGAAACAAATATCCTTCAACTGTAAAACAGTCACTTAAGACCCTGCAAAGAAWTTTTTATACTATTTTTGCTTCCAAAAGTCAAAGAAATAACATTTTCTTTTTTGTTGACTGCTGTCTGTCTGCCTGTAGCAATTCCATGAACCARTCTTTTCTTTATTTCTTTTTTCTTTTTGTTTTGGTCTTTACATGGAGATAGATAAAAATACTGCAGATTTCTTTTGTGAGAGATCCCTGGATGTATATGCTAGGAGGAGGACTCTATACAAATATTTACTCATGTTCTATTGAGTGCTTTCTTCAGAGCTGAAAAAGGGTGAGCAGAAACAGAGTGGCAGACCTGTGAAAATGTGTTTTCTATTATCTAAAATTAACATTCAAAAATTCCTGCTGTTGTAGTTGTTTCTCTTATTTTTTTTCCCTTATGAGTGAAGGCTACTGAACTTGCAGAGGCAGGAGGGAAAGAAGAGTCTATGTATTGTTTTTTTCTTTTAAAAATAAATAAACAAACAAGGGGGAGGCTGAAAAGTTGCAACAAAGCCAGCTGTCTTTGCTATTATGTTTTAAGAAAGTGTGGTGAGTATGGTTAAGGCTCTTTCAGGAGACAGATATACAGGCTTCTCTAATGAGAAGRTCTTCCTGAACACTCGTTTGTGGAAGTTTACTTGAATTTTGAGCRATCTGTTCTATGTTCATCGCTGTAAAGGAGGAGTCAGCAGCTGCAGGAAAGAAAATGAATTAAAGATACTAGTTTCCTTGATGCTTAGCTCTGGACAGCTTTCCATCTTTTACTCGTAGGGAAAGAGGAGGCCAAATTTGGAAAATACAGAAAAAGGAGAAAGGCAGTTATCCAGAGATCTTGAAAATTTTCCAGATTCTGGCTAATTTGTTGCCTCTGGCCTTACAATTTCATTTCCCTATCTGTGCATCACTAACATCGTGTTTGCACATACACAGTTGCCTAGGGCTTAGTAAAGCATGAGACTTTTAAACTCCAGTGCCGACTGTGAAGCCTATAATGCAGTCCTGCTGTCACCCATGTCTTTCCCTGCTTCCCTCCTATCCGAGGGAGGGTATCACCTGTATGATCAAGCAGGAAAAAGGAAAAAAGAACTGGTAATGTGCTCACCAGCATTAGACATAAAGCTCTTAACAGAGTATGTCCTAAATAATAAGCAGCTAACACATTTCATTAGCTTGTGTTTTTTTTTTTTTTTTTTTTTTAAGAAAACTTTCAAAGCAGTGATACAGTTCTAGTTTTTTGTTGTTGCTGTTCTGGTTTTCATGGTTTTGGAGGTCCCTTATTATTTACTGTGATGGTTTATATTTCATCCTCTCAGCAATGAAAATAAATATGGGATGAGCAGCAGCTGTGTTCACCAGAGACAGAACAGTGACAATCAAATCCCAGCTTTTAGCAGCAAAAGCTTGTAGGCATTAGGCAAGGGTTTTCTCTCTTCTGCATGTATCTTTGTGCAATTGATTTGGAGGAAAGTGTCTTCTGAAGTGTTGGGAAACAGTCACGTTGGCATTTTCCTCCAGCTTCTAGGAAGTTGTTTGGGAAGCTTTCCCAGAAGTGAACTGAACAACTGGAAGGCAACACAAGCACCCGTGTAGTATGGTTCAAACAGAGCTCAAAGGCAATGGCAGTGCATTAGTGAGTATGGTGATGGTGCATACAATAGTTTTATASTAGTGATTCAATTCTTAACTGCTCGGTGCAGCTATTAAGAGACATAAAGAGACGCTGGCAAATAAAATCCTGATCCAAAAGGTTACTTCTGTAGGATTTGGGTGCTTAAATACTTTCCACTGCTACTTACATACAGAAATAGAGCTAATACCTTGCAGTGGTATTATTAAAGTCATGGATATATCTGGGATGTTTGCATACTTTGCTGATGGAATCACATTGGAAACAATAAGCTGGAACTGAAGACTTTGTTTCAAATTCTATTCACGTTTACCCTATTCAATATTTACTTCTCACCTGATCTGGAGAGATCTGTGTGCCTTAATATCTATGTGGCATTTTCAACTGGCAAAACCCATGGGCTGCAAATGTAGCTAAGCTTTTCTTTGTGGCTTGGTGGYGGGGGAAGTGACTTGTTTTTATTGCAGTTACACTTAATATGCACAGTAATTCTTTGCTTTCCTGAATCAAGGTCCGTGATTGCTTTCGCAGATTTCTGGTGGGTGGAAGTTTATAGCTGAGTCAGGCTGGAAGCATTTCTAGGCTAAAACTGTTTATGTATGTATATGTACTTTAAAGTGAGGCAAGGACTTGTGTAGCTCTCCCTTTTCTATATTTAGCTGATACGCCGCCTCCTGCTTACCTGCCTCCGGAAGATCCGATGATACACGATACCTCCCAGCCAATGGATACCCACATGATGGTACCTGCAATGCCCCCTGACATACACAGAGGAGGTAAAAACATTCCCTTCTCATTTTCTGCTTTGCTTCTTTACAGGTAAAGAACTTTTGAAACTTCTGGGATGTTTTTAATAGTTGAGTATTAATATTGGGTACACGTTTGTGGAAATTTTTAGCTGTAGCAAAGAAAAAACAGCTATATAGTTATTTTGTGTCATTGTAAGTGATGAAATAAATCTGAAGATAAAAAGTATATAAAAGTAAATTTATATTTAGGACAAGAAGTTATCACGTGACTCTTAAAATGTAAAATATGTGTATTTTGTCACTGTCTTATTCCCAACCAAGTCATGACCAAGGTCGTTTTTGTGTGTTTTGTATCTGGAATGTCTGATAATTACTGAAATGAAAGAATTCCTATGATGCTGTGCATTTCTGCATGTGATGCAGAAGTTGAATATGTGCAGGGAAAAGAATCTCTTATGACTACATCGATTTATTGAGAAAGTGCAGTTAATGCTATATAGTGCATACTGAATTATGGATGACAGTATATGGTCAAGTATAGCTCTCCAAACGAAGACATGATCATGAGATGGGTGCTAATACCTTCACTTATGTAAAGACCAGAGACGTTTCATATGAGCAGTTGGAGTATCTGTATTTTTTTTTCTTCCGAGACAATACATCTCATAAAATTGTCTTTTCTCACTGTGTTGCCATGCTTTAGACTTGAATTCTAAATTTCAATCCTTAAAGAGTATGCTCTGCTTTGAGTAGTTACCTGTTCTCCCATTGAAAAGGCTTCGGCTATTTTTTTTTCTTTTTTTGYGKTGTTTTGTTGTTCCACCCTCCCTTTCCTTTCTCCTTCGTCTTTGGGTCATGCAATTATGGCACATGGTCCAGAACTGAGAGTTGTCTGCCTGAGGTGGCATTGCTACAGACTTTAAAGTCTGTATTAAGAAAAAATCTTTTTGTTTTATGTACACAGACATCTTTTTACATGCTGCTTTTGARAGCCTTTGCAGCCAGCCATGACTGCTGAATAAAAGATTTAGTGCATTCATCACACTGTGAGAAATAGCCCCTTCAGAGAATACATAAGCTTACACAGCTATGGACCGTGCCAAGAAAGAGCAGCAAGCTGAATGCTGTGCCAGAATGATTATAAAGATTACAAGCATATGAACAATTTAACTATTGTTTGATTTTTCTTTTTTTTTCTTTGTACTCATTTTGTTGCTAAGCTTAATGTTTGTTTTCAGGAAGTATATTTGCCCTCTTAAAACAATTTGGATAGCTTCTGTGGTAACCTATTTACTCTGTATGGAGTGAGTTTTGTGTGTGATAAACTCCATCTGTAGCATTTCCACTTTTTGCTGATCCAGTACACTCTGTGTGTGTGTGTGTATATAGTCTTTGCTGCTGCTGGAGGCCCAAAGTACAATTATCAGTGTTTATGCTCGACTGCAGACTTATGTATGTTTTTGGTTTTCCCTTCTTATAAAATCTACTACTGCAGGATTTTTCTGTTACATGTGAGTTAATAACAAAAAAAAATGGTTTACATTTTTTTCTTGCTTTTTAACATGCAACCATTCCAAAATTGAAAATCATGTCTATTAGTATTTTTTCCTCCTAATAGTTCAGTACAATGGATTTTCACCTCTGTGCCTCTTCAGTAAAAAAAGATAAATTGCTTCTTTCTCTATACCATACCTCTACGTGTTCCTTATTCATACGTGTRTGTGGTAACTGCACTCCTTAAAAAATCTGCTGCAGGTTGTTCGAGAACAGTTTTTACTGTAAGCTGACTGCAGCATTTGTGTTGCAAGCTTTTCAAAGCGTGTTCTTCATGGTGATTTGTTGGTCTTAAGAGATTTGACTTAACAAGCTGCATCCTGTCAATGAAGCTGGGTAATTTCCATTGTTGGCCCATGCTGGGAATGGAGAGACTAAACGCACCTGCTCTGCATGACTTAAAGCAAATGTAAGGAAGTTAGTATGAAATCTGTGTGAGAGAGATATGATTCATTCTGGAAGAATGGCCAGCTGGCAAGATTTCTGCCTGACTTTGAGAACTGGGGCAAAGTTGCAGCTTTGATAATTGCTGGTGTCTTCACATAAATTGGAAGTATAATAACCTCTTACTAATAATTTATGGCTGATTTTTACAATGATCTGAAAGGACAGAAAATGTTATGGTATCAGCTCCTTTCTGCTGGTGTTTTAAGCAAGTTGTTAATCAGCTGTGGACATAATGCTTGCAAGTTTTGCACAGTGATCTAGGCTGTGTTATTCTGCTTTCTGTTTACCACCTTTTGTATCTGCTATGCAATTCTGGTGTGTGCGGGGGGGAGGGAATGTTTTCGTTCTGCTCCTGTCAGAAAAATCATGACAATATGTCCTGTGAACAAAGGAAAATATAAGCATTGGTCTTAGGTGACTGAGTCTTAGGGTTGGGAGAAGGAATCCTCTGGCCAGAGAAGCAAGTTTTCCCGTAATACTAATCTTGCTTGCCTTTTAGCACTTTGGCCTATAGTTATAGCTTTAATCTGCAAAGCTGGTGTCTCAGCAGCAAGTCCAGCTGTGCTAGGCTGAGCAAGGAAATATGAAGTATTCTTCATTTTAAAGAAACCACGTAAAGCAACCACATCCCCTCACTAGCCTCCTTTTGTTTGGAGGCAGTTCAGTAATTTGTAGCTGTGCTTGGCACTTGAAAGAAGTGTGTACGCTGGCTGAAGACATCTAAAGAGGCTTATGCTGCCGTTGGACACCCACTGTGAAACCCTTTGGTAAAGACCTTCTGAATCATCAGAAGAATTATTTCTCAGTGCAGAGTCACAAGTGTTACCTCAAGACTTCCATGTGTTKCCGGAGCTTGATAGACAGAAGTTATGAACGGTGAATTTCCTGCTGGCATTCTGTAGTATTCGGAGCTTCAGTAAGGACTTGTTGAGGAGGAGCTTGTTGTTAGCAGAACCTGGAAAACAAAGCTGTGAGAAATCCTTGMTATTACTCAACAAGTAATTGTTTTGGTAATGAACAATTTAAGATTTTGTATTTGCTAGCACTTGACGAACAAAAGGTTCTCATAAAATAATACCTTTTTTGGCTTCATCCGCCCTTTATTCCAGTGTAATTGTTAGGATTCTGTATGCTATACCCTTGTTCAGCCTCAGCTCCCACGTAGGATGTTCACATTTAAGCTCTGCCTCATGCATGTTCTGCAGACAAATGTCGATCTGTTTTTGTTTTGGAAGTCTTCTTGCCCTTCCCTCCCAAAAGCCTGGGAGAAAGATTTGTGTACGCCCTGAATGCTGAAAGATTGGTTACATATTTAAACCCTCTTGGTACCCGAAGTTACAGTGAGCGCTTGTGCAATTGTTTCCTGCTGGTTCTCCCTGGCAATGTAGAACTCTGCAGTAAGTGCAGTAATTGCTTTTAATTTGGTGGCTGAATAAAATGAACTGAAGTAATTTAACCTCAGTTAATTTACTAGATTGGAAAGAAAGTTGAGCTGTATGATTGCAGCAATTCTCTGCTGTCTATTTTACACCATGGTATGCTGTGGATAAAGGAGCAGGGATAGTGGGGCACTTCTTGCTATGCGTTTGGGAGCTTCGTGTGCATTTTTGTGTGTACCTAGTGCCTGCTTGTTTTCCTCTTGAGAATCTTGTGCAAGTAGCATTGATGTAAAATTGCTCTCTTGTATATCCGTGGTTCTGAAAAAGTCAAAAATAACTGAAGACAGAAGAGCCTTCATTTAACTGCAATTGCTTATTCAGATCATCTTTCAGTAATMGTAAGCAAAAATCTGTAAGTTTATGACTCTTTAAATGTGAGGCCTGTATTCCAGTGCTATTTGACCCTAACATTTCCTTGGTTGCTTTGCAGATGTTCAGGCGGTTGCTTATGAAGAACCGAAGCACTGGTGCTCCATCGTTTATTACGAGCTTAATAACCGTGTCGGGGAGGCTTTCCATGCTTCTTCCACAAGTGTGTTGGTTGATGGCTTCACTGATCCGTCCAACAACAAAAACAGATTTTGCCTTGGGCTGCTCTCTAACGTTAATCGGAATTCCACCATTGAGAATACAAGGCGGCATATTGGCAAAGGTGAGTTTTAGATCTGTATGTTTAAGTTTCACAGAATCAGTAAGGTTGGAAGGGACCTCTGGAGATCATCTAGTCCAGCCTCCCAAAGATTTCCTGGTGCTGGTTCCACTGGGGCTTGAACCCCAGGACCTTCAGCATGCAAAGCAGATGCGATAACCACTACAAATTCTAGGGCTTTGGGATAGGGACAGGTAAGGTTGGCTGGCTTTGCTTTGTAAGTTGGCTGATTTTTATTTTATTTATTTACTCACTTCCTCCCCTCAACATGACAGTCTTGGATGCCAGCCTCCAGGGCAGGCTGATCTTCCTAATGCATGTGATAAGTGCTTATTAGAACATTGCTAAATATATAATTTTCTGGCCAAGTGTTATAAGCAAACTATTGTTCTTACCTGTTGTGTAATTACAGGAAGCTTTTATCTCTAATCAATTTTTATTTGCCTGAAGATTATTATAATTTTAATTAGGGCTTAAGGCAGTTTGTTTAATGACATGTCTTGATTTATCTTGATTATTGGTACATATAATAGTTCTTGGCACAAAAAAATTTTAGCTATCCTTAAAACCAATATAAGTTAACTATTCTAACATCTATGTAGAGAGACAACCTGCTGAAACAGTTTTTGCAAATGCATCTTAGACTTCTTTTGCAGGCTGGTGATTCTTTCTGTTGGAATCTTGTGTTTATCTTCTCTCTGGCTATGACAAATGTCCTGCAAAAGAAAAAAGCTTCAGTTTCATATCTGACTTAATATTTTTTTTGAGGCCTCGCCTATCATGAAGATGACACGCAAATCTTATATTGCCCCTACACTGGGGCATTCCTGCCAGACTCTTTTTTTAAAAAGTGTTTACATTACTAATAAGCTCTGGATTTCCTGAAACAGTTAAAGGTCCAAGCAGTTKTAAGTACCAGTTAATGAAGTATCCTCCTCTTCTTTAAAGGAGGAGAGAATTGAAACTGAAGGGAAGAGTTAGGTCTTCAAGTTTTAGTCTTTAGCCTGGAAAACTTTACTCTACATGAGCACTTGTGCAGCTCTCAGCAGTGTATCACAGCTGTGCTGAGCTAYTCAATATTTGTTCCTTCTTCTCCTCTCCATCCATCATACCAAGTACTGAGAAATTTATTTAACACATCATTTATTTTCCCTTCAAAAACGCAAAAGTAACTGAGCTGCAAGCAAGGTTCTACTGAAGCACTTAACTGTATATGTACCAAGGTAGAGTAGAAAGGGCAAGGAGGCTGTTAAATAAGTAGATGTATACAGTTAATGATGACATAAAACTGTTAGTCTTTAGGAAAAAAGGTGTAAATCCTAAGCTTGCAGGCATAGCTAGAAATTTTTTTGCATAGGGTTATAGGTATGTACCCACACATGCACACACATGGTCAGCAGCAAAATTTTAAAAGACAGAGTGCAGTCAAAGCTATCTGACTTAATTCAGTTTAGTTTTCAAATTCTGTGTTCACTTTTGACTTCTGACATTGTGGGAGGTGAATGACTTAAATAGTAAATAACCCATTTTTAAACAAAACAGGCAAATTTTCATGCTTTTTCAAAGCCTTTAGAATTAGTCCCACTAACAGTGAATAGCTACAGAGGTTTCCTGTATCTTTTGCCATTCTCTTGAGGCTTGCTGCCATCAATGGCACCTGAGAGAGCAGAAAGTAGAAGGGGAGAGGGTTTTAAATTTGGGGTTTACCCTCATTTCAGGGATACATTTGAGGAATGTGAACACTTTTCTTTTGCCAGCTTCCTGATGTTAAAGTGTTACAATGAGTTTAAAAAATTTATGCTAGCCAGACTGATATCTAGGATTTTTCCAGGGAAACCTTCTCAGAATCACAGAATTGTTCTAGCATTTCCAAAGCATGCAGTAGTTTTTTGTGCTCTCCTCCTGCATTCTCATTCATTGTTTCATATAAATATAATGGGACCAAACTTCAGGTGGTCAAGYCATCCAAATACAGCATCAGAACTACTGCAGTACTTGCTGGTTTGTTGTTGCTGAATATGCAGCATGTTTATTTGCAGCAGTTACTGATTTTTCTTATGCACATACATACACACAAACTCCTTTAAAATCACCTACTGATGAAACAGAAAAGTAAAAATCAAGACAGACCGATGATGGTCTGATATGTAATTAATATTTATCTCTTTAAGCAAAAAGGTATCTCTATGAAGTCAGAACATGAAAAATAGATATGCACTCTGAATTCATCTGGCCTCCTAGCATCAACTTTTTCCTTCCAGGTGTTCATCTCTATTATGTTGGTGGAGAAGTGTATGCTGAATGCCTTAGTGACAGCAGTATTTTTGTGCAAAGTCGAAACTGCAACTACCATCATGGTTTTCATCCAACCACTGTGTGCAAAATTCCCAGTGGCTGCAGTTTGAAGATTTTCAATAATCAAGAGTTTGCTCAGCTTTTGGCTCAGTCAGTGAACCATGGTTTTGAGACAGTGTATGAGCTTACTAAGATGTGCACTCTCCGTATGAGTTTTGTAAAGGTATGTGAAAATTTGCTTGAGCATATTTTGTAAGCAAAATAAATTATTCTTTCTTAATATGGTGATTTTGAATGGTCTGTTGCCTCTTTGCATCAACCTGTTAATGACTGCTAAATTTTAATATTTACAGAATAATGTTTTCTATGTGGAAGATAAATCCTACAGACATGTTGTCTTTGGGGGGAAAAAAATATCTTCTGTTAACACACAGACATTTAAAACTGAGGTGACTTCCATAAGGTGTTTCTTCAGATACCTCACTAGTCCTTTTGTGAAGGGACTGGACTGTGATATCTGTTAACGATTTTAACCTCATTGTATTGCCTCTAGTTTTACCATATTGATTCAGTTGAATACTTGTATTTAAGCATGTGCATGTAAATATATATACATATAAAACTCTCTCTCTCTCTCTCTATATATATATATATAAATGTTTATTATATATAGTTATTTGCATAATTACTCTGGAATTGTGGGCTTGTCTTTTTAATTTTGGGGGCATATGGCTTAATATAGTACAACTACATTTAGAAAAGAGTTGAGTGGTTAATAACTTGGCCTACAAGCAGAAAAGTCACCAACCAATTACGTAGCATCAGCTTTTGCCCTTTTTAAATGACATTGCTAGTCTGTGCCCATCTCCTGTTCTGTAAGAAGTTCTGCTGAATTTCACGCTTCTGTTCCTGGCTGGCATTTTTTGATAGGTGAGCTGGGACTGCACTATAGGTGATCACAGCATTTGCTGGAGCACAGATAGCATAATCCTCTAAACCTGTCGTGACCAGCAGCTCCCAAATTAGGAGTTGCAGCAATTACTGGGAATAATACACATACCTTTCTATTCTACAGGGCATGTGAGCATAATAGTCATGATTTGTTAGGGTAGCCATGAGCTTCAAAGTATGCACTGATATAAAAGGGCTGGTCATTTATCTGAAACCAGCCAAACAACACAGGGAACATGCTGAAGTGCTCTTCTTGAGAGAAGAAGATAGAGAGATGGAAACTTTCAGTGTGTGTGGTAGGGCAAGGCTCCTACACTGGAGGAGGTTGTTTATAGGCTGTACGTCCCGTAAAGTGGTATGGGTATGTTGTCTCAGAGTTGCACAGAGGACCTCCTCTTTGCTGGATATTGCATTGCACAATGGTTAGAGCTGCTGCCAGCTGTGCTAGGAGCTGAGTAACCCCTTCATTAGAGGTTAATGTGGAGCAAACTTTAACTGCAGTTATCTTCTTACTGTTGTCTCCTCCAGTTTCCCTGCCCCCATCGTGGTTCACTTAAAGAACGATTTTGAATGTTTTATAAATGTCTACTTATATCCTTGATAATTATTGTAGTCAATTTGGTATGAGCTGAAAGAAAACCTATCAGTACTTGTCTCAACTTGGGAAATAGCCTACTGGGGAATGACCATGCCTTGTTTCTCCAAGAAGAAATGCCAACGTTTCTGGTTTATCCTGTCCATCATGCAAACCATGCTTTGCTCTTGTCAGACAGAAGCCTCTCCCTCCACTTCCGTGTCAGTCTGTGACTGTTGGTTTTTAATTTATTGATCTGTTTGGTAGCACTCTTTCCCAGTCTGCTCTGGTTTGGGTTTTGACAGAGACTACTTCTTCATTATCTCCCCCTTCAGAGTCTTTCTGGGACATCATGCACCTTGGCAGTGAGGCACAGGGAAGTTTTGCRCTGCTACCAGTTATTTCTTTGAGAATTTAAAAACTTTAGTTCCAAGAGATCTCAATGTCACTTCCTCCAAGTTTTAAATTATGTTTTTTTACTTAAGACTGGTTGTTGAAATGTGATAATAGTTGGTACATCAAGGATCTTTTGTGGCCCCAGTGGTAATCGCTGTTGGAAACTAAGTAATTTCAGTAAGAAAGAAGACAACTGAAATAAGCTTCATGTATTTGATATTATAAAATAAGGTGTTTTTTTTTCTTTCCTTGCTTATGATTCTGTTTCCAGGGTTGGGGAGCTGAATATCATCGCCAAGATGTAACGAGCACTCCATGCTGGATAGAGATACACCTTCACGGTCCCCTTCAGTGGCTGGATAAAGTACTTACTCAGATGGGCTCTCCTCATAATCCTATTTCTTCAGTGTCTTAAAAGGTCCCAAGCTCCTGCATTTTGGAAACAATTGAGCCTTGCATGTACTTGAAGGACATATGAGTCAGACACGCTTCCCTCCTCCTCCCCCCAACTCCCCTCCAAAAAAAAAAAGGCAACAGCTGAATAAGAGCCATGAAAATACTTGACTTCTGTGACCAACTGTTGGATTCAGGATAAATAAATAAATAAATCCATTTGACATACTGTTGGTATCAAGAATTTTAGTTTACATTGTAATGTTCTATTGCAAAGTTGATTTTTTCAGGGCTTAGTGTAACAGGGACAACCAAGCCAAAACCACAATCTGTCAGACTGAGTTCCCAAAGGATTTTCCTGTAGYTGGCACTCCGAGATTCTCTTTCTTCCTTATGTTCAGCGTTCACTGGGTTTTTTTTTTCCCCTGTGTCCTCTGGGGCTACAAGCCCATGTTGGTGAAGTCTGTTTTCTCCAGGCTTTCTACAGTACATTTTAAAACCATTTGTCTAGCTGATGGTTGCTGTTCTCTTAAAAGAAAAAAAAATACAGTTTAATCTCAATAACTGTGTAATAATCTTTTGAAATTGTGTCCTGACCATACTGCTGTAAGAATGTTAGGTATGTTTCTTGCTAAATGTATGTATGGTGTATCTGAAAGTTTAGAAATTAATTAGACCGTAAAGGAGTTAGAAATATTTGAGTGGGGGGAGGTGGGAATGGGAAGGGAAAATGACAACTGAAATGTGGAATATATTGTAAACATGGCTTGTTGGTTTAAATTGAGGTCTGAGTTTTGCTGTGCATTTCATCTTTTATAGTGGCTTCAACTTGTTAATTTTGATTATTTTTGCCTCTTCCTTTTCCTTCAAAACAATTGCGCAGCTGGTTAATTCTTTTACCTGTGAAGAGGACAAAATGATTAATTCCTGCAGTTCAAAGGCTGCTGCTCTATGTATTTCAAGACAAAATTGTACAGTATGCTCTTTAGCTATTGAGCAGTTTTATACAGTTTATGTAACAGAAGTAGGCTTTTAATTTTGTAAGAGAATCTTGTTTTGCCAAACCTAGTAACTGTTGTTTGGAGGGTGTCAAAATCCCTGTATGGGTCTATTTCAGACTTTTTATAAAAATATATATATTTTTAACTTTTTTTTTTTTTTTTTTTTTTTTTTTTTTTTTTTTTTTTTTTTTTTTTTTTTTTTTTTTTTTTTTTTTTTACTGCTTGGTTTATTTTCTTCTCTCTGCTCTTTTATATTTACATAAGCTGTAATACCTTTAAGTACCTTTTTTCCAAAACTAGTAGGTCCTCTTTACTGGAAGTTTTGAATAAAACCTGTTGTTACTGCTTACATTTGATTAAAACATTGTCTTGTCCACTTCTTAGTAGCTTTTAACAAAGGTGGAGGGGCAAGTAGAAATGAGGAGATGCTGAACTTCGACACTTAGACACGTAGAGTTGGCACAGCTCTCTAGAGAGCGCGAGTTCTCTAGGCGAGAGCAGAATGGATGCAGTAACACTGAACTCAAATGAGATCTGGCCTTCCTATATAGGCATTTCATCTCTTTGCTTCTGTCTTCTCTAAAAATTTTTCTCTGTAAAATAGAACTAGTGAGTCTGATCTTGCTTCATGGAAGATTCAGAGGTCTCCCTCAAAAAACCACCTCCCTCCCATATAGTATTTTTCACTGGGGGAATTGTTCCTTGACTGCCGGTGCTCCATTAGGAAAGTATTTGGACACCATTTTGTGCATCAGCTTTTTTGTAGTTTCTGGGCCGTTTGCCTGAGGCCGGTTTGCCTTCTGGGCAGYGTTGCCTCCTTCCGGGCCCTGCAGCGGTTTTGCTGGAGCAAGGGCTTTCCTTCAGCATCATCTCCCTGCCGTAGCCATGGGAGCCTCGCGYTCCCTTCCCCACGCCTCTGCCTGAGCCCTGGGCCCTGTCCGCTGGCGGCTGCGGAGCCCAGCGAGCAGGGGAAGGGGTCTGGGATTTGGGGCAGCCCGGGAAGCCAGCCCCGGTGCCCAGCCACGAGCCCGGGCAGAAGCACGAGGAGAAGCTGAGCAGTGGGGATGAGCGTCTCGGCCAGATGTGTGTGTGGCACTGTGATGAGCGATAGCCATTTTTGGGGGGAGTGTTTTGTTTTTTTAATCAGTGCTGTAACCAGCAATCAGGCATGTCTTAAGGAATAAGAGTAAGACTCTTTCTGCCCTTCCCTACCTGGACGAACCTGTGAAAGCTTTGGTTAAACACTGAAATAGCTTTGGAGTAAAAAAGGATGATTTTGTGAATGATTTTGAGTATCAGTGTCTTATGTGTTTTGAGGCAGCCAAGTGGGAGAACAGAACAACAAAAATTCATTCAGATGGCGTAGTTTGACCTTTTTGATCATCAAAGAGAAACTAGTCAACTTAGGTAGGTTTTTACAATTTTGTATTTTCTTATATTGTTTGAAGGCGCCTTTGGAATAGAGGAAGGAGTTGTAAGGTTGTGGGGTTTTTTGATTGGTTGGTTTTTGTTTTTTACTTTTTAAACAAAGCTTTTTTTTCAGTATCCCAGAGGTCATTTTCCACTTAAAAAATCTTACTGAGATTCAGAGTTTGATGTAATCAAAAAATATGCACTTAAATTTTAAGAGCTTGCCTCTAAATATATTACTGTAGTTCCTCTCTGTTTTTCTTGAACTGGGATTAAAATAAGAAAATACTAGCTCTTCAATGCATTGAAAACTTTTACTGGTAGTAATTCTGTGGGATCCCAGTCTTTGTAAGTTCTCTTTTATTGTGTTTTTTTCTATGTTGTTGATCCTGTTGCAATGCAGTGTACATAATATTCTCTTCATCTGTTATCCAGCTTTTTGTTAGTGGCCAAGGAACATTAAGGGTACATAAAAAGTGTACCTTCCTGTGATGGCACAGAGTATCCCAGCTGGACTTTATTAGATGAGCAGAGTGGACTGGAGTAGCACCTGGGACTAATAGCCAGAAAAAGAGGAGGTAGGACAGAAGTTACCCTGGAAGAGCAAGTTCCTAGCTGGGGCTCTTCTGAAGATTTCTGGAGTGGCTTGGAGAAATTTGCTTGCTGATTTGTCCTGTTCTGGATAGTTGGAGTCAGAAAACTGGAAAAGGCATAAGACAAGACAGAAACAGAAGAGTTTCTTTCTGGCCTCTCATAAAATGCAGGAAGATGAGAGCTTAAAACCTGGAGGGGGCATGAACTGTCAGCTCTGTACCAGGTGAGTCCCTGTGGGTCCTTTGGTTTTATTTTCTCATGGTTTCCTGGGTCTAATCTAAACAGCACAGTCAAATACAGAAGAGACTACTGCAGGGTGAAAAGCTGAGAGGRGTCCCCACTGAGAAAAAAAATAAGGCATGGATAACTTTTGAAACAGAACTGARGAAGAGCAGTGAACAGCACGGGATGCTGACATAAATATTTCGTTGAATTTTGTAATTTGTACTTCAGCTTTTAAGTGCTGGAAAGAAAATAATTCTCCCAAGGTGGAGATGACTTTTTAACCATGTAAAAGCCTCTGATGAAGCCTTTAAAAGACTTGAAAGCCAAGAGTGGTAGTCATGGTTGCTTGTGTGGTTTTAGGAAGGGATGGAGAGAAATAACTCATGTTTAAACATATCCTGTATTARAGAATCATGGATCTGACCTTCTAGCACTCACAACCTAGTATTGGTAGCTACTTGGACAAAGCCATTCTCTTACTAAATCACTTTTCTTGCTCCTGTTTTCACAACTGCATTTGTCTTTGTAGTCTCAAAGATTACAGCTCTATGGTTATTGTTTTTAAAACCATAAATAAATGCAGAGATGTCCGAAACTTATGTGGCCCCTTCTTGGTGCACCTCTCTCCTTGTGTTTTTTTTTTTTTTTTTGCCTTTGTCTTGCCACACTTCAAACTGTTGATCAGCACTTTAGAAGTTAGCTGTGCTTTGACGAGACTAAACTGCATTTAGTAACAGCTTTGGGTTCCTTCATTCAGTACACTGTAGCTTCTTACTCTGCTCATGAGATTCATGATTCATGACTGTGTGTGAACTGGCAGTCACCTTTTTCTGGATTTGTGCCTAAACATACAACATAACCATCGCCAGTCATGGTAGGGCAATATATTATTCATATGCATCATTTCACAGTTCATTTTCTCCAAATATATTTATAATTTTATGAGGGAGAGGMGTGAAAATGGCCCTTATTTTCTCTCTCCCTTTCTGCCCTTAAACAGCTCAACCAAGAGAAGCACTCTTGGTATGTTGTCCTTTTAGCAGCTGTTATGTTTTCTTTATTTCTCTAAGACCCACCTACCTCTGAATCTTTTTTGTGATGACTTTCCTTATTTTTCCTAGCTCTTTCCAAAAAGCTTTTTGACAGACTCTTTTCTCATACCTGCTGTAGGGTGTTTGTTTCAGTCAGATAACAAAACTCTAAAGTAGGCTTGCCAAAGACAGGTGAAGAACTATAGATTGCTGTAGGCACTGGAAGCCACCCATAAAGACATGCACGTTTCACAGGCACCAGTTTCCCCCACTCTGCTTTCTGAAATGCAGTGGCTTTTGGAGGAGGAAGATGAAGTGAGAYAGATCCATACTACTGGATTTCACTTTTGCTTAGGATTGCTATTTTAAAGACTTTTTAAGATTCCCCCTTCCCCCTCTTTATGGTGGTGCATCACTTGGGATGCAAGGTTTGTCAGCCAGGGTGCTCGGGCTGTGTTTGTATTTAGTGGTTGTGTTCCCTGACTACTGCTTTCAGCTGCGCAAAGCAGCTTTGCTCTTGTTCTTTACTGTCTTTCTGCCTAAATGGATTCTGGAATAAATGAGTTGTTCAGTCTTTTTTGAATGAAACTACTGTACTCTCCATCTCCACTGATACTCTGAGAGGAAACCTGTKCAGGGCAGATGAAGGTGTGTAGCGGGACCTGGTTGCCAAGAGCACAGCCTGGGCCAGCGTGGCTGGTGGGCTCTAGCTCACGGGGCTGCTGGTACGTGCTGCCCGGCTGAAGCAGCTGCTGTTCCCAGGGACCGCTGTCCTTGCCAGGCACCGTGCCTGTTTCTGAGGCGTTGCAGCTCGCGTGTTGGCGCRTCACTGCAAAGCGCCACTGGTTTGTCCGTGTACGTTAACGTGCTGTGAGCTGCTGAGGCAGAGGCCTCCAGTTTCCTACCTCTGCTGAATTTAATGGAGGGGGCTGACAAGGTGGCTCCCATTTCATTCATCCCAGCTGTGGGAGATGATGCTCTCTGCAGCTGCAGCAGCTAAGTCTAACGGGGTATATGGTGAACTGGTTTTCAAGAAGCAACTGTAACGAGGAGACAGCTTCTTGATCCATGCAAATTCACTATAACAACTCTTACTGGAGTTGTTACTGTGTTTACAATATAAGCATACCCTGAGCTTAATGTGGCTGTAGCCGTGAGCGGTTCTATTGCAGTGAATGGAAAAGATGGGCATAGTTTTTACTTGGGTCTGATAACTGCTTTAGGGAAAAGAACAGCATGGCAGTCTCAGCGCAGGCAACTTGTCCCGTGCAGCCGGTGCCATCAAAAGTAATGTCAGACACAACCCAGAACTTCAGAACCAGTCCAAAAGTCTAGAAGATGATTCAATTGTATTTCTGAAAAGTAAGAAATTCCTAATTTTCTCTTAAGAACTGGTTCTTGTGCCTCCTTTTCATACTGCTGCTGAGGTTGGAGTTTAAAAAGCTGGTATTTTCTCTTCATAATCATGTCAGCTCATCTGAGGCTTTAAATCCAGAAAGCTCAGAGGAGGCAGCTATGTAGCCAACAAGGTAAAGTATGGAAGGAGAAACAAGCTCCTTCMTGTGCTTCAGACAGGCCTTAGGATCTCACATAGCACTGCTAAAAACCTAACACTGTTTTCTGTTTCTCCTCTTGTAGTAAATGTTAAGGTGTGTAATCGTATTAAAACAGGCAGCTGCCAGACTGTCTTTCCTTGCTCAAAGAGTTTGATTTAGTGGACATATTACCTGCTTAAAATTGGTGGGAACAGCTTGGTCTGCCTCTGTGAAGGATATTCTAGTTTTCCTAGTACAGCATCTTTCTTTCAGTATTCTGTAAAATGTAGTGGCATTCTTTTATGCAAAGAAAAATGGTACCTTTAATTTCTCCTTTTATTGCTTTTGTACAATTACTTTGGAATTCTTTGTTGTTGTTTAGGGTTTTTTTCCACCTCTATTTTCTTTAGTCTGATTTAGTACAAGCAGAAGAATGAGACTTGATCTGTGTGATGCTGCAATAAGACTTCCTATTTTCCTGGAGCACTTGGTTCTTGGCAAGAAAGCAGTTTCTGTCTCATCTCTGAGAGCCCCTTGCTTCTGCCTACTGTTGATATTTTTGAGATCTGAAAGTGTTGTGCACTGGCTTATTGTATTGGTGTTGGACTTTCAGGAATCAGGTGTTACTGCAATCAATGCTCCAGCGATTTCCACAAGAACCAACTTGAGCAGACACARCAATAAGGCTTAGCTTGAATTTGATGAGCTCACATTTTTAAAAAAGCATGTATGTACAATTTTATTCAAAATATTAAAATATGCTATTGGTGTAATGACCAGTAAAATTCTTAGAAATCGGTCGTCATCAGAATGTTTTCTAGAAGAACACCTAAGTGCTGGCCCAAATGTTGATGGAGGCACATGTGGGAATTTAAACAATTATGAGGCTCCGACCTCAGAGTACGTGAAGCCTTATCCCGTAGAGAGCTCTGGTACCCAAGGGCCACATGCGCTCCCTCACAGGATTTATTAGCACTTTACAAGCCTCAGATTGACTTGTATCATGAGTAATCAACAGAAGCAAAAAAAAAAAAAAAAAAAAGTGTGTGTATAATGAGAAGGGAGGAGTCTTCCAACTTGGTGATTTTTTTTTTTATAGCCCAAGCTATAAAAAATATGTCAATGTGTGTGTGTCTTTCTGCAGAGATACATATACAGACAAAGACATCTTTCTCCCTTCTCCCCCTTTCTTCTCCAATATTCAAGGTATATTTTCTTCACTGTCAGAAATTGTAAAAGTCTAGAGCTACACTTGGTTTCCTGGCCTTTTGTCGGAAGTGGATTTAGTCCAGTGGCCTCTGACCACCACCCTCTTGAACTGGACACAGGTGTGATGTTGCTCTTATGATGTGTAAAGCTTGTCAGGGAGACTAAGAGAACTGAAGGTTGTTCTTACTCCTGTCTCTCTCCCTTTTCTTCCTCTCCTTTGTAGGAGAGGAGCAAGATGAGCTGCAGCTGTGCAACTGGGCTATTCCAGGGGCTTGGCTGGTGACATGCAAGTCCTGGAAGAGCATCTGGCTGCAGAAGTGCTAGGGAATGCATTTGCAGCCGCCTTTACCTCCAGCCACTCGAGAAAGCACGGGGAGCGCTCCTTTTTGCACCAGCGGCCGCGGGGAGTGACTGGGATGTGACTATGTGGCTGTATGAAGCAGTCCTAATCTAGGGACCTGAGCTGGTTCCCAGCCCAAAGCAGCCTAGTTTAGCACTGGGCTGTGTTAGACTGGGGAGAGGAGAAGGGGTTGCCTGAAGGTGGTAGGAGTGACCTTGTTGCATCCTCTGTTATTTATTCAGTGTGGTTTCAGAGTTGTTGGGTGCTTTTGCTCTGTTCTTTTTCAATAGTTAAGTGGATGAAAGCACATGCAGTTTGTGGCCTTTCCCTTGTTTTTCTCTGTGCTCTTGTGAACTTTTGTGTTTTGTGTAATATTACTGCAAGTTCTTGCACTGGAAGTCCCTATGGCCTTACCCAGGTGGCACATACAAGAAGCCCAGACAAAATTATTTCTATAATTGTGTCTAGCATGCCTGAAAAATGTGGCACGCCTGTCACATAAACAGGAAATGATCCTYGCAGGCGATCAAGTGTAGCTGAAAACCTAATCTAAATAACCCGTTAGTCATCTCCATATGGTAACCTTTTAATGCCATGCAAGTTCAGAAAACTGGTTGTAACTGGCTTCCACATGCTGGATGAAAGCGTAGATACCAGACGTTGCCTTATACACTTAAGTCTTTTTTTTAAATTGATCTGAGACACAAATACTTTACATGCAARCAATTGTGAGTGAAAGCCTGCACAGCTGAAGGTTAGTATTTACCCATGAACTGGGCTGCACCTGCAGCACTAGAAGCACAGCTGAGGTTTCTCTGATCATTTGAAATTTTTGCTGACAAAGCTTAAGTAGTAAAAAAAAATGAAGAGGTAGCATACTTGGGCTATATTTGACCATATGTTCTCATTATAAAGACACAGCTGTCATAGAGTACAATATATTTTTAAGTACTAGTTAGTATGTCTGTAAAAGCTAGCTGCTTTTCCACAAGAAGGCCTTAAAATAGATGGACAATAACCTCTTTAGGTGTATACAATAATTATGCACTCTTAATTACCATATTTTCACGCATATAATCTATGGGTTATGTTCTGTGCTTTTATTCAAATGCAGAACCAGAACACACTCTGTGATGTTCCTACCTCATTCTTCGTAGACTGTTCTCTCTTTCCAAAAGACTTTCCAAAGACTTTTTACCTCTGAGTTCTGAGGGAGTTTTTGAGAGCATAGAAGAAGTCTGGTTAATAAAAGCAGCGTACAAGTTACATGAGGTGCTGTAAGAAGGCATTCAGAATATATCTGGAAAAACAGTTACCAAGCAAACAGACAAAAGTATTCTGTTTATTGGTTTTAGAGGGATTTTTTTTTTCTCACAGAGTATAGCTTCCAGGCTGCAAGTCTAACATGCTTAACCTGGAATTGCCAGTTCATTATTAAAACCAAAATTCTGCAATTGGAGTTTAATTTTAAATTACTTCGCTTATGGAAGGCAAAATCTTTTAAGACTCTATTTTAAAGGGGGTTTARTTAGTTTAAATCTTTTTTTTCTTATTTTTCTCTAACATCCTCTGTCGTGAGATGTGTGTATGTTTTCCCTGAATATCAAAATGGTAGCATACCTGGTATCTGAAAATRGAACTCAGTCCTATCATTGTAATATCAGTAAATTAACTGTGTATTGGCCTAGTCATAGCACAGAGGCCAGCTCTTCATGCAGTGCTGGAGTTCCTTTGTAGTAGAGCTCCTTGTGCTCCTTAGATATGCTGCAGTGCCTCTCAAAGTGACAGACTGAGCATTAAGAAACTAAAGTTGAGAGACTGCTGTCTGACAATATGAAACATGCATGGTGTGCGCTATCAAGCTAAGGCTAGGTTGGAAGTAATATTTTTATGTGGTGTAATGATTTGGAAATATGCAGTGTTAATGATAGAAATGAGCTTGGGATACTTCCCCCCTCCTCTAGTCAGAAAAGAGGGGAGAGATTTTAGTCCTGATAAAAATGTACAGGTATCTGCCTCCTTTCCCTTCCACCCACGATTCCCCACCTGCTACACAAATTCAGCATCAGTGGGGTTTACAGGAGGAAAGGAGAAACTCTTGTATGGACCTGCCTCATGTGGTTTCTTCCTGATTTAAAGCTGACCCAGCAACAAGGGGAGATCTCACAGCAGAACAGGTGCTGTGCTCTCCAGAGAAAGTATGAGCTTCAGCCTCTGTAAAGATGGGTCTAAAAGTGTGAGGGTTATGAGAGAAGGGAGAATGAAATGAACTTTGGAAGTGCAATGCAGGAAAGGAGCTCACAAACTCTCTAGGTCATTTGCTTCACCTCCAAGCAAAAGGCTGCTCAGACTTTGGCTTTGCAGCACGCCTCGGTGGGCTGCCTCTGCTTGCTTCCCGGAGAGGCTCTTCGAGAGCTGCAGGAAGTAGGTGGTTTTGTGGGGACTGCCTATCTGTCTCTGTTGCATTGGAGGTGGTGTGCTGCAGGCTGTGCGCAGCCCTTTGCCGTTCAGCTTTCCCATCCAGGTCTGAGGAATGCTAAAGCAGGAGGAGGAAGAGCAGCGAGGGGGAAGCTGGCGAATTGTAAGGAGCAGCGGCAGCCCTCCCCAGTTGCTCTGTTCTTGCAAGCGTACTTTTCAGATTCGGTAAAGGAAGAGCTTGCAGATGGAAAACGGGACTATTTGGTGCCTAAGAGCAATTCTTCCAGGAATGCTACACGTGAAGTATATTTGAGCCTCATTCATGTAATGTATATGCAGAACTGTAGTAAATCCCAGTCAGGTGATGGGCTGGCTACATCAGGCAGTCTCTTCCATGTCGTATATGGTCAAGACAGAAGAACGGAGTATAGCAGACTTGGACTAGGACAGATAAAATTAAAATGTAAGATATTTTGCAGTCACCTTGCGTACCCTGTTCCAGTTCTTAATCGTCTTTACAGTGAGAAAGTTACTTCTACTATTACTACTTTACCTTTCTCCAAAAGAAATTGATTCCTCGTTAGCTTATTTCTGACTGGTGGTACAGCAAATTAACTGTCGCCTTTATAATCTTAAGCTTATGAAGAAAGATATGTTCCCACCCCTTCCCCTACACTTTTTGTTCTCTTGCCCAAAGCCTCATTACTTTAATTCTTTGTTTTTCTTTACTTCCAAACATACTTAATGAAGTTTTTCTCTGGGCTTCAGTTTGTTCACATCCCTCTCAGTAAGCTGCTCAAAACTGAACACTGTAGTCTGATAGAGGCCTCACCAGTACTGCAAAGCTGCTGAGTGGAAGGCTGAGTAAAGGAGAATAATTGCTTCATTTCTTTCTTATAACACTTTTCTTAATATGTCTCAGAATCACATTTTGCAACAGGATTTCCAATCTGTGGTTTCCAAACTATTTTAGTAGGATGACTGACTAGCCAAATGGKTTTGTTGTATAGTCGTGAGTTATTATTATTGTATAGGGTTTTTTAATTCAATGTTATACCTTGCACTTGCCTTTTGTGAATGTCACTTTACTAGAAATAGAGCTGGGTTCCACCTTAGTTTTGCTGGGACTCTTGATGAATCTTGAGTGGTGTTGAGAGATTGGGTTCTTTCCTGCTCTAGTCTGCGGTTGAATGCTTAGGGCCTGCTGTGAACATTCAAGAATTGAATGCTGTCAGAGGTGGTGATGTTGAGGAAGTGATTYGTTGTCCCTGATGTATATTTTAACACCTGTTGGGACATACTGATTTGATATAAAACAGGCAAGGATTTTTTTTCTCCCTCTCCTCCTTGTTCCTTGTGTAACTGAAGTGAAACTCTGTTAAAAGTTTTTGTGATTTGCACCGCTATCCTAGTGAAAAAAATCCACTTTCTACAGGGGTATGTGTTCTGCTAACAGCATTTAACCTTCCTTTGGAAGGAGTAGAGTAGGAATGCCTCACACAAGGCCATGAGAAGAGCTCTTCCTGGGGTTTATCAATATTCCAAACAGGAATCTGCTGAGATTCTTCACTTTCCCAGCAGCAAGAAGGGAGAAGGGATGACAGCTCTAATGGCAGGGCACTAATGATTTTGGAGAAATATTACTTTTCTAATTGAAAATGATAAAAACGGTGTCATTAAAGCAGCTTGTTGCTGTAATTTTTATTCTTGTCATAGGCTTAGTTATAAGAATGGATCCACTCTAAGGAGATGACATCAGAATTTTTATGCTTTGCACAATTGGATGGATAGATCATAAGCATTTAACTCATGAAATGCTGTTTTCCAGAACACAAGCTAAAATAAAGTGAAGATTTGACAAAAAGTTAACATTTTAATTTGAATAACTGCTTACTTTTCCTCCACTTGGGTAGTAGCATAGAAGAAGTGGAATGTCATTCCGAAAGATGTGGGTTAAGACTTGAAAGCTCTGATTTGAAGGGCTTTAAAGATGTTTTAGCAAAAACATCTTTATAGTCCAGTGTTTGTTGGAAAATATAAAAGCTTATTTAAAGACAAAACCAAGATCCCTTCCCTTACCCTTCAGGAAACTTCTTCTCATTCCCTAAGTAYACCTGCTGTTCTAATCCTTTTAGTCTCCACTTTTTAGAAAAAGTAGGTGCAAAAGGTCAGCAGAAAGGGTAGGGAAGAAACACTCCAAAAAAGGAGACCTGGAATATTTTTGCTACAATACTCAGTTCTTGCTTCTTTTGTCATTTTGACCTTCAAATGCCCTTCTCTTAGGTCATTTATAATCATAGAATGGTAAGGTTGGAAGGGACCTCTGRAGATCATCTAGTCCAACCCTTAGCATAGCCCCGTATGGGGACTGAACGCACAACCGTGACATTAGCAGCACCATGCTTTAACCGACTGAGCTAAACCTGCCCCCAAAGATCTATTTTGCACGGAAGGCCTCTTTTGGACCTCTGCTATTGCTGACTGTCATCCTGATTGAAGTACTCAACATCTATTTATCATATTCTAGTATCAGTCTTATTGCATAATAAGAAAACAGCACTAGGAATCTGTTCTGGAACAAGCAGAGAACAGGGAATGGTATGTATATATGCAACATGGCCTCCTCTGTGGGTATTCTTGCATTCATCCTTGAATGTGAGATGCCCATTTACAGATTTGAATGTGAGAGTCTGCCTCCGGCTGGGCGGAGGATTGAAGGATGGAGCACTCCTGGAAGTCTGAATAGCTGCTGGCCTCTTTCAAAATGGGCAAAAAGCCTGAAGGACTAGGCCAAACTAGGGGCATGCAAATACAGAACTAGAAAATTTGGAAAGAAATGGATACAGCTTTTGATGTTGGACTGCTGATGTTTCTTTTCACAGCCCAGAGAGAAATTCTATCTAACATGGCTAATAGATTAGCTATAATCAAATAAACAGCTGTTTCTGTTTAATGCTAAGCTGAAATAGGCAATTTAATCAAAAAAGAATCTCAGTGGGTCACTCTGTCTTCTCCTTTACTAAAATTGCAAAACATTAAATAAATGCAGTTGAATTTGGTTGAAAAAGGATGAAGAATATTATCACGAGTGATCTGTACTGCATGCTGCAGTTTTCTTTTTCAGTCTCGAGAATAAAACATAAAGCTTTTGAATTTTGATTTATGCTGTAAGGCAACTCTTCCTATTTTTCATATGAGGTTTTCAATTTCTGCCCTACAATGATGTTCGGAATAAGTGTCCTGACACAGAAACAGAATTACTGGTTAAAWTTGTTTAGTGTTTTGTTTCTGCTTTTATGGGAAATAGATGATATTCTCAGAGAATACTGCGTATTGTACGGAGATCTCTGACTTACTGCAGAGACTTAGAGAGGGCCAACAGCAAAATCCTGCTACAAAGCCAGTAACTCACTGTAAAGGATTCCTGAATAGGGGCACAGCCCCTTGCTGCTGGCCTTATGTGAGTAGCTCTCTAAAATAAAACTGAGATGGAAATGCTGGCAGAGGTGCTATTTTAATGTTCTACATTCTGAATCCTACTGAATGCACTCTGCATAAACCTTGAATGTGTTTAAGTTCCTTAAGCTGTTAAAACTCTGCTGTGCCTCAACAGGTTGGATTTATGATTGTGATGATGATGTAATCAGAAATTCCACTAAATTCAGAATACTTCTAAGCTGCATGACAAAAATACATAGCTCTAGCTTCCCCTCCTGGCCAAAGGGAGTAGTAGTTTTGAAGGCAAGATGCACACAAATTATTCCTCAATTTTATTTCTATATGCTAAAGATGTACATTAGAATCACTGCTTTTCAGAGAACAAACTAATCCTTGCTGCCGCTGAGGAAAAAAGGTGCTAGTGAAACATCACTTCTGGTAACAAAATATAATGAAATATCAGAATGGGATTACTAATGGAAAATACAGTTTTCTAAACATGGACCTAACTTGGCAAGTGACTAGGTAAAAATGCCATCTTCCAGCAGAAAGATTTCTGATGTCCTTTTAGGCTGTATTAGCTAGTGCTACAAACAAGTATTTTGCTGCTTTTTTATATTCTATATGCTGATTTTTCCCCATGCAGCATCATCATTTATGGTTATAACTTTTTTTTGCTTTGTAGGTTCTTTTTTTTTCCCTTGGATGTCTTATTTTAAATGTTTTCTGTCACTTTAATTCTCTGGCATAATATTTTCATAGTATTAGCATGTGCTTTTTAAATGCAGGTGTTCTAGCATAAAAACATCTATTTTGTAGTATAGAGAGACAATGCACAATATGATCGTAAATGCTTTTTTAAAACTCTTCTCAGCTCTTTCTCAGTTAGTTTAGCCTTACTAAGTTAGTTGGCCTTAGCTGTATAACAACTCTTTYAGATGAGTTGATCTTAAAGATTAAATCTTTCCTTTGTCATTTTCCCTTTTCTCTGCTACAACTGCTTGGAAACTGGGACATTTAAGTCACTAAATATTTGGCCATATAGGTAGACCAAAGACTTGCTTCTGTGAGTGTGTGCAAGAGTAAGCCTGTAAATACAACACACATACAGAGAGATGCGTATGAGAGAGACAGAAAAWTCCTGCATGATTAAATGATAGTCACATGTTTAAGATGCTTAGATGGGCTGCGGGAAACACTCATGTCTCAGTTCTTACCAGAGGTTTGGTCTGAATTGAAAATATTTAGGTTTTCCTATATTTCAGCTTTGAATCCTGACTATCAGATTTATCATGGGCTTGGTCTTCCTCTCCAGCTTGGCCTTTAATGACATCCTGCACCTGAAAATGTTTCTTGATATGTTTTGTTGCAATTGTTATGTTCCTATGGATGCTTCTAGCCACTATCTCATTTCCACCAATTGTCTTTTTCGCCTGCTTGTGAACTCTTCTGCATTGGGGTGTTGAAACAAAGACCTCTGGGCATCGATGCTGTTGCAGACACAGGGGAAGTCACTTGAATAGGTTAAACAGTGCATCTTTATTCCTAATGTTCAAATTGTCTGCAACTGTAAACTGAGCTACACATTTGAAGTAATTCATCACTAATCCTTTGCCCAATCTGCTCTGCAGTTTGTGACTTAAGGTATTAACTTCTTGATGTGTAAGACTGTGCTGATTTCCTAACAGTCTAATAGATTTTTAGTACACCTGGCAGGGAGGGGGGATTGTATTTAGTCATTTGGAAGAGTCATTCCTTTGCTCCCATCTTTGTCAGCTCCTAAGAAACTTAGAAATTGTACCCAATCCCTTCCGTAGGCAAAATGTAGCTGGGAATGAGGCTAAGCTGTCAAAGTTTAAATTGTMGGATTGTATTATACTTCTTATGATTACCAATACACTTGTTATAGTTTCATTGCTGTTTTGAAAGTAATTGAGGAGGCAATTGATGGTTTCCTTTTCAGCTCTGCAGAAATGAATAATGTAAGAAATATTTCGATAGTCTGAGTCAGCAGTGGTCATGGAGAAAAACATATCCATTAAGCCAGGTTTTTTAAGCACTTTCTTAATTGAAAGATAAGTTAATATTTTACTAGAAATGAAGATTTTGCCCTCCTAGGYTTACAATTTTAACAACAGTTTAGTCTTAGAGAACATTTAATTTGCTTTCACAACTAGTAATCTCTATCAATGCTTTTTTTTCTTTTGCCTTGTATAGTCATGTTTTTATTTTACTAAAATGTGAACTTTTTGTGGAAAATACAGCTGCTTTTAGAAGATCACTTTTTTTTCCAATTGGTTCCATTTGTATGCCACTTTACATCAGGCAGTTCATTACAAACAATTGAAAGACTTCTACACAAACAGTGGAAAATTTTCTAGGAGTTGTCACTACTGTTGCCTACTACTGTGCAATGATATCTCAGCTGATACCAAAAAGTACATGTTGAAGTTGTTTCCATAAAGTTTTGTAAAGAAAATCAGCACTTTTTTTTATGTTATACAAATATAAACCATAGTGGTTTAAGATAAGGATGTTTTTTCTTATCTTTCCTCAGATGCTTTCTCGTAGGTATCGGCCAATATTCAGAAAGCAAATTTTCTTCCAGGTTCACCAGGTAGCTCTAGCAGCTTGGACAACCTTACAGCTCCTCACTAGCATGGATGCGGTGAATCTGCTGAAGTGTTGAAGTCATCTTCTGTTTGTAGGTTGCTGAATCTGGAAAACCTTTGTAAGACTTTTATCTCCAGACCTAGCTGGAAGAGCTGATTTCCCACTATGTCTAGGCCTTTGCAGTAAAAGAACCAAATGCCTCTACATAGAAAATATGTTTATATTTGCTGTTACTGAATTGTGGAGAGATTTTTTTTTCACTATGCTGTTTCCTTGCCTGAGTCATGCGTGTAAAACCTGAAGCCTGGGTTCATGTAGGTTTAAACAGGCAAGCTTCCTTATGTGAATATACTTCCTGTTTTTTTTATTTCAGTTGTCCAATTAATCTTTAAGATGATGCAAAAGGAATTTTTTGTTCAAAGTGCTAAAACTGTTCTTAGTAAAAGGCTAGTATGCTTTACTGGAAATAAGGCTTTCATCATCAGTTACATTGCTCAGTGTTGCTCTGCAAAGGTTATCACTTCAGTCTTCTCCATGCTTGTGTGACAAGTGAATTGAAATAAAGAAGCGGTGGTTGTTCAGTCGCCACTGCAGTGTCAGTTTGTACTGTAGCAGGGACTGTAGTACTCTGTAACTTGACTAAACCTCACATTCAGGTAGGATTTAACCTGCACCACATACTGACACTTATTTATTGCTCTGGTCAGTTGTTGTAGGTAGCAACTGAAGACACTCATTTCCCCTGTGTTTTGGGAGGGAATAGATAGACACAGAAAAGGAAGTGCTGTGATGCTGATTCCTAGGAGCTGGAGGATAGGCACGTGGTGTTCACAAGATGTAGCTAGATAGTCCGGATATTGAGTGTGGATCTATGTTGTGTCAGCCAAAACCTCTAACGTTGTTTAAGGATTTTTTTTCCCCCTTGAACTGTTTACAATAGCAATAGAACCACAAGTCCCGCTACTACTGCCACTAGGTTTTGGCAGTTACACTAGACAAAAACATGCATTTGCCATTAAACTGGGTGGACTTCTAGGGGCAGAATGGAGAAAYATCAGAAATGGAGAGAATGAAAATGAGAGTGAAGAAGGCCAGATGCTGTGGTGCAAGTGCAACRTGACTAGTTAGCATAGGAATTGTCACTAAATTGGTATTCCTGAATGAGAAGTTTGTTTAGAAGTAAGGCACAGGGGAGAGGAATGAATTTGGGAGCCTAGCACAGGGCCTACTCTTCCCATCCTCACAGGTGAAGAGGGCAGCAGGGGGAGAATAAAGTGATGAAATAAAACCTCTAATCCATTCATGTAAGTGAAAGTGTAAAATTCACTTCATCTAAGTGATGTGAATTTTATAATTCTGTTTCTATAAGCAATAGTTACTGCAGCCATGCCAGACCTTTTAACATACAGAGGGAGGGACCAACAGATAGTTCTAAGCTATGATAAAACTACATCTATGTATTTTCAGGAAAAAARGGTGAGAGCTTCAAGCTGAAGCTGTTTGTTTAATTTTACCATTTACTTGTGCTCTGTTGTAACTTCCTTTTAATACTTTCATTGAGGTCACAGACATTTTGTGCTCAAGATTTTTAGTTTCATACTTGCCTTTACAATACATCGCTTATTGCTATGTCTATGAACATAATAAATATTATAATGATAATAATACGCACACAGATCACTTCAGGACTTCTTAAAGAGGAGGTGAAAATCCTCAGTGGAAATCAAAATGCTGCCAGAGAAAGTAAGAGCTCATATATCCAACTAAAACTGCAAGGGGAAGCTAGTTAGACGGAATGTAAATTTGCACGGTAGAATCTGGCAAAGGTGCTGATGGTAATACTGCTTCTGTTGTATGAAGTTACAGTAGCCTCTTTTTCTATTAYTTTATAATAATCAGGATTCAGTTGCACAATTTGTCCAGAGATTTGTGCCTCCCCATAACCTTATCCTATGGCACGCTGCTTTATACCACTTCGTAAGATGTCTGATTTAGTTTTGTTTCTGAAGGGAGTTTGAAACTTATGAGTAGCAGTGGTACACTTTTCTGTAAAATTTGGGGTGCATTTGCAACAAGTAGGTTGAGTTTAAATGAGTTTTCCTTAAATCCTGGACAAGTTCAGACACTAATGGATTAGATACAGCATATTCAATGAGCATTTTTATTTTTCTGACACTACTGGAGAAAATAAGTAGAGAGAACAGAAAAAGATGACGACTTAAATGTGAATTCCAAATAAAAGAGGAGAGAGAAACAAGCATGAGGCTGAAGTGGTATGGACGGCTACTGAAATATGTCCTGAATACCTCATCTGCAATATTAAGTGAATTAATAGTGACTCAATATTGTAATTAATAGCCAGGAGAACTCCATGTGTTGGAGATCAGAAGGCAAAAAGAAATAGTGAGAATAGCCGAAAATTATTGAGTTTTGCCTAATAAAGACCAAGAAATATGTGTTTTGATCACCTATATTAAAAGACCGTAGGGGAGAAATGTGTGCAGCGTATACACAGAAAGGAATGTAGATTCTGGACAATCTAGATATGGTCCAAGCTTGAAGGGAATGTGTTGCCTGTTTTGAATAAGGTAAGAGTAATAAAAAATCAGAGATGATTTAAAAAAAAAACACACACACAACTGTAGGGGACCTCCATAATCTCTATTCCAGAATGTTGAAAAAAAATGATACATATAATTGACATTGCAGCAGTGTTTTTTCTCAAACCGACATGCAGGGATTATAGGCTTTGACTGGAGAAAAGCAAACTTGCTCATCATAAAAATGGAGGAGAGGGGAAGGGGGGGGGAAGAGGGGACTTCTTGAATAAATAGGATTTCCTAGTTTAACCTCAGCGATGTGCAAGGTCTTGGAGCAATTTCTGTAGGAGGAGTACCCTAAAACACAGACACGCTTGTTCATGGTAATATCAGATTGGCAGTGCAACTGGTGCACCATATTAAAAGTAAATTGTGTTCTTAACTGCTGAACACATGCTTTTATATCATTCTTATGATCCTGCCTCCCAAGATTATCCTTTAGAAAGACCTAAGCAATCCACTTTCCTCTTCAGACCTGACAGGACCTACAATTTTGCATCTCCGTTCACCTTGTCCTTGCAACAGGCTCAACAACAAAATTATTCAAGATGAATGCACACAAAAAGTGGAATAAAATGCAGGATGAGTGATCTGTGATGGAAACATAGCAGAATGACTTCTTTGTTGTTGTTTTTAAAATAATAGCAGAGATGTGCTCTCTAGATTTAGTCATAGCACTTGAAATAGAGATCCTTAGGAAACGTGTTTGAGGTGATAGTTTCTGGTTAAAAGGACTGACTACACAAGGTTATTTTGAAATGGGAAATCTTGTCTCTGCTATGGTTTCTTTGCACAGTGATGGGGAAACAGAACTGCAGGTCTTGTCAACTCTGATGAGAAGAGTGGATTATCCAGTCCTTTCTCTATGATACTTGCAGGCCAGACTCATAAGCATGATAATAAAGCATGTGTTTTGCAGTTAAGAAAACAGCTTTTGCTATTCTATATGGTTCATCTATTGCATTGCCACTCTGATATATAAGATTGTTTAATCAAAGTCCTTGAAAAGCGTTAGTATCATTGTAAGGCACTGGTAACAGCTCAGATGCATATTTAAAATAAGTGCACAAAATATGCTATATATTTTAAGTAGAACAGGTGCAGAGAAAGGCTGGTAAGATGACTAGAGAAATTAAAAAAAAAAAAACTTAGGCTCGCAAAATGAAGACTGAAAAGGAATGCGATTTAATAAATGCCTTCGGATGTTTAAGCATTTTTTTTTTCTTCTGGAGCCTTGCACAAAATCAGTATTAAAAGATCATGCTTAAATTCAGTCTGGAAATTCTAAAAATTTTGAAGCAGGAGCAAAGTAGTCTTGCAACACCCTTCCAGCAAGGGACAGGACGAAGAAACTATTATTTCAAGATCTAAGTTGGTATACTTATGTAAAAGGAGCAGCCATTAAACTTGAGGGGATTTTCAAGGGACGAACTTGAAAAGCGATTTGGTTGCTACTGTGGATTTTGTATTCCCTTTAACAATCTTGTATTTAACCTTCCATCAGAGAGTTTATTTCTGCTTTGACCAGGTTCACGACTTCAGCCTCTGGGAGCTTATCACCAAGCTGCTGGATCAAATTTTTGGGACCAAGAAAGCACTTCGATCACACCTGATTTGGAAGGACCTGCTCAGAGAGCGCTGGGGAGTCCTTTCCACCCTGACCCTGGGGCTGCCGCCCGCAACGGCAACGCTTTCCGTTATGGGCAGGGCGCGCAGCAACGGCGACACCGCGTAACGGCCGTAACGGTCTGGCGCGCTTTGCCCGCCCCGCC
>NW_028186512.1:2664298-2693828 GCF_003343005.1 Rhea americana | reverse complement strand
AAAAAAAAAAAAGAAAAAATCCCTGTAGGCGTAAAAGTAGAAGAATACATGACAAATGTAGTGAATGCAAGGGTTGGCTTTTGTTTGTCCCCAGACGTTAGGGTTGTATATATGCTCTTGATGGCTGTCTCTTATAAAAGTATTCTTATCTGTTTATTCTCTTAAAAATAATTAAAATAAGCTTTAGTTCTTTACTATGATAACAAAACGATGAAAATTCTCTAGATTCTCTCTTTTTTTTYCCCCTCCCCTATGGAAAGCAAGAACTATATTTTGTATTTAAAACAGTAGATATGGATGAAATAAAAAGCAGTGATTGTACATGTTTTTCACTAGAATGCTTACAACTGTTTTGAGTAATTTAGGAGAGGTAATGTCTTTTTCTTTCTCCTTAGGGTGTCTGCAAACAGAAGTGAACTGATAACCTCTGCTACTTTTAATTGCAAACAAAATGAAGATCCCCTCTTTATTGCTGAGATTCCCTTACTGTTATTTTTCCGGGACTTACTTCAAGAGCTTCCACTTCAGTTCCAGATCAGATTTTTTGTGCACTGAATCTCTTAGGCCAGTGCACCTGTACTATTCGAAACGGATGCTTTCGTTAAAAGGCTTGAAGAGGGAGCTGTGTCATCAAACGGCCTTTGACCACCAGATAGAGAGACTTTCTGACAGAGAACAAGGACTTGTAGACAAACTTTACAGTGGATTAATACAAGGTCATAGAGCCTGTTTAGCAGAAGCCATTACCCTTGTAGAATCAGCTCACCACAGGAAAAAGAAAATAGCCCAGGTGCTTCTTCAGAAGGTATTATCCTACCACAGGGAACAGGAAAAGATAAATCAAGGAAAGCCACTTGCCTTTAGAGTGGGTTAGTCTCTTTATATCTGTCCGGTAGTTAATTTGATACAATTGTAATGATCACTTACCACTATTGCTCTTTAAGCATTATGATCTGCAGTTTTGCATCATTGATTTCTTGTGGTTTGTAGCAAATCCAGATCAGTTCTGTTGTCCAGCAGAATGACGTCTTGAGATGGAAAATGCTCTTGAAAAACTCCTAAAAATAATTGTTGTTTGTTGAATGTTTGGGGAGGTTTTTGCTTTTTGTGCAGCTGTTACGAGCTGAAACATTAGGCAGTTTGTTTGCGTGATTGTTCCAATCTATTACCTGCACTCAGATAAGGAAGGATGTGACCAAGCAGACCATTCTTGTTTTTCTGAAGTATATGTTCTTCTGAGTGCTTCCTCAATCCCTTCATGAATCCACAAAATGAATTTCCTGTTTTGTGGCCCTCCTTTGAAGCAGCCTGCTATTCAGCTGAGGAGAGTTGAACCTGATTCTCTTGGAAATAATAAAATATTTTTCGCTGGCAAAGAAATGGACTATGAAGGCATGTCATGCCCAGCTGCTATCCCTCATATAAATGTACAAAGGTAGCAAGAAGAAAACTTAGGTATGGGAATGAGAAATATTTGGTGCAGGTTGACAGGCTTATCTTTGTTTGGATGCTTTGAATCATATGTAAAGTGTCTGATTTTTGAAATAACAGCTCTTCAAGGTAAGAGTTTTTGCTTTTAAAGCATGTCTTGTAGAATTAGCAAATCTAAAAAGTACAGATTTAGGATATTATACTTTAAAGGTTTTTTAAGCTATTATAGATTAATTTGTTCTGAGAGGAGGGAATAAAATTGGGTAAACAATGTATGTTGGAATGGGTGGGGTTAGTGGTTGTGAAGTGAGCAGCCCTGTCTGGAGTGTGCTAGTGTATTGTATTGTGTTTCAAGTCAGTTACAACTGCTCAGTTAAAAGTATCAGTTCTGGTATGCTCTTTTATTTGCCAAAGTATGAAGTACAAATTGTTGGGAACTTCTTAATGTTGACTGTGTTTGTGTGATATATTATTTATTTGACCAACAAGATGTTTCTTCCTGTTTTCCTAATGTGTTTGTTTAGGGTTGTCTGGTCCTCCCGGTGCTGGGAAATCAACTTTTATAGAATGCTTTGGGAAAATGCTTACAGAAAGAGGACATAAAGTGTCAGTGTTGGCTGTAGACCCTTCCTCTAGTACAAGTGGTGGTGAGTATGACTCAGAGTTTGAGCCATGTTGCTAATACCTGGTCAATGAATATATAACGAATATATTGACATAAATAATGGAACTTTAATCATTTTCTAATGGGTTGGTGCCAGCAAACATCATTCTTTTTTCAGGACTTCCAAACCATTAGAGAAGATACTACAATACAGCTATTTAGAAGAAACATACTTCAGCACTGCAATGACTTAGAGCTAAGAAAGACTATATTGTCATATGTATATATTTGAGACACATCAGTAGAGTAACAAAATATGATACTAAGACTATAGCAGTTATATGAATTGAGCAGTTCTTATCTTTTGGAATGTGCATTGTGCCTGTAAATGTCAGTGAATTTGATTTAAATTTTGTATGAATGGGAGGAAGGCAGGGATGCATGTCAGTTTTCTTAAAAAAAAAAAAAAAAAAAAAAAAAAAAAAAAAAAGACATAATAGGAATTGTAAGATATCTTTTTCTTGAGATTTGTCTATTTGGAAAGAAACAGCAAAGATTAATTGTATAGCCTGCTGTGTGTAGGCCACAAAAAGCTATCAGGAATTGTAGAATCCTTTCTGACCTAGAGCAAATTCTTTAGATTTGGAAGCAGTAAGGTCTGCTTATGCTTAGGTATTTCCAGCTTCTGATAGGCAGAAGAGCTAGTCCTAAGCAAAGTCATCAGCAACTGTTATTACAATATTTTTATATGACATTTTCTTCCAAGAGATCCAGCTTTTCTCGCACTCATTTTTTTGGAAAAGAAATCTGTCCAATTTGGCCTTTTGAAATACTTCAGTATTTCATGTTTAAGGTTCTCTGTTGGGAGATAAAACACGAATGACTGAGTTGTCAAGAGATATGAATGCATACATCAGACCATCTCCAACCAGAGGGACGTTAGGAGGTGTGACGAGGACCACAAATGAAGCTATCCTGCTGTGTGAAGGAGGAGGCTATGATGTTGTTCTTGTGGAAACAGTAGGTAAGTGTTTCGGATTTTCTTCTAATTACTCTACTCTGATACCTGTATAAGGCGTACCACCAATTACGTGTTTTCTACGTTCTTTTGTTTTTGTTTTTGCTTGGTTTCTTTTGTATGTGATCTTTGGTTGGAATAAGTCTTTTAGTCCTATACAGTTTGTAAATATACTGTGTTTCATATTGGCTTTGTTTATGTTTATAATGTTTTTTATGTTTGTTTTTTTTTTCACCTCAGAAACCTGGTGCTATACTGGGATGTCTCATAACTAATGTTATTAAAATGAAAGTCTGCCATGAATTCTGAACTTAATTTTTCAGGTGTGGGACAATCAGAATTTGCTGTGGCTGATATGGTTGATATGTTTGTATTACTGCTACCACCTGCAGGTGGAGATGAATTACAGGTACTTTACAGTTTCTGTTATTAAACTACTAACTACAATCAAAAAGAGCAATTTAAATCGAAGATGGAATATCTGTCTGTGTGCTAAATCTGTATCAATAGCATTTTATAAATTGCTGTCCTACTATTGAAGTCTTTTCCTAGCCTTACCAATTTATTGCACACTTGGGATCTGAATTTTTCCAGATTTTGGAAATATTAAGATAAAAGGTTTTGATTCTCTCTGGCTTTTTGTGATGTACTTTCTAGTTATCCCTTTTTCTCTTTGATTTCTGGGAAAAAAAAAATGTTAGTTTGGCAGCCTTGATCATAGAATGATAAGGTTGGAAGGGACCTCTGGGGATCGTCTAGTCCAGCCCTCAGCATAGCCCTGTACTGGGATCRAACCCATGACCTTGGCATTAGCAGCACCACGCTCTAACCATCTGAGCTAAACCTACATGTTTYRGTTAAATCTCTATACGTAAAATAGATTCTCTGGTAAACTGCGATATTCAGGTTCAATGTCCCTGTTCCAAAGCAGAGTAGTAACTATTGATTAAAGAGGCTCCTGATACCACTCTTGTATCACTCTCTCACACACTCTCGCTCACTTGCTCACACTTGGCAGGTGCCACCAAAAACTAATGAGGCTTTCCTGGACTGCTTTCTGTGATAAATCAGTGTGTTGCAGTCATTCTGGGTATTCATGATTTATCTCCATGTTCCATTTAGGGTATCAAGCGGGGTATAATTGAGATGGCAGATCTAGTAGCTGTAAATAAAGCTGATGGTGATTTAATTGTGCCTGCACGGAGAATACAAGCTGAATATGTTAGTGCTATGAAGCTACTTCGCAAGCGATCAAAGGTTTGGAGACCAAAGGTTTGTGTACTTTTCTTCTTCAAGAAGTGCTGAACAAGTCAGGGTGGTTATTGTTTCATCTATCCACGTTAATCTCCCTGGGCTGTTCTTTTTTTTTTTTTTTTTTTTCCTAAAAAAAAAAAAGAATGTTGTTTTGCTTATTTTAGACTGTGCTAGAGATTGAGACCAGAGGTGAAATAGAAATAGCAGCAAAGTGTGCACATGAAACACTGCAAAACCCATTACTTCTGTCCTGAGATACAGTCTCAGCCCTGGTGGAGCTGTTACTAACATGAGTAGTCATACTAACTTGTCTTCCTCTTTGTAAATTCTGCATATCTTAAAAAGTCTGATAATCTGCAGTCTAACTCTTAAAAGTATGGTATTATCGTTATTTCACTTGTTTCCTTTATTCCTTTGCTTTCTTTTTAATTTCTCACATAAGAAAAGATGTTCTTGAGGGCAAGAAATTTATCTACTTGTATATGCAGTGTCTAGCCTTTTGGGATTCCCATCTTGAGGGCTATTGGTACTAATGCAGTATTCCATTTACTAAAAGAGGTAGTAAATTATTAAGGAACAGATTCAGTACTAGTGTTATTTTATGTATGTATATGTTCGTTGCAGTTACATACACACACTTTCACTATTCATATATACATATATATAAAGGAGGTTGCTGAGCACTAGTTGCAATGGACCGTTGAATTAAGTTTAAATCAGCTGGCCTGCTGGAGGCTCAGCCATGATTTTGTAATTTCTGTTTCTAGATGTAATGAGTGTCATAGTCATAATAGCTGAAAATCAATGACTGAAGAGATAATGCAGGAGAGAGAGTGGCTAATACTGAAATCACTCTCATTTCAGGCAAGATATTTAACCTTGTAACTTGTCATCTTTTATGAGTTATGTAAACAGATACATCTCCAACAAAATTCTGTTTGACTTTATTGATTCCTCTTGTTGCTGGAGCATATTGTTTTTAACATATTCATATATGTGGTGCATGGGTGTTTTGCTTTTCATCAGTTTATGTTTAGTTTGTCACTGTTTAATAGGAAATAGGAACTTGATTTGTTCAACTTGATAAATGAGACCCAGAAGAACTGTTTGGGATTAATGATTTAAGTAGGTTATCAGAAATCTGTCTCTGTTTCAGTGATGGCAGTGTCTGACAATTGAAAGAAAGAAAACATTAATGTCGAAGAGCTGTATTTATTAGACTGTATACAAAGAGATAAATATATAAATACATAAATGCGTATATACGTATGTTTTACCTATTTCATTTAAAAGGTCATGCTAGGTGCCTGGTATGTTTTGGCAAAATGAATTTATAGTCTGGAAAGCAAATGCAAAAAGAAGTAGAAATATCTCCTTTCTGGAATATTTAAACTGCAAAAGAGTAGCTACCTGTGTTTATCTACCAGAATATTTAATTAGTATTGAAGTAAATTAGCAAYGCTGTACTTTTTATCTAAAGGGCTTATTTAAAATGGCTCCCAATTGTTATTCAAACAGTTGGACATGCCCTATTTATCCCAAACACCATGGGATCTGAGGGGCTGTTTACAGTTGGTAGAATCTCATTTTTCAGATTTTTTTGAAAAAGAGTGAACAGGATGAAACTGCTCAGAGCTTCATTAGATAAGTGTATTGAAGCAAATTTGCCTTTCACATGCCCCGATTTCCCTGAAATCTAACTGATGCAGTGATTAAGCCCTCAAGCCCGGTAATTACATTCCTTTAAAATTTCTTCTGAATCCAACAGGTAATGCGTATCTCTGCCAAAACTGGAGAAGGCATCTCAGATATGTGGGATAAAATGACAGAATTTCGTGACCTCATGCTCATGAGCGGTGAGTTGATTGCCAAACGACGGAAACAGCAGAAAGTGTGGATGTGGAATCTCATCCAAGAAAATATGTTGGAACATTTCCGGAGTCACTTGGCAGTCAAGGATAAGATTCCACTTCTAGAAGAAAAAGTTCTTAGTGGTGTCTTATCTCCTGGGCTGGCAGCCGACCTACTACTGAAAGCATTCAAAGATGGTCTCTAAGCATATATATTCTGCTGTGTTCTCATTAAGTGCTTTATGTAAATTTTAACATTAAATCCAGTTTTTCTATGTGTGGATTCAAATGTTTTACTACAACAGACACTAGTGGAATATCCGCCTAATACTCTGTGAATATAAAGAAATTGACTTGGAAAAAATACACTGTAGGATTCTGTGTATGAGAAGAGCATGAGAAATCTGATATGAATACAAGCACTGCTTTTCAAAAAATACTACAGCTTGTATTTGGACAGAAGTACATTTCTAAATCCCCTATTTATACACAGCATAGATTTGTTGGTGGGCTTTTTGTTTTTTTGCACAAGTCTGAGGGGGACACTTCCCTGCCACATGCCCCCCAGTGACCATGCTATAGAGTTAAAACTGCTATGTTTTTATTGCAAATAGAAGTCAACACTTGCCCTGTTCTGCTTATCAGGCAAAAACAGGAATATCTGTATTTCTGCTCTAYATACATTAAACCCCCTGCATCCTGTTATCTCAGGAAGCACTGTTAATATTTTTGTTAAAGTTTGCAGAGTGATCAAGATTATATATTCAATATAGCAAAACTTTTTTTTTCTAATGGCCAAAAATGTGTGTATATTATAATGTGACTGTCTTCAGGTGGGTGGGAGAGAAAATATGAGTGTTGCAGATTTTCATGCTAATGATGGGRCCATCTTAGAGCCTGTTGACACTACAGGTTTCCACCCTAATACAGCATCAGCTGYTGCTGGTATGCATTGCCTTTTCCTTCCTCACTTTGAGTGACAGCAAGAATGGTGGACTCCATGGAAGCACCCTGACTGCAGTCTTCATTTTAAATAAATAGCGTGCATATAAATAGAATGAAGTGCTGACAGAGCCCTGTTTAGAAGGTATGTTTTTTCATTATGTACTACAAGAAGGGACTTTTTTTTATGATTCTACTTGCTAAATAGATATTTTAATACAAAAGCAAAGTTTAATTAGATTACATTTTAAATGTAAATTTCATGTAGAACCTATCACCATGTTTTAATAGCAAATGCCTTTATACTGGAATAATTGATCTCTAGCTATAATGGATAGAGGTTTTTTAATTTGACTGATTTTAATATATCTTTTATTTTCTTGACACACACTGAACGGGAAAGACTAGTGTCTTTTTATTTAAGCTTAATTTTAACCCTTGGGGTACCTAAGAAGTCTGTGTTTGGCAACCTGAGTCTGAATTTTTGAGACAATTCCAGGGTAGCAACAATTGCTTAGATTCTCTTTCTTTTTTCCTCCATTTTCTTCCAGAGTTGTTATTTCTTTTTTCCTCCTTCTCTCATCCCCATTTTTATATATGCAGTTAAATATTGTCTTCTTTTTAGATCTTCCTGCTTCAGAGTTTTATTTCCTGCCTAGRTGTAGTTTATCAACTATCAGAAAAGATGAATGAGTGTTGAAAATGCCAAGGATTTTTTTTCTCCTTTGATTGGACAAAGTGACACAAATTAAACACTGCAGAAGAAGCCTTCGTTGGCAATGCTAGGATTTTGGTTACTTTTCCCATTATATAATAGTTTCTATCTTATTACCCATATATTTTTATTCTAAAAATACAAAGAAAAAAAAGTGAAAAGCAAAAATGTAAAGCAAAATATAAATACTTTGTAATTAAAAACAAGGATCCTCATGTATTTTTGCAGTGAGATGCTAACAAAGTGTTGTRGTGATTTGTGGGGCTTGGAGCTGAGGTATTTCTTTATGAAGAAAATTYGCAGCAGTGTAGTTTGTATGAGTGGTTTCTACCACATACATTGTCAGAGCTGTAGTGCTCTATTCCCCTTATCCCTATTTCTTAAACTCTTCATCCCAAAATTTGAGATTGCAACGTTCAGTTTATAGATGTAGGGGAAGGCATGTATGGGGTGGCAGAAACACAGGGACTTCGTTATGACCTTGCTGAATTGTCATCATGAAAAAATGTAGTGTTTACAGTTTCTCTTCTATTTAAAAAACAGTTCAGGTTTCTACTAAACATGAAAGAAAATACTTCAAACCAAAAGGTGCATCTTACAACCTCTGAGCTCTAAAAATCAACTGTATATTGATGGTATCTAGTAGAACAGATGGAAAATGAATTCATGAGATAGMAGCATTTCACTGGTAGGTTCTCAACTTTTAGTAGTCTGTTTGTTTCAGGYGACAATCTCTAAGATGAGATCATCTGTGTTCAACTTTTAGATCAAACCCTTGTCATTACTTTTTCTATTGTAAGGGACTGCTATTTTCCTTATCTGTTACACTTGAACTCTCAAGCCAGTAAAATAGAACCTGCAACTTTGTTTAAATAAAGGCTGCTCTGGCAGAATACATTTTATCATTTCTTCAGATTTATTTTCTGTACCCAAATCCTTTGATCTACTCTAACCATGGGTCACTGTTGTTTTTTCATCTTATTGCTCCTTTTAAAATACAATTATTTTACTAACAAACTCATAGGAGAAGATAACACAGTGGCTTAAGGAAGTTTTACTTTCCATTCAACTGCATTTTTCTCTTACTTGAACATTGAATGAAAATTGAAGGAAATTCAGATTTGCCTTATTCATATGTTCATTTGTGCTGCAGAATTTAAATATACAGAAAAAAGCCTTATACCAAACTGGATCTCCAGAAATGACATGGTAGATGAGGTTCCTTGTTTTGTTTATCAGTGATTCTCCAACCAAATTGAAAAACTGAAGTTTTGTGTTGCGTGAACTGAGACTGAGATATGAGAATCAAGTTCATTCTTTTATAGMTTGTAAACTATTGCTATGAAATGATTTGGAGTCAACTGTTATTGAATTAGTTATGCAGTTTTGTTTATGTTCTAGCCTTTTGGGAAAACAGATTGTTTTCAGAAGGCCTGTATCATTACAACTGGTGGGCAAGAATTTAATAAGCAATTTAGCATTTCCCAAGTTGGGGAATAGCATTTGTAGCTCATCGCTTCTAGCTCTATGGGATTATATGAGGTAAAATGCACTAAAACATTGTCATTCAAATAAACAGGCTTCCTGAAAAAGCGTAGTAAGCAAATCTGTTGAGTAGGAGGGTGACATATTCCTTAGCTTCTTGAGTTAAGTTGTTCTCGTGTTAACATTGTAAACCATARCTACCACAGGACAGGATGGGAAAATACTGTAACTGTATGAGAAAATGATAGCAAGATTAATGTTGTAGGTAGAGGTATGGTAAACTACTAAACAAATTAATATGGAAGGTATGGAGCAAACTTTTCAAGTATGCAACMTCTTCTGTTCTTCCAGGTCTTGTATGTAAGCATGAAATTCTTCCCCAAGTCCCTGTATAATAGATGTTGCTGATGTTTCACAGCTGGAAAAACAAGTGTGGTAGGATTGAGTGATTTATGCAATACTCTGAAAGAGGTCAGAAGAGTGTAAGGGTTACAATTCAGCAGCCTTTACTCTGGGCCCAACGTATATTTACAGCCACGTTACTTAAGGTTGAAAAAATGCTCTTAGCAAGTTCATGCTCTTAGTGTGACTTATTCCTTTCATATCTAGTCTCTGTGTTTTCAGTGACTGGACCCAGTGACCCTTTCTTGACTACTGTTCTATTGTAATGTCCTGCTTTAAGTAGTAGAAAATCTTTCCTTGGTATCTGACTGCCCTCACCTTTTATAAATTCATTACTTCCTATTATACCTGCCTGTATATTGTATCTTTATTTGTGAAATCTGCAGTGTGTGTTAGTGATCTCTTGTGGGTTTTGAGGGGTTTTTTTGAGTTAAAGAATGTAAATTAACTTTTTTTTTTTTTTTTTTTTTTTAACTTAAACAGATCCCTACCTAAAGCTTGCTTTTTTGTAGTAACACAGCAAGACTGAATTATTGACTTACTCCACATTGGTGTAAACATAATGATTTCCTTTATATTTTTCTCTTGCTTAACGTGTCCTGTTTTTTCCTTYTTGGATGCACAGTCAAGAAGTAACATCATTGGCATTTTTTTCAAGAGTTGAAACGAGAAACTGTTCTTTACAGAGCTTAATACTTCTGTTAATATTCCTTCTGACTGTTCTAAAAGAGATGTCATGTGAGGCATGATAGAACATAGATAGACAAAATGAATATTTAAAGAAAAATTGGTATGTGCCCCCAGAACTTACAATTTGAACAGTCTGCAGTGCTCAGTCTACTAACAAAGTTTCTCTTTTAAAAAGTAGCTCAAATATTCTGTGATTCTACTCATTACCATTTCTTTTAAAAAGTTACACCCCCCCCCCCAGCAATTGGAACATAAAATCTATGGATTGAGAATAAAAATTCCAAAAGGAAAAGTTCATAAGCAATTATAATGCCTTTTTAGAATGGAAGCATTGTAAACATACATTGTTCCCTGCTGCCATAAATGCGTACAGTATGTTGACAAATGAGGAAAAGAGGAGCTGACATTCATGGTAGTCTACAGAGACGGTATATTATGAGGCAGAAAGAATAATATCTACTTTTCTATTTTCTCTAATGGGAACATAAGCGTTATGTTAGATAAAGATAACGCCAATTCCTTTTTTAAACTTTTTGGATCTGTCTAGTGAGAGGGGCTTGTCCTTTGGAACTAGACAATTTTGTTTGGGATTATAAGTAGGGAAAAAGAAGCTAATATATTCAGAAGTCTTTGTAGTTTGAGTAAATGGTTGTTCACTTGTAACAAAAAGGAAAAACTCTACATTTCAGAATGCACTTCTTTTTTTGCAGTATTACTTGATGATGGGATTCCTGTATTTCTCCTTAAAAATACTATGGCAATACTCGCTTCCCTTCTGTAAGTTATTTACTTCCTATATCTTTATTTTATCTTACATTTAGATCTCTTTCATTGGTAAAGTAATGTGAAAAAAACTTTATTGTACTCTTTCTTTTAATTATTTGACTATTCAATGTTAATCCCTAATTAACATTATTTTTACTTTATTTCTACTACTGAAAGTGACTGTTAAAACTTGAGCACTGAGCTGACCTGCACTTTGGCTGACGGCAGTAGCTGATGATATGCGAGGTACATCTAATAAGAAGATACTCTCTTTACTTGTGTGGCTTGTAGCATTATAATGTCACACTGCTAAAAGTTTCTCTCAGTCCCAAATCTATAACGCAAAGATCCTGTTTGCAGTTTTCTAATCGCAACCGGCAGAAGACAAGAGTAATGTTAGTTTTTATAGCTTGTTGCTTAGCAGCGTTGATCAACAAAAGTACGGCGTTTTCTTTTCCTGTAACCTTGGCGAACCTTGGCTTGGCCAGAGCTCACCAGCAGAAGACAGTGACTTCTGAAGTCATGCAAAACAGTTGTTCAGTATCTGTTCACAGTATCTATAGCAAACTGTCTCTTTGCCTCCTTTATTACCTTTGCCCTTTAGTCATCTTCCCAAACCTTTGAAGAAATTCCTGGGAGGATATGGAGGATGGGAAGCTTAGAGACAAGCCAACTGTGCAAAGACATGTTCTGCTGTGGATGGGGAGAAGGATCTGAGCTGCTCCCCCGGCTGTGACGTGAGACCTTCCTCTCATGGCAGGATAAACAGATTTCAACCTCTGGCCTGAGGCTTATTTCTATTTAGAGGAACTTTGTTGGTATTTTGAAGTAGGCAAAATGTTCCACCAAGGAAAGGGAAATTAGGGTAGAAAGAGTTTCCTGTTCTATACTTCTTAGGAGGGAACTGAACTAGAATGGAGATTGAATGCCTGTGAAAATGAATAGGGATTTGCAGTGAGGGTAGGAATCAAGACAGTGTTCCTTTTTCCCCTTCTGATCAAGTCTGACAGAACCTGTTTAAAGAGTAAGTTGCATGTTTCATCTTCGTTTCAGCTTCATTTCTAGAATGCAAATTGTTAGCAGGTAACTGGATGAAGCACTTTCAATGACACCATAAGCCGCAAGAATTAGCCTGTCTTGAAATGTCAAGGGCTTAGACTGAGAGCTGTTTTACTGCTACTCAGGTGCTTGTCTTTTAATTCTAGTTCTAAGCGAAACATAACTAATATTGGTATGCTTTTTCTGCCAAAAGTGTTTTGATCCAGATACAATTGTGAGATTGTAGGCATTATGGGGAAAATAATGCCTGGACAGCCAGGCTATAGGCTTCCTCCTTCCCTCTCCCTTACCTSCACTACTGACTTCCTCACTCTACCAAAGCTTCTGGATTTGTTAATAGCTGTTAATAGCAGTATGGGTATTAAAAGATCAACATATGTTATGCTGTGGTGTTCTAACTGTTCTGAACTTCAAAGAAAAACTCTCCTCTTCAACTATTGCAGTCTCATAAAATTCATGAAGAGGACGTTCRTATTGTTCTAACTGTGCAAATGAGATCAGATCCTCATCCCAGAAAAGACAGCCATACAAGAAACTGGTTTCTATCTTATGTGTCATGTCAAAAGCATGGCAAGTATGGTATCTAACAGAAATCAAAAGTGTAATTGAACCTTGTCTGGATATTTCTCATCTAACGTTTTGAACATGTACCGTTACTGAGCATTTGAAGTGCAAATACATTCCTGTGGGACAGTTTGGACAGTGGTTTCATAATTTTTTTTTTCTTTATTGGATCCTACTTTTGAGACTAAGACTGGACTAAGTGGCTCCTCAGATTAGTGCRGTGTTTCCTCTATAGATTGCATCATAAAATCACCCAAAATTTATGAAGAAAAATAAGATTGCAGTGAAAAGCTGAAATGCAGTTTTAAAATCTTGCACAAGCTGCATAGAATTAAAGCGTCTCGTTTTTTAGTTTTAGAAACCTAAAAGCCATAACATGTTCTGTTCTCTTGTGTTTAATCTAGAGTGTTTATGGTAAACCGCCTTCTTTGCATACCAAGAAGTTGCAACAGAGATAAACAAATTGCTACAAATGACAAAGGTAAATGTTTTTATTCTGAAGATTATTTCTCAGGCAGCTTTGCAGTTTGTTTTCTAGCTGCTTGCTAATGAAACAATGACAGTGATTTACAGAGAAAACAAAACTGCTTAGTTTTCTTATTATGAGACTGCAGAAAGGGCACATAAATGTGGCATGATATTTGAAAGCTAGCTGGAAACAACTACAGCTTTTATGTCTCAGATGCAATATTTATAGAGAGCCCTTAGATGGTGCTGTATAGCAAAGCTCAGCCCCTCATGACTGTTCAGCATGTGAGGTGGTAGCTGCTCTACAGAGTCCGACTATGTTAGAGATATGTTTGCCCCATCCAAAAGTATGCTTCAGTAAAAGGCTTCCTTAGCGGCTGTCTGATTTCTTGATCCACTGAGCTTGGACTRCTGCTGCTGAAATTTAAACTTTTTTCATGAAGTTGAAAGGTGAAAGAAAATTAATCCCCGAACGCTGTGTGAATAAGACATACAAGCAAAAGTAATCATCAGAACCTATATAAGGGTGTCCCACAGGGGTCAAAGCTTTCTGCCGAGTAGTGGAATTGTCCTGTTTTCTTTTCTAAGTATTGTATCTAGCTGCATGCTAGGTAATGCCTATTCCTGTCCCTTGWTTTCTATATATCTGTGGATCCATAGCCCAAGTCTAATATTTCATCCTAGTTCAGTCTTGAGAACATAGATAAACTATCTCTGGGCACTGTTAATTAAGACTGGTAAATGTAATCTGTCAGTAGAGATATTTTAAATATTAAATAACAAATTCAAACCTAGATTTCAGTATATATGCTAAATATATCTTATAATTTAATGTCTAAAAAACTTGAACTTTGTCATGCTTAAGCTTTATATCTAATATATTGTCTATTTATCAGTAAATTATAATATTTTTAWATAGCAGCTGAAGAGTTTATTAAGGGCATGTAGGGGTCATTGTGACAGAAACGTAGTATTCACCCTGATAACTTCTTGACATAATTATGGGTGTGCTATTGTGACTTTCAAGTTAATCTTCCACACTGCAGAACTCACTTTAAAGAACTACTGGATTGGGGGTGCAGATTTGGGGATTTGGGTTGTGCTGTTAATTATAAATAAATTGATTTTTTTTTTTCAGTGGGATGGATCTCAAGCCATCAGGTAGGTTTTGTTTGGAAGCTCTTTGTGAATTTGTGAAAGGAAGTTACTAGATAAATCTCCAATATAGTGTCAGTATCTGACTTTTTCTTTTATAATGAGGCAAGAGAGAAGTGAGATGTTGAAGATAACTTTATCCCTGCAGATTAGAAAAGAGTTGAGTAGGTAAGTGCGTGGTTTTTTGTTTTTTTTTGTTTTTTGGGGTTTTTTTAAGTTAGATGTATAGCCTTTCATATAGCTTTATTGTGTGCTTATGCAGATTTCTGTAATTTGGGAATAGATGAGATTATTTCCCATCTTTTCCCGCAGTATGAGAGGGTTAAGCCTAGGAGTATTCCACCAAAGCAAATTAAATAATTTCATGTTTTCAGAGTGACTTCATTTAGTCATGACTTACTTATTTTGAGAAAGACAGAAAAAGAGCTAGTGTTTTTACAATCTCTGCTGTATTTTTTTAATCTTTGTAACTTTCTATAACCCATTTTTTTCTTTCTTTTTTTTTTCTTTTTTTTTTTTTTTTTTGTTAATACTTTTGAAATATACTAGGCTGCATAAACTGAGTATCCTCTGGGTGTTCTGCTTGTCCCAGTAACTTTCATCCTACAGTCTCTGCCTACTGTTATTTTAGGTGTATCCTTTACCATTATGTTACTTGAGTTAACATGACCCCAGATTTTGCTGGCATATAGCTGGGAGCAAGTATTGAGTCTTTGTGTGTTGAGCAACTCTGTAGCTAAAATTACTGACAAGCTAMATGTTACTAGGTATGACTTTTAGCCTAAACATAGTGGCTATAAATTCTCACCTGTGCAAAGGGAATCCTGTAGAGCTCTGCTCARTATGTTCTTCCAGCTGCAGCTGAATTTCCGCTGGGTTGAAACCCTTAAGCAGCTGTGGCAATGTCTCTCATTGATTTAACACTTTTCGCACTCAAAGCTTGTTCATATATTTGAACTTAGTAAAGCGCTTCACAGTGTTGAGAGTAGGCAAGTATCACTACAACTTTACAGAAAAAGGAACAGCCACTGAAAGGTTAAAGTGACTTTTCCCTCACCACACAGCAAGTCAATGGTGGAGCTGGAATTACAGCTGGGGATGTTCCTGGCTCTTGCCACACTACAATGCTATGTAAAAAGGTCATTTCCCAAAATAGTACAAAAAGTTCCCAGTCATTATTGATAACACTGCAACAAATGACTCTAGCTACATTAATAGGTCACCATATAATGTCCTTAATAATCCATAATTAGCAACCCTGCAAAAATGGCAACACTGCATTGTTCTGGGGTAGTATCACTTCCACAGTTAGTTTTGTCTACTCTTGATATGTATTTTTGTTTCGGCTCTTCTAAAACAACCTTGTTTAAAGTGAATAGGTGCATTTGAAAATTATGTGTAAATACCTTCCCCATTAATATCATGCTGGACTGCATATTAGACTCATCTTTCAGATCAGTATAACTCCTCTACCATGGGAAGTACTTGCCTGTGGGCCCAGGAACAGCAGTGCAGGCACTTTTCTGAGTCACTTCGAAGCCACTGAGCAGAGGTTTGTCGAGTCAAGAAGAAACAGGAGGGAGCTGTGGGCCTTTGGAGAAGGATATAGCCTTCTTTCAAGCTAAGTGGCTGGCAGTAGAGGATTTTGGTGGCAACATTTTCTCTGTGTTGTGTGAGAGGGAGCCAGGGCAAGCATTAACTGCACAGCCTGGGAGCTGAGGTATAGGCATGTATTGGGGTGCCTAAGGAGGTGCCAAATTTAGTAATGCTCTTTTGGCTGCCAAGGGAGGAAAGGCAAATTTTTCATGGAGGTTTGTTCCCTGCTGGACTCCATTCTTCAGATGTCCCTAGGGCTGGGGCATCTTATCTGGTAGGTGCTGCTTGATCCTGTAGACATTTTTACTCTGGCATTTATAAAATTCTTTGAATATCCTTTGAACTTAGAAGTAGTAATCAGCATTTTTACTTACTGGCTTCAACAGCGTGCTTACTGAAGGTTTCTGTTTCGTGTTTTCTCTCTAAATGAATTATTTGAATTGCCAGGTAATTTAGCAAATTCAAAATAGGCACTGAATAGTAAGTATGAGGCTTGCGTTTATTTTACTGAATCTTTTTTTCCCACTAAATCTAAGCATCTGCTATTGACAGAAGAATAAAATGGTATTTTTTCTTAGCCAAGTCTGAAATACGGTAGTGAGAATGATGGTGGGAGGAAAGATGTTCACAAAGCATCAAATCAATTTACTCAGCCTGTTTTGGCCTGAGTTAGAGTGAAGTGTTTCAAAACAGGCAAATACAGAAAAAAAAGACTGAGAGAAGAACGAAGATAGAATATTATGTAAACAAAATGTGTAAGGAAAGTTAAGAAACTAGAGCACAAAGAGCATGGGCAAGTGGCAAGTAAAGGGGATGGGATGCTGTGCTCTCATCTATACAGTAGTATCTGCAGATATATGTATTTGAATTAATAAAGCAAAGGGGCTTTTTGTGCTGCATTTGCATTTTAATGCTCGTTGGTTAAAATAATTGGCTCTATTGTTGTGGGCACTGGGAATGCCAGCTTGGCTCTTAYGGTCACTGGCTTGTGCACAGAGTCTCCTGGAGGTCAAAACACTGGAGAGCCTGCTCCATACCACTCCCAGGGAGCAGTCATAATAGTTATTGCTTTGGAAAAACAATGCAGAAGGTCCCTGCCTTTATCTGGTTTATTGAATTTTATGTATTTTAAGTATTTTTGCACCTGCTTAGTTATTTTTATATGGATTCAGAATTTTTGAGGGTGCTTATTTTTAAACCACAGTTCAGTTTACACCACTGACACTGGTCAAATAACTTGTCAAAGACTGAACCACAAATGTGGGTCAGTATTTTTGAGTGATATTTTGGTACTTGGTCAGTCATCCTGCTTTTGTTCCTCATGGTGATCAAGTCAGACAGAAATGGTCAGCCAGTCCCACTCAAGAAAAACAGTGCACTTTCAGCTAGAGAAAAAGAAAATCTCTTGCGATAGATGTCAGATGATTCATAGCAAATGCTGATGGTTACATAATTTGAGCGTTGAGAACATCTGCCTTCCCCATGGTGGAACTCCAGAGAGACCTGAGTAAAAACACCCTGCAAAAAGAGGCAAATGATCTCTTTATTGAATGTCATAGTTTGTGCTTCCTGGTTTCACAGTTTGGGCAGTGCTAAGCTTGAGTCTCCTTGACAGCACGAGAGATTTCCAGGTCTGTACGGTTTGTGTTTTCTGGTATCAAATGGCTTAGTGGTTCTCTTGGTGTGAATCCTTTCTAAGAACTAAGGGGGCTGCTGTCAGTCCTCAACTTTCCTCCTGGAAACCTGTCATAACACATAGTATTTTAATACAAAATATGACATGAAACAGCCCATAGATTTTGTGATCCATTACCAGGTATGCTGAGGCAAAGCAGTCAGAGCATCGGTGAGTAGATCGCCTCCTGTAAGATTTACAGTCCTACGTTTTTTGGGTGGCACAGTTGTACTTCCTCAGAATTTCTCTCTTCCTAAAAATGACCATGAAGGTAGTGCACTTAAAGACTCGATTTGAACTGATTTGAAAATTGTTTATTAATCGCAGTGAATAGCCTTCTTGTACCATGCTGCTCCTTAAAAACGCTCGCATTACTAGTTGCAGTATGCATCTGCTATAGTGGAGTTTAGGACCTGTGGCACAGACTTACTTTGTCAAGATAATAGTGGACTTTTTCTGGAATTAGGAGAATTCAGACCTCCTTAAAATTAGGCTCCTATTTCCAGGTAAAAAGAACAGCCACGTGTTACCATCTTTCCCCCCGGCACACACTAGGTATGTCAAACTGCTCTGTGTTCCTTTGGAAGCACATTGGGCTACTCAGAYGCAATGGAAATGTGCTAAAGGAAAAAGGGACAGGAAATCTGGGGCCCCAAAAGATTCAAATCCATTGGGATACCTTTGGGGGTTTTTTAGGTATCTTCTGTTTGCATGGTGTGGACTTACTGAAACCATCCCTCAAGCTTTTCTTCTTGTCCTATCTTTAGATTCTTGTAAAGATATATTTCTGCCATCTTCCTGGCAGTGGATTGCACTGCCTATTGTTCCTGTTCTCCTAACTTCCGTCCTTAGATAGAAAGTTGCTTTGAGCAAGTGTGTAATTCATGCTGCTTTTAATAATTAAGTGCAAAATTCCACTTTTGCAAAGCTCCTCTCTTCCATTTCCTTCCTGACAGTACCTTTGCGTCACTGTCTTCTGATTCCCTTGGCAAATGCTGATAGAGATCTTTAGCCTGAGAAGGCAAGAAGTAATCCTGGCACTAAGAGTCATCTGACAGATGTGGTCCTCTTCACCAGTGTTAGATGTGATAAAGGAAAATGCATTTTTCAGCTGGAGCTAGAAAAAGATCCTCACTAGTCCCTTGCCCAAACCGCTGACTATTTCCCTTCAGTAGATGTAGAGCTTCTCTCAGGCATCTGAGTGACTGGTGTCACTTTATGAAGTCTTTATTTATAGATGTGTATAAAATCTAAAAATCAAACTTCCTCTGTAAATTGTCAATCTGCCTCTCCCAAAAGCTGGAAACTACATCCCTTGACTACAGCTCTGGAATACACTAGATGATCTACCCCAACCATTCTGTGAGTCTGTGATACATAAGGAAGTCTGTGGAAAGAGCACCTTTTGCTCAGAAAGACTTGTTTGTTTTAGTTTGGCTTCTGATTTGTGTTGTCTGCAATTTCTTCCTGGAAAGAAGAAAATATTGCTATTGAAGTGTTTAAAAAAATAAAAGGATCACTGCAGTGTAGTTTTTAATATGTTTGTGTTATTTCATATTCCGAGTAAAGGAAATCCTGTATAGTTGAAGGGACATATGATATAGTGACAGCACAGACAAAATAAGATGTTTCCTCAGGGGATGAGGAGGGATAATTACTTAAATAAGGTGTTCATCTTCTGACATAATTTGTACAAGGAGGAGGGCAGACCACTGTAACCGGGTGCCCTGAGCAGCTGGCATGGCTCGCTGCTGTTCACCTTCCCAGGACATGGTTTTAAGTTTTGCTGTACTGTTTGATCATAAGCAGGAGGCAGGGGATGATATACAAAGAACCATCTTTTAGACTGGGAGTACCTCAGGGTTGACTTCTGTGCCTTATAAATTGAGAAAAACTAGTCCTTTTGCTTCAGGGCCAAGCTGTGATCCATGGCAGATGCRTTCTCCTTTTCCTAGCTAGGCTTGCATTAGTCTCCTGTCTTCTGACTCTTCTCTCATCCAGGATAACCTGCAGGATACGTCAGGGCACAGCCATATTGAGCTCTTTCGTCAGAGCCTTGAACTCCTGCCTCTCTGTCCTTGGAGAGTTTTGCTGCCACTCTTAGGCCTTATCACCTGAGCCTTGATATGTCTCTTTAATGACTTGAAGCCCACATGGGGTCTAGTGCAGGCTTGACTGTCCACAGCAAGATAAACCTTGATTATCAGCAAGAGAAGCTCCGTGCGATATACCAGTGTGGCCAGGCAGAGGGCAAGTGCTGTCTGGTGTGCAGAGGCTGCCGTCCTCTCCGGGGTTGTCTCTGCCCAGTGTCCCAGATTGCCCCTTGCTTCCCTCCCCAGAGCTCTGGAGCCCTTGGCAGCTGCCCCAGCCCTGCGCGCACCGGGGGGCTTCTGTGTTCACGCACTTTCTGACACCCTGGAATGGGCAGAAGCAACGGGTCTGTCCTTGAGGGAGCTTTCTCTGTTAGCTGTCCTGGTTACTGTGTGGGAGACAAGGTCACCATCAGAATTCAGGTTGAATGCTTCCTTGTGATGGGGTAAGTTTCATGTTTCACTTGATTAACAGCATTAACTGGTGTATTTTCCCATACAATATCAGGCATTGCAGGTGTTCTCTTTATTAACAGTGGCATGAAGATCTCTGCACTGAGAAGATTTATGGGACTTGGCAATCAAACTCTGGAAGCAGGATAACTGGTTAGAGTTTGTTATGACTCTGCAAGTTGTTGTGGTATTTTGGCCACCCTCTGCCAGAATGGAGCAGAAAGAGGCAGGATATGTGCGCTTTCTTGTGAGTACTGCTGGGGGAGAAGTCTGCTGGCTTTCAGTGTTCGCACAGTAAATTCAATGTCAATATATGTGCAGCAGATCTCCAGGGAGTCTGAGGTAAATAGCCTTTCTTTTTGAGGTTTCTCAAGTGAGCTGCAGAGCTAAGGGAGTTAACTTTGAGTTTTTGCCCAGTGATGACTTGGCAGATGACTTGGGCGGGAGGAAGTCCCTAGTGGCTGGGCAATGCCAAGGGTGAGCTTTGAAACCTGCAAGGTTTTTGGCAGCTAGGGAACATTCACACTAGAGACTGCAGAGTCCCAAAGTCTGTGAGGCTGCCAGTGAAGGACTTTGGTGATCTACTGTATTCTGATTTGGTAATTAAGAGCAGAAGCCAGATCTCTCAATTCCTTTGTCAGTCTAGCCCAGGATGCCATAAAAGYCACACAGAAAATGCATTTTCTGAATTATAAAAAAAAGTACCACCCATTTTGTTTTGCCTCTCTGAAGGTGGAGGGTTCTTGAACTCTCTGCTACCAAATAGGAGTCTGGATCTTCAGAAACTAGTGAGTTGATGACAAAAAGTTAAGACAGGACAGCATGTGACTTGAGCTGCCCACAGCAAATATAAGAATTTGAAGAACTGGCTGTTACGGTGTCAAAATTGAAAATTCTTATGCCCATTATAAGGCTCTGATGGAAAAGGTCTGGTTTCTGAGAAAACCTCTCTGTGTGAAGGGTTTGGGGAACTGGATTCCAACAGTGTTGGTCAGAAGGTGGCTGTAGCACTCATCAGGGACCACAGAGTCTGCTCAACAGGAAATTCCTGTCTTTGTTTTTAAAACAGCAGTTCACTGGAAAAACCTTCAAGCAATTCTAATTGCTGGATTTTTTTTCCCTACTTTCTTCTGAAGTGTTAGTGGCGAGAGCAGGATACCGGAACTGAAGAATGAATGGGGCTGATGCAGCAGGGTGGACCCTTTGCCTCGTATGGAAGAAAACCGTGTGCAGAGTGAAGTTTTCGTGTAAGTGCAGAAGGTCCAGAGGCGGGTGGCAGGGATGATCACAAGTATAAAATGGGCTCTGCTGGTGGTGGCAGCAAACAGGCTGGGGCTGTCCAGCTTGAGGGCCTTTGGCAGGCAGCTGTAAAATAGTTTGGGGAAGGCAAATTAGCAACTATTTGTGTAACGCAAGCAGTAAGGGGACAGCTTAGGAAAGGATCGAGTTGCAGGCTTGCAGCAAACAAAGCACTTTTTCACAGAGTGGGTTTACATGCGAATTCTGGAATTCATTGCTGAAGCTAAAAATGGGTTTAACAAAAAAAAAAAAAAAAAAAAAAGAGGTTGGGGCTGCGGTTTCCCGGGGCACTGCCTGGCGCGAGGGGCGAGGACTGTGCCGAGACCGTCCAGCCCGGGCTGCCGTGGGCCGGCTCCTGCTGGCCGCGCGGGCTCGCTGTGACAGCGCAGAGCTGCTGCAGGCATGTTTCAAAGAAGGTGCTTGAGCCAGCTTGTGGGTACACACGTTGTACGTGTGTAATAACCTCTTACAATGTACTTGACACTGTTTTCCTATACTAATTGGATGTGATTTAAATTTTATTATGAAATTATTAGCTTTAGAAGACTGGCTACAGGAAAGTAACAATGCATTTATCACAAAATGCATTTATCCATAAAATATGATATCCCAACATGTATAAATTTGGGGAAGCAATGGGCTTGTGCACCTTTAATTATATTTTCCTAGTTTGAGTGGCTGGAATACTGCTCTTTCTGGTTCTGTCTATCTTAGAGAAATCTGTCACTTTGAATAAGAGCGAACCTTGACTGGTGGCAATGAAATCCTGACACTGTATCACCATATAACTGGATTTTATTTATTTATAATAGAAATGTCAACTTAAAAGATACAGTGCATATTTCGAAATCACATTAACATTATATTTAGATTTTTTTCCATTAAGTTTTAGGTGTGCAGCCTCATTAAATATAGGTAGCTAGGTATAAAAACATAAAGTCTTAACACTTGCTTACTAAATATTCAGAGTGCAACCAGACATCACTGGCAGCACAAGAGAATGGGGGGGCTATTTGGTTACATTTAAAAAGTGTCACTGTCATGAGTGATAGGCATCAGTATATGCATAGTATTATTTCAGTATCGTGCTGATGGAGTGAGCACTCCTGCAACTACTTATCTTTACTTACGTGCCCATGCCATTTAAATGTTTTATTCACAATTTCAGGAAAAATCATGGTGTGATTTTCTTAAAAATTTTTTTTAGTCTGAAACAGTTACTGCTTCTGCCTGTAATGTAGTGCAATGTATGCTGTGTACTAGAGCGTCTAAATGTCAGGAAAATGTTAAGCCCTGCAGTACAAGATATGCATGGCATGTATAGACAAGATATGCTTGACATGTATAGTTTCTAATAATTTATTTGCTGGTCTTAGCAAGAAATTCTGCATTAAAGTACTCGCACAGTTTTAGAGCATTTATTCCTACAAAGGAACCAAATGACTTTTTGCTGCCTCCTCCGGTGGCGCTTGCCCCCCACATCCCGTCGCGGGCCGTGTGTGTATGGCCACGCCGCGCCGTGCGGTGTGGCGCGGCGCTCRGCTCCGGCCCGGAGCTCAGCCCTCGGCAGCGGCAGCTCCTCAGCGCTCGGCACCGCCGCGGCCTGGAAGCGTGTGCGCCGCGGGGCGGGCGGTGGCGGCGGCAGGCTGCCCCGAATAGCGTCGGGGCCAGGCTCATGCGGTTACTTGCRGTAACCGTAACGTGAGCGAGACGGTGAGAGCGAGCAGGGGAAAAGGTGCTCGTGCAGTGCAGGCTCCTGTATGCGTTCATGACTAGGCGCTAAAGCCCTAGGAGTGATCGCTGGCTGCATCTTTGATTCTCCCGCTCGCTTCCTGTTAAATCTGTTACAAAGCCAGTTCCTCAGTCTAGCCTGTGGGTGACAATTTCTGTCTTAATAGGTAAAGAATCAGGAAAGACTTTGATGTTCGTTGACCAGCCAGCGAGTGAGGCCTGTTCTTGGTTTGGGTCACATTAGAGCATCCTGAAAGTGTTTTTGGAGCTCATGATAGAAAGGATGTTTCTATTCTTTGTTTAAACAGCCACCTTCCCAGAAGAGTAACAGTCTGAAATTTGCTGTTCCAATGAAACACGGACTAAGAAGAGCTGGAAAAGAAAGGTATGCGATAGAAATCAGAGATTTAAAAAATAAAGTAGAGCAGRGCAGAAATACATGCGTACAACAGAGGATAATACAGGAAATCAAAATCTTTTTCAGTAACATTATCTTAAATTTGAAAACTGTTTTCTTTTTAGAGTTGTGCCATATGTTTTATTTTAAATGCATCTGAGGGGGAGGGAAACCAAGCAATTACAAAATCTCCTAGCATGGAAGGTCCCATCCCTCCTCCCCTTAATGTCTCAAAGCAGGCTGCAAAGTGCTCACACAGAGGCACAAGGCTGCAAAGAAAYGCTTGTGCCAAGCCAGATTATTGCTTCCTGCTCTTCCATTGCACAGGCTTTTTAAATTTAATAAAACATTTCCAATTGGTTTCTCTCCCTTGCTACCTCCCTCTTTCTGCTGTATATTATCAGGCAGCCTTTTTTCTGAGTGCTGGCTACTCATGAGAGTCATATGTGTAAATATATCCACATCCGGGATCTTAGAAGACAGCTGTTGTGCACATGTGGAAGCACAACAGCTGCGCTTCTGATGTGTTGCCTGGTATCCAACAGCTGGACGGCGGCCTGAGTGCGCATAGCATCATTCTCCCAAGAGCTACACAGCAAGGCCACGAGCCAAGTGAATTCTGGTCTTTGTTTCAAACGAAACCTATCAACTCGGCCTAAATTTGTCAAAACACTTGTGATTTCTGAGCTGTCCCGGCTGGCTTGATGCCCCAAGTGCTGTACTCCGACTGACGTGCTCCCTGCGAGCCTGGCGGCTGCCTGCTCCCTCAACCTTCCCAGCRGGGTTTTAGGCCCAGGTGGTGACTGAGGATGAGCGGTTTAAAAGCAAGTGATGGATTTAGTTACTGAAGGTGAGCTGCCCTCTCTTTCTTCAGGGGCGTGAACGGAAGGCTGGAAAGCCATGCCAGTGCCTTGTCCAGGGGCGCACGCTGGGCGCCCAGGCCGTGGCCTCCCCGCGTCCAAGATCAGCCGTTGCTTCTGGCAGTCTTTGCTTATCTGACAGTTTCTAAAACTTCAGAGGAAAAGACCAGGCAGCTGCCGCCCTTGCAGGCTGCTTAAGTGCAGCTGTGACTAGAGGGTGACGTGCCACTTACTTGCTGCGATGCCACAGACCGCTGTAGTGGTCGGCAGCCCTCTGGTTAGGAGCTTTATTAGCTCTTAGAAGATGCACAGCCCAGACGAGGCTGCGCAGGCTCCTGCGTGGTCTGCCTGAGCTCTGACCCCTCGGGCAAGAGGCTGCAGTGCTTTTACAGCCAGTACTTAACCTCGCTGCTGGGACTTGTCAGCAAGGAAGCCAATTAGCAGCAGATACGATGGTGGTTGACATCATGCAGCTGGCTGTTTGTTAGGCGCACAACTGGTATTTGTAACACAACGTGTATTTTAAAACGTGGCTCTGGATAACTSATGGCATCTACTGCAAAAAAATCTCTCCACTGTTAAGCGTTATAGAAAATTCTGGTTGACTTTTGGAGGCTTTCAGAGTCTCCCCTTTAAGCCTGGTTCTGCTGGGCTCATGATGACCATGGCAAGTGCAGGAGAAATGAGTCAACTTTTAAAAACTTTATAAAACTGACATTCAATTCAAAGTGTTATGGAGACACAGAATGTCAACAGTGCAGTTCTTGCTCCTGTGAAATTTGGCGGGGGAAGGAGGGGGGTGGCAATAAACAAACTGAGACCACCACACAAATATACATTGGTGTATATGTCAGAAAAAAAAATCATTTAGAGAAATGTAAGTTCCTTGATTAAAAGTGCACAAGTCTACCAGCATGCTATAGGCACCTGCTGTAAAGGACAGTAGCTCTTTTTATCATGTATATGTGACACTGAGCTTCTGTTTGGGTACTTGCAGTCTTCTGTTGTTGGCCCTATGGCTTTTGGGGAAGAGAGGCCAAAAGTTAAAGGCCCGTTGATGTTTTAGTTGAGATGTGGCCTGATTTTCTTTTAAGCAAAAGTTAAATTACGGCTCAAAGGCTGGAGCTACCAAAGGACTTGCACTTAACTGCTAGCTGACAACCACTGTGGGCAGGAAAATTCAAATCCTCTGCTCAGCTCCTTCCCAGAGAAATTGTTTTCCTCTCTGGATGATACCATGTACCTGCTTTCAGGAGCAGCCATGTCCCCTCGCCTCTGGCAGCCGAGGTGCTCTCTGACTTGCTCACTACCCATTCTCTGCTTGTTTTGACTGGATTAGTTTAACAATTTAAACGATTTTCTCAGTTAATTTAAATGAAGGGTTATAATCAATCATTTACAATAGAACTTCCACAGGTTACACAAGTGGAGGGTGTCTTAAAGCAGTCAAGATACGATCAGGACTTGGTATCAATCTCTGAAGTACCTTTCAAATTTATAGCAGGGACTTTGCGTGATCATCTTTCTTCTAATGGCCAGGCTAAATGTTTATGTATAGCTCAAAAGAGTGTAAAATAGAGCATCACTGTACATTTCCTGTTACAGATACAGCTCAAGTGGACAGAAAGACCAGCTCTTTGTGAACACGACTTAGCAGCCTCGTGTCAAAGCCAGAGCTGCCTTCCCTTCATGGAACTAGTCACTAAAGGAGGAGCAGAGGATTCAGCACACGACTGCATGAGCAGCACAGCGCACCCTACAAGGTACTGACAGAAGACCTGAAAACTAGTATCCCCAAACTACCCCCAGTAGAAATAATTTTTCAGTTGATCGGACTTCAGCACTGCCCTGACTGGGGGGCAATGAGCAAACCAAATGCATTAGGTTAACATCAACTATTTCAATTATTAACAACATTAATTATTAATATAGTATAAATATTATGAACACAAATATGAAAATTAATGTTAATTAGTACTTAATAAAGAATTATTTAATATTTAACCTGAGGATAATTTTTATTTAATGAATACTCCATTTTCCCCCCTTGGTTAGTGTTTAAATATTCCTACTTTCTTTAAAGATGTTAATTATCTCTTCTTGTTCAATGGGGCAACAATATCTTTGCTTCTTAGAAACTGTCTCCCCTTAAGGGTCCCCACCTCAATGTCTTAGCTGAATTTTGATTACTTCATTAGTCTTTGGTGAAAAAAATAACTTTATCCAAGAAGTTGACAAAATGCATACATGATATTTTTGTAATGAAAATTCAAATGTCTACTAAAGTCTTTTAATACGTGTTGTACTTCTATTAATTGTGTAGCTCCTTTTTACGGGACAASTTTTCCCACTTCCGCTGGAGGGCTGTCTCTGTGCACGGCCAGGCTCAGCCAACAACTGCTTCAGGATCCCTGTTTGAACCACAGGGCTGAGACCTCCATCTCGCTCAGGACTGAGCAGACGCCTCAGAAAAGGCACCTTCCTCCCCGCAGAACTGCCCTGGCAGCCAGGTACGAGCGCAGGGCCYGCACAGGGAAGTACTGCGGCGATACAAGGCGTATTCGCTGTATGCCTTAACCAGCAGTACTAGCCAGAGCTTTTCTTTCCAGTTTAAACTGTTGATAACATCTTACCTTTCTTCTGGATGCCTGCTGGTCCTGCAGGGGAACGCTTCCTCTSCCCCACCCCCCAGCCCCTCTAAATCTATTTAAGGTGAAACAAAAAGGGGGGAAGGGGACAAAAAGAAACAAGAGTGTAGCCAACCTTTTTAATTAGAGTATATTGTACTTCCAAACTGGATACACTAGAAATTRGCAATGCAACATAAGATGCAAAGGAATATACCAGTTACTGTCAAAATGACCCTGTACAGCCTTATAATGCAAAAAGCTTTATACAATACAAATTTTTATTAATGTACACAAACCTTGACAGATTGATATTTGAACATAATACAACAAGTAAAAAATAAAAAGACAGAAGAAAGAAAAAAAAAGTGCTGAGAACTTTAACTGAATTACTGAATGGAGAAACATGCTAGCTTTCATTAAAGAATGCATAGTGAAAACCAGTATGAAATTTGCTTTATGGTGGGGGGAATTTATCAGAACTGTTGGTCTTTAGGTAGGAGAAGATTCCTTTCTTTAGCCTTGAACTTCAAACCAATTATTTTAATATACATGAGCTCTGATAAATACTGTGTTTTTCTTAAAAAAATAAAAACCTCCTAACACACATTTTTCCTTACAGAGAAAACTTTTATAACTTACCAGAAAGAATTAATTGATTCTTTCCAAAGTGCTAAACAAAGTTGCCAGGTACATTAAACATTACAATTTCAGATACTGGTAGAGTGGAACATTGTTAAACACATGGCATTAGTATGCTGACAGCTTGTTCTTAGAAGTTCCAGCCCTATTTATATTGCAGTTTGGTTTACATAAAGTATCCCATTAATATTCCTACTTCCTCCTTCTGCACAGCTGTATTTTACTTGTTCATTTAAAAAATAAGCCTTTTGATTTGGAAGTGTTTGCTCTACTATGGTGGGTTCGGAACTATGCATTGGAGTGTATTTTATAGAATGGTATTTCATGCTGCTGAGAATACTTATTTTTAACAGTTTTTATTCTTTTGAGTATTTACTAAACCAGCATTTTCTATTTTGTCTGTACTCCTAGAGGGGTTACCAGGAGTTCTGATGGAGTAAAGCGTGGCGGACAGGGCCCTGAGTTAYACACATTGTTTACTACGGTTTATGCACAACTTGGAACAGATGGCTTAGACAGAACTGCCACATGCTCAGTAGAACCAAAACGTCTGCTGGAATGTAAACAAGATGGTGCAGTTGCAGTTCTCTGTCTTTTTAATTAATAATTCCAGACAATAACTCGCTACTCCTTTTAGATAGTTCCCCCTTGTAAATAGCTTCCAGCATGTAAGGAGCAGTGCACAGATAAGGATGCCCTCCCCAAAGCTCTACAGGAAGAGTTTGGTCATGACAGTAGAGAATGTTTCTCTATCTCAGTGCAAAACAAAGGTAGGAGTCTTGCCACTAGGTTAAATGATGCAAGTTTTTGAGTCAAGAAAGTATCTCTTCACAAGCTTCAGTTAAGAAATAGCAGAGACTGAGATTATGTTTCTAATCATGCATACAGCTAAGAGCCCTTACGGACCAGAAATGCCTCTCTGAACTGAGGCATTGCTTTAGTGCTGTCACAGATGAGGGGCTGGCTCCAGCGGCCCCCGAAGCCTGCTGCATCCCTCCATCCCACAGCCTGCAGGAGAAGTTGCTGCGAGATAGCACGAGGATGGGCGGATAACACGTTAAATGCGAGTTAGGGCTTGGCTGAGAGGGAAGAGGGGACTGCAGAAGCGAGCCGAGACAGATCTCATACCTGGTGAAAGACAGCAAGATCGAATTCCAAGATGCACCACGGAAAACAATAGCCCAGTAAGAAGAAAGCATTTCTGTAAGTAAGTCACATGATAATTTTGAAATGTTTTACATTTTATACTTCCAACTTTAATGCAGAGTATTTTTAAGCCTGATCTTTCTTCCTGGATATCAAGTTCTCTAAGAAATACAGATCAATTGACAGCCAGTCAATTTTGCCTCTTTAAGATCACTGTTGGCATTTTGAGATTAACAAAGGTTATAAAACCAATGCACATTTGCTTCTTCCTGCAGTAAAGTGCTATATATAACAAGTCATTTTAATGACCACAAAGTAAGAGCATTAAATAAGTATAAAGTTAGCTTCCTAGCAGTGTATTCTACCAGCCATTAACAAAAAGGAGTAAAGTGTTACAAATAGCATGAAGGGTATTGATAGGCCTGTAGAATCTGCAAGTACAACTGGAATAGTAAGGGTATAAAAGAGAACTGTCTGGTTAAAACAGCATCCTTTTATAGCTTTATATTTGAAAGAAGTTACTGGTACCTTTTCAAATATATAGTCTCATTACCTTCATCCCACATGATGTTTTTTCTTTTTTTTCTTTTCCTTTTTTTTTTTTTTTATTTT
>NW_028186512.1:2639918-2664197 GCF_003343005.1 Rhea americana | reverse complement strand
TGAGTATTTATACCCAGAATTTATCCATACCCTTTTAAAATCCCCTTTGTTGGATTTTTCCACCATAAAATTCTAGCTATACAGGTTGTTCCTGCAAACTAAAAGGTAACCACTGCATTAATACAGTGTGTGTGTGTGTGTGTGTGTGTGTGTGTGTGTGTGTGTGTGTGTGTATACGCGCGTGCACGCATGTGTGTATCTATATAAACATATATATGCATATATATATATTATATAGATACACACACACACATATACATATATATAATATTTATATGCCCTTTCAAAAAAAAAAGATGTATGCTGTGGCCCGACCTCAGGTGTTTGTTTTACTGGTGTAACAGCTGAGACTTGGGCCTGTTCTGTGGTGTGTGAATTCTCGCACTGCCTCCGCACATGTAGGTACATACACACGCTTTTCATTGTCATACGAGAGCATGACATCCTGCAGTGCTGAAAGCAACTTCTTCCTCATCAGTTCTACCCCAAATCCTCAAACCTTGACAAATGAGTGCAAGGCATCAAACTCCTACAGGAAGCTGCAAAACAGCACTCGAATAATACACCAATCCACACTGAACCAAGCGTTACTACAGTTCAGGGGGAGACAGGGGCAGGGGCTGAAGGAAGAGTGTGAAAAGGGAGAAAAAAATAATAATAATTAAATAAGCCAATACAAAAGATGTGCAAAAGCAATGTAATGGCATGCTGCAGATAGATAGTCTCTCTTTCACACACCCACRTGTGCACGTGCGTACATGCACGCACACACACACACACACCAAAATCAATATGAAATCTTACAAGTGCTGATTGCCATTAAGGACACTCTTGTTCAGCTTAACAAGACAAAATAGTTTCTTAGATAAGAGTACTGGGAACATGCCTCTGAAGGTAGAAGTATGCAGTAGGTCACCTCTTGAAGATTTAATAAAGCAGCTTTCATGTCAATGCAATAAGTATACACACAGAGCCATTTTCTAAACCTTACTAATGATATATATAGTACAAGTGTTCGTTACCTCTTCGGTCTATGTTTTGCAGCAACGTATACCTGCTGGGTTTGTTGGGGTATTTTTGGTACAGAATATAACTGCCCTCAGACAGTTTCTGCCCTTTCTGTTAGTCCAAGGTAGGCAAGGAAGGAGTGTTTAGGTGAAGAGGCACCTCCTGGTGCAGTCTGAGGTCTGGGTGGATGGAATGTGAGATCATAGTGGTTTTTGGGGAAAAACATTGTTAAGGGAATAAGGTGGGCAAACTCGGAGTTCCAGTATTTATCGAAGCACAAGGAAGTGCCGTTGATGGCCAAGGCCTTCATTGCCAAGTTTGGCTCTGCCCCGCTGCTGTGTGCAGCTGACATAGCCACTGTTTGCAGAGCCTGGGAGGCAGACATAACTGAGAGGGGTGAGAGGAGGTTTCTGCAGCTGTTTACTGATAGGAGTGGACTGGCTTCCTTGGAGGTTGAATACTGGCCCTTCTTCTCCTCTTCRGAGCAGTCCCCATTCTGGTGCTTCTTCACGTGGCGGCTGAAGACAAAGGGGTGGGTAGTCTTGAACAGGCACTCGTCGCAGCTGAAAGTCTGGCGTGGAGCATGCTTCAGTTTCTTGTGCAAGTTGAGATTGTCTTTGCGTTTGCAGCTGTAGCTGCACTGGTCACAGTGAAAAGGGCGCTCACCRGTGTGGACACGCACATGCTCAATCAGCTTGTTGGCAGTCTTGGACAGGTAGCCACACTGGTCGCACTTGTAATGGTTGCCAAGGCGGTGTTCTCGGATGTGCATCTCCAGCTCCAGCTGATTTGCTTTCACTGTCTGGCAGATCCGACACTTGTACTCCATCTTGTAGTGAGTCTTGAGGTGGCACTCCATCGCTGCGGGGCGGTTCGTAGAGTAGATGCAGAACGGGCACCTGGCAATACAGCAATAGAGGGCAGTGACAGAGAAGAAAAGAAAAGAAGTCAGCTTGGAAACCTGCTTTCCTGGTTTAACCCGTCATTCAGCCCCTTTCCGACTCACTAACAAGAGGGGAGGAGGTGGAAAAAAAAAGGCAGGTTCTCCCTTGTAGGGCCTCTTAAGCATATTTAGTTCATCTTGATGTGTGTTTCTACTTGGAGTAGGATTGCCCATTAAGTGGCAGTAGGGCTCACTCATTCCTAGGAAACCAGTGAGGAGTCACTCTGAAGGAGCATCCCACTAATCTTCTGGCTTACCTTAACGGGGAAGATGCTGCAAAACAGGCTGGGATGTGCAGAATGGGTGACTGAGTCACAGGTACATTGTGTAATGGCATTTCTAGTGTTTGCATGAAGTCATTTTTTTGCCATTTTTACCACCAAGAACTGGTTTAAARTGAGTTTTTACAGATGACTATAAAAGCAACAGTTTTAAGTAAAAAATGGAATAAACTTGTTATGCCATTTCTATAGCAAGAGCTTACAAAATTCCTTTTATATGACCTTAAACAATAAGCTTGCTGGGTATCCCGCTAGACACGCCTGAAAGGCAGTGTGTTGGGCTGATCTGTAGGGATTCCCTCGTCTGGGAGATGAGCTAGTCATGCTCAAAGAGGACGTGTTTGGCAGTGCTGGTCTACAGCCTGCCTGCACCAGGGAGAGGGTGGGGGGAAGTGTTGCTTTGTGGGAACAGGATGTGGGTTCATCATTTAAGATCATTTCTAAGCAGAGGTCCTCTCTCTCCCAGCTTATTTTCATTTGCTAGAAATGGTAGAGCAGTTGCACCTACAGGTTTAACTTTTATCTAACTGAGGAACAAGAGACTCTTGAGCACAATGAACAGTACAGGAGGACAAATGGACAGTAAAACATCCAGACAGTTTTCCTGCTGTACATGAAGTACTGTGATCCAGAGAGGCAGCCTGGTGTTGAGGCTAACTTGATTAAAACAGAGGACTCACTCAGCTGTCAATGTCTATGCACACATACCTCTCCTGGGCTGGGAGCTTTTTGGATCAGAGTCTCAGATTTTGATCTGGAGCTGGAGGAATCATGTTTTTTTCTCTTCCCCCAAAGCAAACAGGAGACAGAAAAATACAATTTACTTAGATCTCTTCAGGCTCTTCTGGATGCCTTAAAAAAAAAATCAGAACTTTTTCTTAGGTGCAGCCTTTAAGGTACTTAATAGTTATTTGAGTGAAGCAGGAATAACTTATGTAGACCGAGAAGCCCATTCTGCCAAGAAGGTCTGAGTCATAGGTCATGGTTTTTCCTTGATAAATAGAGCAGATTCTGTGCAGCTTAAACCAAAGTGCAATAGACAACTGGTCTGCACATCCAGAACAGACATCACGTCCTTCTGGCACGCTATGTTTCTCAGTCTGGTCTTCTTCCCAGATTGAGTCATCACATCACAAGCGATCATGGATCCCAATTCATTGAACTACTGAGCTGGAGACCAGACTCTGCCTGGCAAACAGAACCAGTTTTCCTAAACTGCGCTGCAAACTGATAGAGCTACTCAGGATAATGCTGAACGYGGTGCATTAGTCACGTGACAGTTGAAGCGCACTGAAACGTTAGTTTACTTAGCAAGAGCAATGCGAGCAGGGAGGTCTGCTGGGCTTGACGCGGTTCCAGCTGCTCTTCCTGCAGCAGCTGGAACAAGTGGAGACCAGGAACAGGCACCCTTGCGTAACGTCACATTGTCTGTGCACAGAGAGCAAGCACGTGGCCCCAGCAGTCACGCCGTCCCTCACGGGTCCAACTCTGACATAAGGACATGCTCACTTTCTAGAAACATTGCTCTGTACCAACAGACCTTAAAGTGCAGCACCTCAGGTCTTAAAACAAATAAAGCCMTTTTAAAAAAGGAATGGTGATGCCAACTCAGACTCTGGTGTGGAAACAGCAACGTGGAGTTGTACTTCCCCTAGATGGTGAAGAAAGATTTGCACTGAGCCCACAACTACAGCACAAAACGTGTATTGCCTACACTGGAACAGCAAATGAACTGCAAGTAGTTCTACCACAGAGAAGGAATTCCAGCAGACAGTCTGTTATTTGTTAAGGTGCCCCCTCTAATCAGGCACCTGTTACAGCTCAGCCAAAAATCAAGCGCTTTTTTTTTCTTAGAGTAGTGTATTTCTCATTACATGTTAATTTACAGAACAGTACAGGTGTGCAAACCAAAGCGGTAAGCATCAAAATTAATATTTCCTGGAGACTTCCTGACTTTGCATTAGAATCTACAAAGGCCATAAGTAGTTGAGAGAGAGAGCTGATTTTTTTCAGAAGCTGACTTTGTTCCACAGATTGTGTAGGGTTTAGTTTCTCTGAGCCAGGTGTAGAACAGAGAATGTGATGCACGCTCTCCTTTGCTCTAATGCCTTCAGAAAACCTCTTAGTTTGCCAACACCTCTGTGTAGTACTGCCTCATTACCCATAGGACCCATCACATRCTGTCTCCTACTTGACTTGAAAAGGGAAAAGATGACACTTCGTTGGAGCTCAGAGACAAGTGGACAGTAGGTCTACAGCTAGGATACCTAGCTGTTACGATGCAAGCCTGACTTAAGGGAGCCTTAAGGGGGACTGCACTTGTGTTAAACTAGTTAGAAGTCCCAAATCTGGATTATCAGACATTTAACTAATCTTTTCTAATTGACTTCTTTTTGTCCTGTACCCGCAGCATTAGAGGTGCTTAACACAGTAAAAGTTTGTGTACTTGCTTTCCTTACTTGAGCCCACCGGTGGGGACAGTGTGGCATTTCTTGTGCTCCAATAATTGTTCAGGTGTCTTCATGAACTTGTGGCACACGTCACACTCAAACATCCGTGTGATCAGGTGGATTTGCAGATGGCGCTCAAACATGTTTTTTGTTTTGCAGACAAAGTTACAGAAAACACATTCAAACCCTGAAAAATAAATAAAAAAAGGAACACTTACTGCTGACATTTTGGCCAGATCCACTGCATAGAAAGTGATGGTTTGTATTTGTTTAAAAAGCTCTTACCTTTCTCTGACTTCTCTTCAGTGTTCAATGAAGTCTGACTACCAGGCACTACTGAAATGACTAGCAGGTTGTTTGAACCCTTGTTTTTTGGGGTTATTTCTGCGTCTTCTTTGCTGTTGGCAGAATCACTCAGTGCTGACAAAGAAGATGAAGATGGGCTGTTAGATTCACTGGATGTCTTCCTGTCTTCAACTGAAAAAAACAGAATAAAGAGCACTAATTAGTACAGCATATTAGATGGAAACCCAGTGACCCTGTTTTTAATTTCAGGAAAAATGTTCATGTATTTAAAGTTAATTCCAGCTTACTTATGAACAAGTCTGAAATTAATTGATCTATTTTGGAAGCATCAGAGTTGCACCTCCCTCCTTTTTATATGCGTTCATACGCGCTCATATGTGTACAGCACTACAACTGTCCATTTATCCCAGGTTACATTCTGTCTGCAATGGTAGTAAGGAAGGGAGCCTGTAACTCCATTACCAGACTGAGGAAACCCCTCAGAAGCACTTTGATTAGCACAGAGTTCAAAATCAATACAGAACCTGTCACTTAGAAAAGAAACAGACTTTCTGATTTCCACAGCCTAAACCTACAGAAGTGCCGTTCATGGCACACTGTTACTGGTCGCCCCACCTTCCTGTTTATGTGGGTCCATTGGGTAAACTTGGGAGGAAGGGCAAAGGAGACTAATCTCACTCATTGTACTGGGGGTACATCCTCAATAATGACTGTAAGAGCTAACAGCCTGGTCTCGGACCTCTTAATGAAGAAAAATTAATTAAAAAGAAAAACTTATTTAACTGGATCTAAAGTTGAAGCCCACCAGAGTTTCCTCATGCGTGCAATAAATGTATGAAGTTCTAATCCCAAACTGCATCATACAACACAAATGAACTAGAGTGAGAGTTCTCATACTAAGAGAACTCTCATACTAGAGAGTTCTCTAATCCATTTTAATCTGCCATGAGCCAAAGAGACAGAATGGGCAAATTATTTGCTCCCACCTGTGTCTTGGTTTAATCAGAGCTGTACTTAAAAGCAATTTTATCAAAGCTTCATATTATATATGTGATAAAGTCTTCTAACCAAGTACCCTGCAAACAACAATATTTATGTGCCTAGTCCTAAACCAATGAGCGGCACCTTTAAGTCTAAGATAAAACTTTAGGAATGCACTAATGAAATCTGATGACCTAAGCTGTCAACAGGGAGGATGGCTGAGATATCACACAGAAAGACTCACTGACCTTGGGACCAGAATAATAGAAATGGAATGAAATTTAATAGTACAGAATACAAGGTTATGACCTGAAGGCCAGTAACAAGAATTTTTGCTACAAACGAGGAGTTGTAAGTAGGAAACAGTCAAAGAAAACAGAAGAAGAATTTGAGCAGAACATGGGATGAATATGTGCAATCAGTGTGATGGGGCCTCCAAAGAAGTTAAATATGATCACAGAATATATTGTGTGAGCTATTCCCAGTAGCTGCTGCAGAGCGTTTCATATGAGAAAAGGCTCAGTGAACATTTAGGGGGAGAGGGTTGCTTTCCATAAATGTATTAAGGGAATAAATACTGGGGAAGGGGAGAAGAAATGCAAAGGAAGCAAGAGTGGGGAATACGCTTTCAGATAAAGAACAGTGCTGGCACAAGAGCAAAGTATGTGGGCACTGATTATCAGTAAGACACAGGCTGARATTTTTAGGTCCTTAATCTTTAAAGCAGGAAATCCTGCACCTGCCTCTCCATAAAAATATCTGGTTCAAAACAATTCTACTTTTTTGAAGACATCTACTAATATGTGTACAAATAGGCCTTTTATAACCTGGTAACCTTACAGAGTAAAGGACTGGAGTCAAGTGACCCAGAAAATATCTCCCCCCCCCCCCATATTTACCACATCTGCAGGCATTTCACAGAATCACCAGCTAAATTGCTGAATTTGAAAGGATGAATAGGGAACAAATATTTAAAAGAGATGCTTTAAAAGACCAACAGCAGCTCCAAACTCTGAGCCACAACAGCAAGAAACAGTAGACTACAGCTCAGTTTGATCTCTGATGCAAACTTTACATGTGGCTATAGATGGCTGTTTCCATTTGCCTTGGTTTCCTATATGTATTTTACATATATGTAAAGTGGGGCTAGATACAACGTTAGTATGTAGCCAGAGTCATAAGTGAATGCAAACACCTTAGAGGGTTGGGAGATGGGAGCTCRTACAGTAATGCTGAGAGTTGTGCTGGCACAGAATCCCACGAAGGCTTCCCAATACTTTGCATCTCTATAGTTACATTTAACTCATGTATTTGTAAGCACAAACAACTGCATTCTCCTTTCCTTTGTCCTTCTCCACCCCTCCTATTTTCCCAGTTTAATTCCTGGTAGGACAGGAAAAGCAATTTAGCAATGGAAAAATTGAGCTAGACACAATTCACCTTTAACATTGTCAACACAATTGTCAGTAGCTTGTGACAGTAAAACCCTTCTGCTGGTGTTATGAGAGAAATTAAAAGGATTTCCATTTTCCTCTTCTTAAATTATGCCAGATTTCATTACTTGGACTAAGCATATGGAGCTTGAGTGAACAGGACCAGAAAGGAATATATGACTTGTTCTCTTATTTAATATAAAGCCACATTTGTGGTATTGCTGAATCACAGTGTCAACTAAACATTAACATGAAATTTCAAACTGATAGACTGTGTGGGAAAACAGACCAACAGYGAAGTTCAACATATTGTGTACTCTATACCTACAACCAGGTACGCACAATTAACACCCAAAGTCATGTTGTCACCATAAAGACAATCATGATTTTGATGAAATAGTAAAGCAGCCAGAAAAACAAAACACGTACGCAATGCCGTCTTYAACAGCAGAGGAGATTTTGGAGGGGGGAGGGAGGGAGCTAAGCAGTCCTTCATTTATTTCCCTAAGCTTGAAAATTGATCTGCACTACCAGACCATCTGCCTGGCTGAAGTCCAACTCACTTCAACTTTGCAAGATCAGGCCTTAATTAGCAAGCATTTCAGTGAAAGTAAAGAGAGTGCTGATGAGAAGTGTGAAGGTTGCACCTAAAAAGAAAGGGAGAGAGTGATCACTGCAGCTGGGAGAGGGGGATCATCACCTGTGTGCTTGTTGTTGATGTGAGCCTTCATATCTGCCTCTTCCATGGTGACAAAATCGCACGCTGTGCAGCAAATCGAGAACATCCACTGCTCTTTATCCACATGGAGGGACATATGACTGACAAACTGCACGTTCATCTCTGTCTCAAATCCACATACATGACAGCTGCAGGCAGAAGGGAATTCAAGAGCATATATATAAAAAAMCAAAATACAAACATAAGCATATTGCCCTTCCCTTCATTCTGTAAGTAGAAACTCACTGTGCTGATTTCTTCCTCACCATTGAACGTTCACTGGAAAATTCTTTTATCTGCTGAACTGCCTTTGAACTGATGGCCAGGCCAACATGATTAAGGGCAGGCACAATGCAACAATCCTGTACATGCTATAATGATGCTAAATAATCATAAAGTTAATTAAAAACTACAGATTCCAGATGCTGCGCATCACCTAGCTGATTCCTTTGGGCAATAAGATGCACTGCAGCCTTGCCAAGATGTTTAGTAGGGCTGATGCACTGACAAACGGAGAGCTTGCTGCACACTCCAGGAGTTATTTTCAAGCTCTGGAATGGTTCCCATGCCAAACTGGGATCTTGTGCAAAATGCCTGGCAGATTCAGTGTAAGCAAGTAAAAATGGGTTCAAACATTCCTTATGCTTGACTGAAAAACAGCAGTCATCAGCTATGCAAATAATTAGCAAGGATACAGATTTCACAGCCAGTGCATAAACAGTGGTATTTAGAGGCAATGGAAGGGACCCTTTAATTTAACTTTCTATGCAGAGCCCTCCTCTTGTTTTGATTAGGCCATTAACATTTAAAACAAGCCAAAAACATTTGAAAAGGCATATACTCTGGGGCACTATTTTGCCTTCCCAGAGGGATGGACTAGATAATCTAATACAGCATGTCTCATTTATTTCTTACTTCTATGATTGTGTAATTAAATCTGTTCTTGGCACTTTGACTGAGAACAGGAGTGATTTTGTAATCTGTCTGGCCACTAGGGTGCCTATCACAGTTTGCAGAGCACACAACAGTGCATACAAAAATGAGCGTGTTCAAACAACAGTTTTATCTGGGCAATTCCTCTTATTTTTTCAGGCATATTTTCCTAATGGTCTTCTCTCTCTCATTATGTTGGTCACTGAATCTTAGAACATACATACTTCTAGAAAGCAGAGGAAATACGTGTGTGKAGATTGTAATTCTTATACTTTACCATTTGATTTCATGGATTTGACTGAAAATAATGGTACCAACAGAGGCAATTGGATGCACTGTGCTTTAGATTTGCCATGAATCTGTGTACACAATGGGACTTTCCCATACACAAAACTTAAATGAAGATTGCATAAAAAGTTTAAGAGGTTTCTAAGAGTACACCTGCCTCACAAAGCCATTAATACTAATAAAATTAAAAGATCCGAAAACACAGTCTTTCCCAGTAGCTAGCCAAGTCAAACACCATGAGGCAGCCGGCTGGGTTTTGCTGCTGGGCCCAAAGTCAGGTATGGGCAAGCCAAATACTTTTGGGGCAGTTCCACCCTGGAAGGCCAGAAGGGCAGCCCTGTAACACGTCCTTCRCAGGCAGGTAAGACATTCAGATGCCCGTGTCTTGTGCACGGCCCTCTGCTGGGTCCTCACCTGTAATAATAAGGGTGCTTCTTTCCATCACTGCCTTCAGAAGTGACAGCGCTGACAATGTCCTCAGTGTCTGTACTCACCAGCTTCACAGAATGGACGGTCAGGTGCTGGTTCAGATTAGCACGGCACTTAGCAGCGTAGGGGCACAAGTGGCATTTGTATTTTCTCTCTTCTGAAAAAGAAGCAGAAAGCCTTAAATGCACATTTCATTTTGAAGCAAGCTGTTTTTAAAGACCCAGTAACCAAGTGTGCATTCCTTTGTGTTTCCCCAAGCAGCTTTCAGAATGAGGTACCTGGGAAGCTAGAGACTTTGCAAAGTTACAGTAGTTCACAGCAATTGCTCAGAAAAATACTCATTTGGAGGTAGTTTAGGGGTATTTTTTTAATTTGGTCTAATATTTGTAGTCAGATAATATAAAACTTTATAAATGCTGGAAAATTTGGGTAACTGCAGCTCTGAGAGCTGCAGCAGAGCCAGTACAGGATCAGCTCAATAATCTACAACTACATCCTTTACCTAGCATCTATTTCATTTKTTGGGTCCAGTGAAGTATTCCAGAGGTTGCCCATGTGATAACTTGCAGAGAGTTGATGTCTGATTTTGTATTAAAATCTGAGGGTGGGGAGGAGAGAGAAGGCTGCATCATCAGGCCAGTTCTGAACACAAGCCAACCAAAACTAGTCAAAGAACAATTAAACAACCCAAACAAATTCATCATCTCTTTCTGATGCTTCACAACTTTAAAAATAGAGATGATTTTTTTTTAAYTAAATGTTTCTGAATCCTGGCAGCAAAGTTCTTGTACATGCCAGACTTCATTTTGTAAGGAGTTGATTAATCTAAAAAAAMCCCACAAACATTACATTACCAAAGCTTTTGCAAGCTTTCCCTTTCAAGATCTGAAGCTCTAAATTTGAAATATGCTACTACAAGTGTGTTAGGTTGAAGAAATTCAGTAGAGCAGTTTAAGAAAACCCCACAAAGTCATGGAACAGAGTGTCTGAACCTTTTCAATGTGGCTCTACTAAATGGTACAACATTTTCTGGCATTATACCAATAAGATTTTACAGCACCGGATCAGAAATTCTTGCTTTCAAGTCTTATTTTGTGCAGTGTGCCTCAGCAGGCTAACAGGGTGCATCTTCCATACAAAAACTGTTAGTCTCAGCTGATCTGAAACCAATTGACTTTAGAGAAGCTGGGATGGGGTAAAACAGACCGTTTCTTCCAGCGGAAGTGAACGATAAGAGCAAAGGTAAATTATAGACATTAAATCCTTTCAGTTTCATCATATCTGAAACACCAAGGCCAGATCTTTTGTTGTTCAGTAGGGTTTAAAAAGCTCATTAGGTGAATGCAAGAAAGGACAGACAAAAGCTGTGTCTTCTCTTTAGAGCTCTGTTAAGAGACGTGCTTAACCAATTGATACCTACAGACAGGCGTATTGGAACTTGGACAAATGTACGTTTTGTAAAGATAAATGTATTTTTCTGTAAAGAAAAACAAAACATTAGTTAACTCCCTGAATGCTGCTCCTATGACATTCTGGCCCGCTGCTGCACGTGGCTGTGCTCTGAGTGTATGGAGCTGAGGATGGCTCCTTCCATATGCACTCTTGTGCTTACCTTCATCCTCCTCCACCTAAACAAACCATGATGAACAAGCAGATTTGCTCAACGCTGCAAAGACAGACACAAAAGCGTCGGATTACCTGTGTGCAGTGAGAGGTGTCGGGACAAAGTCTGCTGTCGGCCAAACACTTTTCCGCACACGTCACAGGGAAAGAGCTGGTCATTAAATTTCCAAGATGGCAATCCATTTCCTGCCTCCAGCCCTAGTTTTTCTGTTTCTACACCAAAAAATGCATAAACAGAAAGCTGTATTTTAACAACTCTCAAACTTTCAGATTTCGCTCAGTAGAGTCCTGTAGGTGTTGTGCACCGACACCTCAACTGCATGCTGTCTGATGCGGCACAGGAGTTTATGTAAAAAGAAAACTCCAGTGATGGAAATACTTCATATAGCATTTTTCATATGTACTCTAAAGCAGAACACTTTATTAGAGTTAAACAAAGTTAAAGAGTTGAACCAGATTACGTGAAGAGAGAAATTAAGAGCAAGCCTTGCAAAGCATTAACCTCTGATTCTGCTTTTGTGGAGAGACCATTCCTTTGGCTCTCTCAATTACCCACCTTCCCTTCCCTTGGTGTATGAAGTAGATCTAGTCCGAGATGGTAGTTTGCTTTATCCTGGATTATTATTCAGGGCTGAAGGAGGATTTTCAAACTTTTTCTTTTCTATTGACAGAGTAAMTTTTGCTACCTGAGCAGTCTTCCATTGAAGGAGAATGAAAATTGCTCAGGCAAAAGTTAAACCAAGAGGACACAGGCTGCCAGTGAGGGGGTGGTATCTGGGGTAGSTGCTCCTCAGTACCTGCTGTCCTTAAGCATCACAATTCCCAGTAGCTTGGAGAGCCCTTTCATTAAAAGGCTGAGACCTGGAGATAGCCATTATCTTTAAAGAAGTGTTTTTAATTGTTTCAAAAACAGAGAGTCTCCTGTACAAAAAGGCAATTCCACACAGCATAAAAACAGAGATGAAGGCACTCTGTAAGACAGTAGAGAGAAGAGGACAGGGAACAAGGAAGAGAAAAAAGATATATAGTATTTATAAAGTAAGTTAAAAGAATGTCCAATTTTGATCTGATTTGAAGGGAACAGAGAGCCAATGGAGACTGAGGATAGCAGTGACACTACTTAAATCACATGGGAAACAGTATCAGCAAGCCCTGTGGAAAGAAGTATCCTCTGCGAGTGTCCTGTTGTGCCTGAGGCRAAGGGACTACCATAGTAAGAAGCACACAAAACCACAAGGACATTCAGCAGCTTTCTGAATACAACAGTCAGTGGGCATAGTTTGGTTTTGCAACTTTCTTTTGCTTAAAGACCTCCTATTTTCACTTGAATGAAAGATCCAACATTCAGAGTACCTTCCTGTCATCGCACACCCCCTGTGCAGCTGCTGCCCACAACTACCTCCACTGCTGCATGTTTGCATGGCACGATGGAGGAAAACTATTTGGCTGGGATTTTCTGGTAAACAGGAGAGGAACAGATGACAGTACAAAAATATCATGCTGAACTTAAGTTACTGTATCAGAGTCTGGAACAAAACAGTAAAACCCACAAAGCACCGAGGAATATTCACCTTCTTCATGCTTCATTCCCCCCTGACCACCACCACCACCTTTGCACAGGCAACACCTCACTCACACAGTCACCTACCACTGCAAGTTTGGCTACCATGTCTGGAAGAGTCCCTTCTTCACAGTTAGGTGCCCAGCCAGCTCTGTTGTGGTTTAGGTAAAGAGTTGTCAACTATTGTAATTAATTTGAGCAATAATAAAACCAGTGCAGAGATTAGGGCAGAGATTCCACACAGCAATCTCAGGAAGTTTAGGGATCATCATGCTTGCCAGCAACCTTTCAGCTGCTCTTACTTTCTTTTGTCCTCCTCTATTTAGCACAATGGAGGAAAGATGAGGCCCCTCTGAGTGCTACCACCCAACAACACATTCTTCTTAAAGAATTTTTAGTGAGAGAACAGGTTCTGCATCTTCAAAAGTAGTAATTTTGTAAAACTTAGAAAGAAAGAAATAGCSCCCAGAGCCCTAAGGGCTGGTAAGCAACCCTTAACCTTCAGTAACAAATGACACTTTTTGTTAAGATCCTTCAGTTCAAAACAATGGAAAATTTGACTCTGTACTAATACTACAGATGCTTTAGCAGAGCTTTTTGAGTACACAATCAAAACAGTGCTTCAAAAGAGGAATATGGTAATAATTATAGGAGAAGGTCACAAAGGTGCATGTTGCTTCAATATGGTCACAACAAAAATGAATTAACTGGGACATGTACCAACCAAGCAGGTTCAATTAAAAGTAAATAAGTCTCTTAACAATTCATTTCAACATTAGTCATCAGCAATCTTTTATCTCTTAAGAAGGTGAAATATAATATATCCTCTTCCCTATGGTGGATTTACAGCTATGAGTTCTGGGAAGCTCATAGGAAGCTGGAAGAATATTAATTTTTTGATTATCTTCAGCTGGTGAAAGCAAGTCCCTTACAATCACCCTTGCATATTTTTTCATTGATWCAAAAGGGGATACTGTGGATGATTTTCAAGTGCTTCTATTTACTCTGAARATATATTCCTAGGGTCCTAAGTACAGTGCTTCTTTCTTCTGATTTTCCTGAATCTTCTCTCTAAGGCAAAGTGCCTTTTCTATTTAGCAAACGTCTTAGCTTGCGGCAACCAGGCTGGTCTCTGGTGCAGCCTGACTGCTCTGTGGGAGACTCCCCAGCTCCAGGRAAACCACCTCCTTCCACCTGCCTCACCTCTGAGCAGCATCAGTGGCTGCCTGAAGCCCTCTGTCCACTCTGTAGTGCTCCAGAAATCTTCCCAAAACTGACCTCACCAGTGACTTGAAGATCAGGTGAGTCAACACTTATATTCAATCCTTGKCCCTTGTCTCTAGTTAATGCCAGGGGATGGTGTTTCCTGAGATRTGAGTACATGTCCACTGACATGAAGACCATAATATCAGCTTGCACAAAGCATTTGCTGTGTATCCCAAAGCACTTTACGAGACAGTCAGCATCGTTATCCCTTAAGAATACCTTAAATAGAGGTTRTTCAGTGTCCACGAAGAAGGTGGGCTAAGACCAACTAATGTTAAATGATAAATCATCATTATGAGAGATATCCTCACCAAAACACATCTTTCACCAAGGCGTCCCTATACTTAAAAAAAATAAAAAATAGAGGACTTGGTATAGGATTTCTGCTTTAAATTAATATTCAAAGGCAAATTCTGAAGCTTTAATGTTAAAAAAGCATGAATGAGAAAATAATACTTAAATTGTTTAATAAGTAATAGACTGCATTCCTGTGTGGGCTTTGGAGTTTGAAACAAAATATGCTTAGTAAAATTCTAATTCTAATGGCCTCTAATYCTCCAGCACATCATTAAAAAGTAATAAAAATTTTAAACTCAGTATATTACAGGTTATTAATAAAACTATCTTGAAATAGTTCTACATAAAATCTTTAAGAATTAAGAAGTTTTTAATGTTTTTAGGCTCAACAAATTTTGTGATATAAAACAAATACATTTCAATGGTCACTATTCCTTTCCTTCTGCATCACTGCGCATTGTTTCCCTACTAACCCCAAGTCAACCTCAGAGTGAATAGCTGTGTAAAGCTGATCATCCAGGACAGGGCTAGAAACTGGCAGCACTGTCACCATCTCATGTTTCCATGAGGTGAAGATAAAGCAGACTGACTACAGAAACGTTGTTCTGTCCCTCCCTCCCTCCTGCCCTACCAGATTCATTTCTGGCAAATTAAGCCCAGCAGCTTGAGAGACAGTTAATATTTACCCCGCTCTTAAGCTGTTAGGCACAATTCTGAACACCTACATATCTTCAGTTTTCCTGTTTAGTGGTGAACTTTTTTAACTTTTTTTTTTTTAATCCTCAAGCCAGTAGTATCCATATGGAGAGCATATTCCTCATCCCTTCTGAAAAACCTTTAACCTGACTTTTGTCAAGAAATGCTGTGAGAGGATACCACATCTGGCTGAAGTTGTAAATGAAGAAGAGAATGAAGTGTGACCTGAATACATAAATAACTCCAGTCACTAAGTCAGCATTTTGTCTGCCAGAAGTGTTGTTCTCTGCCCGCCCCCCCAAAAAAGGAAAAAAGGTCCCAAGAGACCAGATTTGAAGTCTGTGTGGTACTTAGATTACTTATTTTCTTGTACTTAACTTACTTATTTTTTGATTATTGCTTTACAGTGTTTTATACTAYATTGTATTTTAATCTGTTGTTCAATGCCATACCTAGCTTTATATCTTTATATAAATAACTGGAAGAATGAAACCACTATTTAACAGAAAAGAAAAGCCAAAAAGCAAACAGAACAAGTTGATGAAGGTGTCATTCAAAAAAGATAAATTAATATTTATAACTTTGGTTGGTTTACTGTCTGCTGTCACATCCTGTAACTCACATAAACAGCTGCTTCTCTGGTTCATCTTCACATCTCCACAGATCTCAGAAGCAACAAAATCCACAAGAGCAGATTCTTATGTTCATACGGAATCCTACAGATATCAATTAAATAGATTGTCCTTTGCAACAGGTATTCCTTAAAGAGGTAGAAATGAGAGTGCTGAGGAAACCTAACAAGAAAGGTCAACATTTATTATCTCTCTGTTCTTTTGAAAGTACATGACATGTTTATATTTGGGGTTATTCAGACAGTTTGAYACCGTGCAGATGGTCAAGAACATAYGAGGTCAGTATTTTTGAAAACAAAGTGATGTTCACTGAAGAAAATGTCTGTGAAGGGAGAATGCAGAGAGCGGTGGTTACCGCGGTCAGGTAGTGACCGTGTGACCATGTTTGATCAGTCCTGCTTGCCAGCTAAGTGTGGTGCAGAAAGCCATTTCGATGTTTCGGAGGTCTGGTGACAGAATAGTCACCTGTTGGGGGCTGACAGCGAAGAGGGAGAGATGGTCAAACTGAGAACTGGACATAAATCTGGCAAAGGTAGACAGATGATCACTGATAAAGAAAAGGGGAAGGGAAATGCTCAACACCTACTGCCTCATACTCCACAGAGGAAAAACCTGGATGCAAAGAATGAGAGATGCAGGAGGAAGCTCCCATGGGAGCAAATACATAAAAAAATTGCTTCAAAATGAAAAATGAATGACAAAAAATAGTGCCAGACAAGGTACCAGATTTCTATGAGCTAATGGAAAGAGGACCAACACATGTGGCAGGGCACCTCAGCTTTCCTCAGAAAGACGTAGGACATTCAATAGTTGTGTTGCAACCTTTAGTTGCTACCAGCCTGAAATAACTTGCAGCTAGCTTATCCTTCGCTGTCTTTCAAGTACCTCACACTTACCAAAGAGGAAAATATACTCTACACACATAGAGTGTGTAGTTCTATGTTAATGTCACAAAAGCTTGTCCCATTTGTAAGGTTATTTCTATTTTGGTATGCTTGAAAGATGAATAGTTCAAAAAATTACTTATTCAGAAACAAGGCATTCAGGTCTGGCAATCATGCAAATATGGCTTTAAAAATATTTATTTTCTTAAAGGATTTTCCTTCTTCTCCCTAAATTCATCTGTGTTATTCAGTTTTCCTACTTTCTGCAGTGCACCATGATCAGAGATGCATTTTAATGCTTTGGAGCCTTCCACTTACATGTTCACCTATCATCTGTGGCAAGTACACCGTATTTAAAAATTGAGAACTCCCTTCATGGAATATGTAATTAAAGGTTTACTGCAAGCTTGTCTAGTGAAAGCTTGCAAAGGGCTTGCAAGCTCAAAAATCTGTTGACTATAAGAAGTTGCAGCTTGCCAAATACTATATATCTTACTCCATTCCCAACTTAATTGCACAGAACTTTTATTTGTGTCACCAGATTCTTATTCTAGTAAGTCAGTTAAAACAAATGGTGGAATTATTCCACATACTGTAGTTCCTGTACAAGATACATCCTTGCTAGTTATCTAAGCATCATCTAAGTTATCTAAGTTGTGGTCTTGAGTAGTCCTGCAGCCTTCATTTGTCACTGGTGTGATGCCAGCATCACACCAACCTGTCTGGTCTTATATTGCCAGGCATCTTTGACTGTGAGCAGACTCATCCACTATTAGCCAGTGATAAGCAACTGATTTTTTGGCATAAAACTTCTCTATATTCCCCACAAAACCAAAAAGAAACAAGAAAACTTCAGCTGGAATTCCAAGTTAGCTTGCCTAAGTTTGTCYCTCTGTGAGGTTTTCTTTTCATGCCTTTTGTAACTATTAAAAGCATTCAGTGCCATCCCCTGTGGCATCAGTCCAGGGGCGCCTGTTCAGACGACCTGAGTGCCTGTGGTCTGGGCTGGCCAAGGTGAACTYGTGCCAGCCTAGGAGCCACCTACCGCCGGCAGCAGAGCCYCGTGCCCGAGCGAGTGTGTTCGAAGCATGGACAAAGGCAGGCAGGTCTATKTAGGCATGCCCTCAGTCACAACATGCACCAGGTATGAAATGAATTTGGAGAGATTTAACAGTAACACCTTAATAATCAATAATAGAAGTTAATAAAAAATTATTGCCCAGATATAAGAACCCTAGTCCCTCTTGTGAAGGGAACGTGTACTTTTCTTTTCATAAATCCYGAAAAAAAGCATATACTCAGACTGTTTGCATGACAAACTGCAGGGAGAAAACACAGAAAGACTCATTACTAAGTAAAATAATTATATCAACTAAGTTCCAGAGGTGCTCTTAATTTTTAGTTACTTTGCAAGTAACTAAYATTACTATGGAATAGGTTAAAAAACAGTAATGCTATTATGATAATTTAAATACTCGATCATAAAGATTTTTGTCTGTTATGGAAGAAAATACAAACCAAGCAATTTTATATATCAGTAGTATATTGCTTATTTATGTTCCTTCTGAAAACACCCAACATGAAGCTTGGAAATATTTCAGGAAAAAGCTCTCATGACCCACTAAAAGAAACATCAATATTGTACACTGAGGTATACCAAACACACAACACCAGGCAACAGCACTTGAAGAGGTCATCAAAAGTGATAGGTAAAGATGTTAGTTTTTGTGAAAGAAAAAAAATAAGTAAAAGATGAACTTTTAAAATGCCTCAGCAGAGGAACAGGGGAAAACAGTAAAGCCTGTTTCTCTGCTAAGGCTGGACAAGTTGCTCAAAATTGGACATTTACAAGGTGAGACGAACAAAACCTGAGTCAGGGCAAAGACAAAACAGAGACACACCGATTTCAAAATGCAAGGTCGCTCCTCACCCTCTACCTTTGCTTCAAAACTACTATCTCTTTTCACTTCATTTATGCAACAGGGAACTTCTGAGCAAGCAGCTGGGTCTGATAACCTTCACCTGTTTTATCAAACTTCGAGATTTGTTTTTATTGTCTGCTTTAAACTCAAACTCTGAGAAACAACCAAGCAGAGAGAAATCCTGTGGTCTAAAACTTAAATCAGTCTATACTTGTAAGTGTTGTGGAAGCTGGCTGGAGGTATAGATTTTTCAAAAACCCTAATGCTGCAATAACTTTGCCATCATTCTTTGAAATCAATTATTTTTTATCACATGTACACTATGACATTAAGTTGAGGCTAATACTGGACAACTCTATCCCTTTCAACTTCTCTTACACTCTTTATTGTTCCAGCATAAAGCGTAAGTAGGATTGTCTTGGTGGTTACTTCATTCCTTGTGCAACAAGAAAATAAAATGTCTGACATGCCAATATAAGGTGGGTACCAGCCTGAGCTGTAATGTTAGTGTCCATGTTAGTCATGGRAGAGTTCCTTTAGCTCCTTGCACTGACTCCAGAAGTTTCTCCATCACTTACAATTGTCAGAGTGCAGAAGGTCAGTTTGGTTTCAAAGCTATAACTGAAGCAATGCAATACGGTCCAGATGGAACCTGAATTATTTTTTCACTGAGGGAGTTAAGATGGTGCAGGTGAGGAATCAGAACCACCAAAATATCTCCCCAAATTATGTTCTTAAAAGCTTAACTGATCACTGTTGGCCAAGGGAGCAATCAATCACTTAAGTAGCAAAACATTCCAGTATTACAAGTTGACTTTTTTTCTGTTTTAGAAGTAACACCTGTTGTAAATAAATACTAACTTCTGTAKCTATTGCCTGATAGATAACCTGATAACCTCTCTGTTGACTTTGCATGGTCTACTTCATTTCAACATAAGAATAGAATACCTCCTGAATACACCTTCACGACAGCCGTAAGATGCGCCCTAATGAATTTCTCTTTAAAACACACCTCCTAAGAAACTTTTTTAAAAACAATCAGAGACCCTGATACACATTTAGGACCATTATGCTATATATACAAATTTTACATCTTTTTCCTTTTGTTTTTGTCAATATGCCAATTTCTACTCACAACTCCACCTGAAATGGTAGCTTTCCTTTCACAGAGTGAAGGCAGTAATATATTTAAGGCACTGTGCAGAGGCTAAAACTTAGTAATCATTATCCAGAATTCAGATACAAATAAAAACAAATCGTCCTTTAGATTTCAGCCTTCTGCATCATTTTCAGCAGAAGCAAAGCTGTCACACTAGGGAAACTGTAAGCTAGTGGCTAGAAACATCAGTAGGCGAACGCAAAATAAAGCCCCAAATGCAGACTGGGTCCCTCACCCTGAGCTATCTGAATTAACATAGAAGATTCAAAACAAGATGAAAGTAACTGCGAAAATTCAGCAAGAGCCACCTTCCAGATTTCAGCAAGCTGCTCGGGGAGAGGTACCACCCTTCCTAGGAAGCAGTTGCTGCTGCACAAGAAAATGTTCCTTTTGCTTTTACTCTGGATTCCCCAAGCGAGGAGCYTGAGAATCTGCAGTCTCTGTGAAACTCAAAACTCACTCTTTGAAGAGACACTTACCTCCCCTCCCCTGCGCGTGCTCACTCTCAAACACAGGCATCTGTCTGCAGAGTAGCCTCTTCTTCCTCCTGCCCCACTGCCCCATCTGCCTTCCGCCCAGGCCACATCTGCAGGACACCAGGGTAATCACCTTGATGATGGCCCAAAAGGGAGTTGATAAAACCCCCAGGAATAACAAAGGCACATTTTAACACTGATTGAACTCACACACTCTAGAAGAAAAATGACTTCTCCTCCACTTTGCTTAGATTATGTTTAAATAATTGTCTTTTTGCTTTCAGTTGTCCCAGCAGCGTGATGAATTCTGTATTTAATTTACTCTTAGGAAGGCAAATACTGTAGAAGACAACCTTGTACAAGATAGGTGATGACTGAAGAGTCCCAAGGTAACTCTAAAAAGAGATGTCAGAAATGATGTGCTCCAATTCCTTTTGCAATGCCAGAAAAGTAATTTGAATTTTTTTCTATTTCATGTTGAGCCCGTATTTGGAAAAGTTTCATATTCAGGAAACAGTATGACTCAATGCTGATGTTCACTTTTACAAAATATTCTGATACTAACAAAGATAAAAGAGGATATGAGACTATATACGGGTTTGAATAAAATGCACAGTCTAAAACATAGCATACTGAGGATTTATAAACCAAAAGCCTTGTCTATCAAACCTCTTTAAAGAGGTTATTAAATCATCATTTCAGCTTTACTGCTGAATTTATATCACAGAATTAGAGCTGGAAGGGACCTCAGGAGGCCACCTTGTCTTTTCTTTGCCCACAGGCACACCACCACACACCAAACATACCTGTCAGTCCCGACAGGTGCCTGTCCAACACATTTTTTAAAAACCCTTCAGTGTTAAGAGATTCCACAGCCTTCTCTGACAGTTGTCCCAGTGCATAACTACCCCGCTGCTGGGAAGTTTTACTTGATGTTGAAAGTAAATCTCCTCTGCTGTCATTTAAACCTACTATTCCTTGCTCTGCTCACATGAATAAGATTTTTTTTTCTCATAGCTGTCACTTTTACATATTTGAATACCATTATCGTGTTTCCCATCTTTTCATTTCCAGACTAAATAAACACAATTCCTTCAACCTTTACTCACAGCTCATGTTTTCTAAACCTCTGACCACTGCTGTCCTCCACATTGTTCTTGGATTACAGAGCCCCAAACTGGATTCAGGCTCCAGCTGCAGAGCAGACAAATTACCATATGTGCCTCACAGACCAGTCCTGGCATCTCTGATGGATGTTTGCCCTTTTTGCAATGCAAACATTGTCAGCTCCACAAATGGTCTCTGACTCAGACTAATGCAAATCCTTCCCTTAAGTTRCACTGCCTCGGCACTCATCACGCCCCCAAGTACTGAATTTTGTCCTCACTGAATTGAATACTGTTTTCCAGACTGTTTCTTCAATTCACAAAGACAAGACTGAAATCTAATTCTGTCCTCTGAAGTGCTTGTGGCACCTACGAGCATGGTGTCACCAGGGCCTTTAATAAGCATGCTTTCTTTTCCATCACTCGCAACATTAAAGAAAAGGCTGAATAATATAAGAGTGAGCATAGACCCTTGCAGAGCCCAACCTGGTCCCTGCAGTTTGACAGCTAGTCTCCCACCTAATCGTAGTTTCACCTCCTCAAGGTTTCTCTGCTTACTATGAGCATGTTGTGAGAGKCAGTACCAAAAGCTTCACTGAACTTAAGTGGTTGAGTTTCTTTAAGGACCTGCCAACAACTATCTGTATGCTTCTTTCCACACAAATCTCCAAGTTTGTTAAAGTTGTCCTTCCTGAAGCGCAATGTCTCTATTTAGTATTTTCTCTTCTTCCCTTCCTAAATATCACGTTCTGTCGTTCAATGGCATTCTTAGCCAAGTTGCCTTCTATTTCCTGCATCAAAACACAGATGTGAACAACTTSCTGGACAGCCTTGTGTCATGCTGGATTCTCTTCCCAGCACAGGACAAGGTAGGTAAACTCCCACATAAACTCATTCTGCACCTTGGATTAGCTTAGCTGCTCAGAAAGCACTTCACAAATTTGACMTCCACATGTGTTATGTATTTAAAAGTATTTTACTTTTTATAAAAAATCGTCTGCTGTTAGAGATTCAGAAACAACACGCAAAAATAGTAAGAGGTGCCAAAATTTGAAAGAATCAAAAAATAATTGCTAAGTTTTATTTTTCCAYGTGGGATGAAATAGTTACCTTTGGCTGTGTTGCCTTGGAGCTGATGTTGGTGATATTTCTTAACAGCCTCTGGTTTGCTGGGCTTAACGACTGAGGTGTAGTAAAGGTTTATTCTGAATGAAACCAGAAGGTGTTTGTTCTTGTTTATTCTGAGTGGAATGGACTTTGTTCTTGTGTTCTTTACCATGAGAATGATCTCGCTTTAGCAGGAGTAAACATAAAAGGGAAATGAAACGAAAATAAGTATTTTTGCCTGTATGAAAAGACTGTGCAGTACAAGAGGGAAAAAGTTGCCCTATGTAAAGACAGCCCATACTAAAACAAGCATCACAAGTTTCAGATAAAAGTAAGGTACCTTTCAAGACAGCCATTGGACACGGACCTGAATGCAATTCTTTCTGTTTTTCTATTTTAATTTACATCTTTCATCTTACAGRTCCTGTAAACTATTTCCAAAACAGTTAGTGCCATGACCTCACAAGAAAAAGAAGTAGCCAAATGCACAGTCCTGCTCTTTAGCGTGTGCTTTATTGAGAAGGGACTGGCCAGTTCACCAGGAGCTTCCTGTATCCCTCAGAAGGATACAGGATCTGATTCTCAGAAGGATCTGATCACACYCCCCTTATTTTCTGCTGGAATGGCCAATAAAAATGATGATTGAGAAAAACTAACGCATGCACACAAAYTGTGCATGCTACACACTTCAGTTGTCCCATTTTAGCCAAAGAAGGCACCATGCATGTCTGAGAAAGTGATGATTTGATTATCTGAAATGGTCCATCCTGCATAGCAATACTTTCTGGTTTGAAAGGTTTAGTTTCCCAAGACCTTGATAGTTATGAATACTGCGGTGACCGCTCAGGACAYAGTTGCTATTACCGTATCACAGACTGGCAAGACACATGGACTAAAACATCAGCAGGCCCAGAAAAAGTTGCAAGGGAAATGAAGTACTCTAATCATCTGTAGCCAGGTTGGTTATGACCCCATTAAATGCACCGGGAATCTGCAACCCTCTGCTCAGTGACTGTAGCAGAAGCTGGTTGTCAAGGCAGCTGGGTGCACTGCACAAGAAGGCTGCGCTCAGACAGATGATCAAGGCAATTTGGAGACAGGATGCAATAGATAAAGCGTGCTAGAGTCAGAACCACTGTAACATAGTTTAATGCTGAATCATATTGAACYGTTCCTGTCAAATCTGTCTCTCTCCCAAAACTATGCCAAGCACAGCCCACTTTAACAGCAGTCCAACTACCTTGCTTTCCTAGAGCCACCTTCTATAAGCTGTAATGAGTTTCCTGTCTCTTATCAGACTTCAGAGAGCAACCATGATGGCTGATAATCCTTTGCCTCCTTAAGGAGGCAAAGGCAACGGGCACTACCAGATAACAAGAAACCCCAAACAAGTCCCTTATGTGTGAAGGATCAAAGTAAAATGCATGTTGGAGATCAGGAACTAAAATCAGTTATTCAAATTGATCTGCTACTCTGTCACAGGTAATTTTCCATCACTTATGAAGCTGTCATATAAGCTGGATATGTCAAGAATTTTTCCTCATGTACCTGCATAGATTTGTAAACAAATTAAAAAAAAATGGCTGAATGTCTAGTTATACCCAAGAGCACTACAGGAAGAGGAACAGAATTAGGAGGTTGTTTTTGAGAACAAGACTTTATAATGTTTAGTGAGTACCTAACATCATGTTCTGTGGGCAGCAATGAAAGCAGTGTAGCACCTACTTCCAACTAGCATATCTCACAAAAAAAAAAAAAAAAAAAAAAAAAAAAAAAAAAA
>NW_028186512.1:2592910-2639907 GCF_003343005.1 Rhea americana | reverse complement strand
GAGCAACAGGACCAAATGTCTAGTGGACCATGCCCAGCATGGTAAATTAAGTGGCACTCTACACTTTTGCACCTGCCCGGAGAAGTCAAGAGGGCTCAGGCACTGTTATCATCAAGAAACTGAAGGGGTTATCTAATACAGATAAAGTGGGCAGAGCTCATAACTCAGACTAAAACTGAAAACCAATGAATAGACGGTAAGCACTCATAATGGGACAAAGTACAGGAAAATGCACTATCTATCTCAATACTGGCAACAARAATTGCTGTTCCAACACAGGGACAGAAACTGCTGCCAGCATTTTGAAATACTTCTTTTAGACTTTCAAAAGTCTGCGGTTCAGTGAAGGGCCATGAAGATGACGAAGGGACTGGAGCACCTGCCATACGAGAGGCTAAGAGAGCTGGGATTGTTCCGCCTGGAGAAGAGAATGCTCATCTTAACAACGTGCACAAATACCTGCTGGGACGGGGGTAAAGTTAGGGGGAGTAAAGCAGCAGCCAGTCTCTTCTTCACTGGTACTCACTCACAGGACAAGAGGCAACAGGCACGAACTGCAGTACATCTCCATCCTTGGAGACATTCAAAACCCAACTGGACAYGGATCARTGCAGCCTGCTCTCACAGCCTCTGCTTTGAGCAGGGAGGTTGGACCACCTAATCTCCAGAAGTCTCTGTCAACCTCAGCAAGTCTGTGATTCTGTGTAGAAATACTAGCAACTTGGGTTCTCATCTTCTGCTGTTATAAAAGCATTAGAAAACTAATTGCTTACAATTGTGCTCTTAATCTCCAGTTTTTCTTTAAAAACTCTAGTATTTAGGACTGTGAAAAAAGTCTTCATAAAGTGAAYAGAGGATTCCCCACAATGCAAAGTTTTAGGCTTTTTGGCAGATATAAGCAAACAACAACTGTAGGAAGGTGTGAACTGTTCTAATTAACTCCATGGGTAGGTAACAGGGAAGCTATACAATGGCAATTTAAATGTCAACATTTCACTGTTGATCGCTTTAGCAGAAATCCTTAGGGCTTGCACATTTTACAATTCYCTAAGGACCAGCACACTTTCCAGAGTTACAGAAGTGCCAACAGCCCTCTACAGAGCAATCAAAATCTCAGGGTTTCCCTTCATTTCTACAGTGCAGTTACAGTTAGTCTCAGGGACAATATAAGTAAGTTAGAAAGTCTGGCAGCAGGCTAAAACAGACTAAAGAGGAAAACAGTTGCTGCAAATATGTGGAGAAATGGMAACTATAACCAGACTTAGCCTAACTTCATATTGAATTTATTAAAATCCTTATTTTCTTAACTAACCTAATGATGACCCAGAATTCAGAGCTAGCCATGGTGGATCGTTGCAAGAGTTCAGTTTGCTGGAAAGCACAGGAGGTCAGAACCACAGCATGGATACTGTCAGAAATACTATATATAAATAAGAATGTCTGAGGATCAGACCTAAAGAGCCCTTGCTAGCTACTTTCTAGTTGCTTTACAACACATGTGCAAACTACAGCATCAACAGACGTATTATCCTTAAGGTGTCTTTAAAAAGGGAATAGAAAGGAAGAAACATGCAAAGTGAAGAACTTRATTTTAAAGAACATGGTACTGATGCAACATGAACAGCTTCATTATTCATGACATTCAGGCTGAAACACTAAACCATAGGATTTTTTTTAATGACAGTCACAGAAGAATGTAACAAGATAAGTGTGCTCACAGCCACACCAATCTCACATAAATGCTGAAATTTCACATGGCTGAAAGATATGCCCTTGCCTTCACCCTGCTCCCRTCTCAACATTCCCACCAACTTTTAGAAAAGAGATCAGTTCGTTCATTCCCTGATCTGGCCTACAATGTGGCCACACAAATGCTAGTACATGTTTAAATAAACACCATGGGTAAATATTGTTGTGRCACCAATGGACAGAATTTAGAGTCAGGGATATTCATGGATTACTACTCCCAACAGACTACACCTTCCAATTCCAATTAGCCATGTGAAATTCATTTACTCCAATCAACATTACAGTCTTGCAGTAAGCACTAAATTTTCCACAAAGATTTTTTTTAATTGCCATTATTTTCCTCTGTAGATGAGTCAAAATTACTGAGATTGTTTCAAAATGTGACACTGTCAATGTCAATGAAGGAAAATGCAAGGTACTTGTTTAATAGGGGAGAAAGTTATGAAATATTCTTGTACTACAGACAAATATGTGTGGAGAAAATATACACCCAAAAACTGTGGTTGGAGTCTTCACCATCTGACCCGAATAGAAATAGTGAAAATCACTCATCTGGATTTCTTGAAGGTGGGTATGATTTACAGAATGAGTCAGTGAGATAGTGGAGAACTATTAAACACATTAAAGATTGGCTAAGGGTCAGAAAAGCCAGCAGAAGATCAAGTTTTTAGTTTATCTAGAGATCTGGACTAAACTATGTGGTCTGGCATACAGCTAAACTCTATTCTGTCAAAAGAAAACAGTCTTTTAAAACAGGAGACAAAAATGCCCTTTTTCAGCAACTGTTGSAACTAAAAAATTTCATTTCTTCTCCCTTTGTGCCCTTCACTAGACAAAAAAAAAAGTCATTTTTCTATTCTTAAAGGAAAAGCTGAACTACAGAATTGTTTCATGGTCAATTTAAAAAACAAGATACATCACAGAATAATGTAAGAATGAAGTTTCACCTCTGATTTTACTCTTCTCATTTCCAATTAAGAGTGGTTGACTTACTATGAATATGAAATAAAAATTAGATTCTAAGAGAAGTCCCAATGAATTGCCACACATGAAATGAAAACTATTCTAATGAATCAGTGCAATAGAAAAAAAATTGTTTTCTTAAAATGTGTAGATATGACTTTGATACTGTGGTAATTTCTGTGAAAACTGTGTTTCACTGACATGATCAATAATTCCTATGAGCAAAGTCTTTTTCATTCTCAAAACACGTGGACATCAATACTATCTTATTTTATGAGCAAAACCGAGCTTATCTAGAAAGCAACTGCAATCCAGAAGTCTATATAACTACAATTAACTTTGCATGTTTTAATGTACAAAATATTTTAAAAAAAAGGTAGAAGAAGCGGAGTAGTTTCCCAAATCTAGACAATATTTTTTGAACTACCTACTACAGAAAATTACTATTTCCCCTGCTCAAAATATTAAGAATTCACCATAGATTATCAGGGAGTTACTGTCCCTTTTACTGGCTTGCTGAGTCCTGGTCTGACAGCTGTTGGAGATTCCAATTTCATTTCCTAGGTTACCAGACTTAAAAGCTGCTGCATAGTAAGTGCTTCTCCCACCTGTGATACTACTGCCGATTACTGAGTAATACTGATGTATTTATTACTCTACCKTAATTTCCGGCCAGGCTCATTGCTATGTCATAATTTATTTCATTTTTTCTCCTGTAAATGCCTGTATCAGTACATTGCTCTCATGTATCTTTTAACAGGTCTCTCCTAATTGTTTCGTGTTCCTTGGGGACCTTACACACTTAGTGCCCTACAAAAAGGGCTCTTCCTCTTTAACTCCTGATCTTGTAAGTTATAAATTGGCTAGGAAGAGAAAAYAAGTGTTTGGTACTAAGAAGAGAACTCTAAGGGCTGTTAGTAACTGAAGTCTCAAAGACCGAACTTTGGAGCAATCATACTTAGAAGTCCTCTTTAACAGTTTCAATACAAAAAGACATCACTGCATCAATGAATAAGGTATCATTGATAAGCAGGAAGTTCAGAGTATCAAAGAAATAATCTTGAGAACTAAAGTAACAAGTGAAATAATACAAATTACAAGATTGAATGTCTAGGAAATAGTAACAAGAATTTTTGTTGTGTACTGCAGAATCATCAGCTGAAATTGAAAAGGAGAGGAAAAAAAGGTGTTACTAGTTGACTAGTGGAGGAATTGTGAGTCAGTAGTGTGCTRTGCTTTCAAAGCCTATGATGAGCCAGGAGAGGCATTGCCATTACACATATGGGAGATCTCTGAACAAAATCRTTGGTATACGCTCTCTAGATAGCATATACTGTTCTGAGTAGTCACAGAAATTAAATTCCCTAAACAAAGGCAGAGAAAGGCTATGGTGTTGATCAGGAAATGGAGAGCCTATAATAACATACTAAAAGAGACTAAAAGAGTTTGGCTGGCTTACCTTGCCAAAATGAAGACAGAGTTAAGGGGATATAAGACAGAACATCAGATTGTGAATATCAGAAAGGAGAAGAATCATGAAAGCTGAAGGACACCATTGGTAAAAGAACAAAAGTAAACCTTGCTATAAATAAATTCAGGCTTAAAATAAGAGAGTGGTCTCAGCCCTTCAAAAGGGTGAGCTTCTGAAACAGAGTCCTCATGCAAGTAGTAAGGACAGGTTTAAGACGGACCTTAATAAATTAATGAATAAGATCACATAACATAGTTATCTATTATAGAAAAGGATTGAACTTGACACGAGACATTTTACCATCCAATGGTYCTGTCACTTTTCCCAATTCCTCTCCAGCTAGGTGCCAAGAAGTCTGCAGACAGAAAGTYGGCAGAAGTCTCGGAAGACAACTGTCCATATTGGTGCTTCCTTGGAAAGAAGCGGTACATACATGGAGTTCCACCACGGCCACCCAGAGGAAGTGGCAGTGAAAACCTCCTCGCACCACTCTGCCCAACTGAGTTATGCCTGGTCCCAGAGGGCCAGCGCAGAGCAGCACGCTTGTTCAGCGGCCACCACTGGTTGCAGTGCCAGTGACACAGAAAGGCTTTTTCAGATATGGGTTGGGCGCTGCTAACTGAACACTCCTGGCCATTAGCAGTTAATCTCATGACCTGAAGATGACACTGGACCGTGAAATTTCCCATCACTTTGCAAAGCTGTTGATTTCTACTTCTTACTATCCTGTTTCAGGGATGGAATAAACCAAAATAAATCTCAAGTGGCGGCATCCCATTTACCTGTGGGAAACCACATACACATTTCTGGAACATATTTATTTTACTTCCTGTTGGCCTGTACAGTCCCTTGTCACCATTCCTTTACTCTGCTCCCTGCAGTGATAAAACTTTATCTGACCTATCCATACCGCTACCTAGATTACTACTTCTTGCAAAGCTGAAACTAGTAGGAAAAATACTTGTGAGTATTCTGTTCTATTCTACTGCTCTTTTAAATAAAAATGTGTACATTTTAATTGATGTGTAATCAATTAAAAATTTAAATCATATCCTTGATGCTACTGTGAAGTTGCATGTCAGGTCCAAGAACGTATTATGAAGCTGAGAAAAAATAAAGATCTTTTGAATGATGTAAATTATATGGTTGTTCCAAAAATAAAAATGAAGCAGAAACTATCAGTTTTGATTTTTACCATACATACTGTTCTTATGCATGGTAGTCTTAAAATCACAGAACAATATGCATTATAATACATAGATCTATCCAGGTAATCCCACCTTCCATAAGGTAGAATATTGGACAGCATGAACATGCAAACTCCAGTTCCTAAGTAGCCCTTCTAACACTCTAGGATATCCTAACCAATTAAATATTTTACATCTTCTAAAGAAAAGATTAAACATGTTACCAGAAGAAGTCTGCAGTTTCACTGGCCTTGTTTAAAACAAAGTCTCACAGAGAATTAGAAATCTTAGAACATTCACCTTGGTAGGATGCATGAGAACTGCTGCCAGAGGCCACGTCTTCTGAAGTATCAAGCACTGTCTGAGGAATCATGAGTTCTTGTCTTTCATCCAGGCATATAAATATTCCATGTTATGCCAAGGTCAAAAGCCAGGATTGAAGTGATAACCTGGCTTACGTTTTAATTCTTAAATGTACCACACATTCTGGTTCTCTTAGTCCTAGGTTACAAAACCTGCTACTTCCCTGAGAAAGCGTGGTAAAGGCTAGCTTGAAGACTTCTGTCATTATGCTATGAATTTTCTTCTTTCCTGCCATGCATATTTACCCTTAGACAACATCTAGCTCTTAACCTCATCTGCCACTTCACAAGCTGTCAAATGACTATTCAAGCATTAAAAAAAATGAAGTGTCTGTTAAGTCGTAAATTAAATGACAGTCTGTAGCTGAAAATTAGCAGTAACATGCCTAAAACTTTATTGATTGCTAAGAAAAGGTGAATAACCTCCACTACTGCTGGCAGTGTAATTATTGACCTTTAGCACTCAAGAGCTATTAATTTAAGAACAGATAGCAATGAATTAGCAAACAACAGTTACTTCGCAACAGGCAGTAAAGGCACSTATGAAGTTTTTGCATGTGTTCACTATCACCTCAAGAGGTATTTTTGTATGTYTGTATTTTCTGTTTTATTGCAGAATATAATCTGAGCTACATCTGGAAATATAATGCCTGTGAACTAGTTSAGAAGACCAGTGTGAATGTCCCTACAGATACTGAAGCCTTTCAGTATGTTTTAAGAAGATCCTTCCAAAAAGGTTCCTAAACTACTACTGCTAAGGGCAGGAGAAYTGTATTGCACAGCTCAGCCATTCTGATCATCTGTATTGCAGGAGATGGAGAGATGGAAATGACCAATAGCAGAACAGCAGACAGTAATTAGACCTCAGTAAAGTTCCTCTAAATACGTGATACACACAAAAWAAACTCTGTTAGTATTGCTAAACTTTGTGTGTTACAGACGCTTCATTTCAATGTACGTTTCAGAGAAATAGTAATACAAAGCTATTAAAACAAATAATTATGTTACCAGAAAAAGTCTGCAGTTTCACTGGCCTCATTTAAAATGCTTCAGCAATTACATTTTTTTTTTGTTCTTAGCAGTAAGTACTGATTGTGATGGAGAGACTGTTTCCTTTTGACAAAGCAGACTGCAGTTTAAGAACATTGGTAAGGCAGTGCAGTTTACAGCAAGAAAAAAAAGCTATGCTAACTGGAAGTAATGAAAGAAAGAGGTGTCTGACCTGGTGCAGATGTCCTTCCATGGAGAGCTGTTTCACTAGGCAGCAGATCTTTTGAGTTGGAAGTGAATGGTGATTGTCTAAATGTGTCCTCAGAAAAGAAAGGGCTATGGGGGGAAAAAAGACGTCTTTTTGTATACAAAATAGCAATCAGCATAAAAAATAAGTACGACTTCTGACCCTAATATCTTAATATTATAACAAATATCATAATGTTAAAAGCCTGTGTAGTTTACAGAATTCATGCTGAAAGATATGCAGACCTTGAGGGAAAATGTGGTGAAGAGGCATGCTTTGGTACAGCARCATTTCAGAATGAAGACTGAAGTCTTCCCAAAACATTTTTAGTTACAGCATTTCAGCATCTCAAATTGGCACATTACAATATGGATTGTGAAAATCAATGTTTCAAGAATTTGTATTCTACTTTCATATCTGGGGAGGGCAATGTGGACAGGTRGGAAACATTTTATTACATATTTTAGGCTATTTAAAAATCTGATGATACAGGAACTATGTTCAAAACAAAACTTTGCAAATTTTAGGTTAAGATGCTGAATGGTTCTCCTTTTACATGGCATTCCATGTATGAAATTAACTCTATTAATTCTCTTTTCAAAGCAGGAAACGATTCATATAAGCTGAATGGTGCCTTCTCAAAGAGTATTAAGTGCAAAAATCATTTTGAAATCATCTCTACTTCAATCTGAAAAGTATAAGGTATTTTRGTTTTAATTAACGGGCAATAAAAAGTCAGTTTTAATACTGAACAGCATTTTTGTTCTGTTTTGCGCTCAACTGAAAATCGTAACAGAAACAAAGCTCCTTTTTCTATAGTACAGAAAACAGAAAGAGGTACATCGAAAAAAAAAAAAAGGAAATTTTTTTCTTGGAAAGCTGCTTTTCAAGGTAGTGTATTTCACCTACATACAAAGTATAAATTTCTTCTGAGTAAAATGAAGGCTACATTTAAATCTGCTCTCTACTATATYGAGAATCCATAACAAGCTGGTGTATAATACATGTTTCAAAGGTGTAGGACAGGAGGCCAGCTCATTTCTGCAGCCTGCACTTACTCAGTAATAAAATCCAGGAACCTCTACAGGGGTAGGAGCATAGTATCAAGTTTTATGAAGTGTTGCACAGTGGGGAGTCCAGACCTAGCCTGCACGTGCCAAGAGCACTAACCAAAGTAACCTTACYGGTCCAGATACACCAGGTGACAGTCTAAACAATGGCGCGCACATAAATTTCCCCTCCTAAAGTCTTTTTGCAGAGAGAGCGAGCAATGCATTCTCCACTGATCTACTTGTGTTCACAGTCAGCTCTCTTCTGTCATTGTGAAGCTTGTCAATAATTACAGTTAACCTGATCTAACAACATTTTGGTAATCACATTACTTACTATCCCATGAGTTTTGGGGTGTTAGTCATTTTGTGCTGTTTCATATGGGACACTTAATACAATATTTTAATATTTCTACAAGAGTGTGAACACAACCACAAACACGCAGTCAACATTAAATTGTGTTGGAGGTAAGGCGTGAAGCTGCCTGAAACCTGCAGCTTAACAATGTGCAATACTCRGAAAAACAAATGATTGATCAGGCTAATGCAAACAGCTTCAGTCCACATGTACAAAACTKAACTTTTTCCAAGACTCCCGCTCCCACTCAGGGCTAACATAATATAAAACAGATTAATGTTGTATAAAAATATGGCATCACTTATTGCAACATTCCTCTCACTAGTTTAATAATGATCTGAAAGAAAAACACACCAACAAAAATTTATTAYGATTGTAACTCTTCAGAATCTTGTAATCTGCTCGGGTTTCCATGTTTGCCTGTCTGTCTGTGTCTTAGATTCAGTCACTGGGACACTGCTCATTGCTGATTTTAAGCAAAATGGATGATATAAGACTCATCTATTTCATGCTAGGCCATATATCATGAGCAGGCTGCTGCTGAAGACTGCACTGTGTTGAGGTCTCACGGATTTCCCTCCCCGCCACCAGCCTCTGCTGAATTACAGAGCCATGCTTGCATACCTCTCTTCTGCCCCCCTCTAGAATGGAGTCTCTTCAGTGTCAACCCTGTTACTGCTTTTGATTTTAATGGATATGCACTCCAATTCCCAATGAAAAACACGGAGGGAGGAGCTCCTTCTTCATATTAAAAAACTAGTAACATTCTCAATCACTGTGTAAAGTGCCTTCTGAAGAATTAAGTTTTAGGATTTTTCTTTCTAGTTGTACCTCTCCAGTTTTATGATTACACTATTTTCTACTTCCAAGATGAAAGAAATCAAACACCGGAACAGGTTGCCCAGAGGGACTGTGGAGTCTCCTCTGGAGATTCTCAAAACCCTCCTGGATCCTATGCAATGTGCTCTAGGTGACCCTGCTTGAGCAGGGAGGTTAGTTTAGACGATCTCCCGAGGTCCTTTCCAATCTCAGCTATTCTGTGATTCTGTGTGAAATTCATCCTGACATCCTACGTTGGCAGGCTCACTTCCAGATCATACGCTTCTCCAGTTTCTATCTTCAAATCAGAGATGGCAGGCTCTGCCATCTCACTCAGTCATTGAACTGCAAGGAATTCTTGCCAGTTTTGGCTCCTTGAACAAAGTCATATGTATGTATATATCAAAGTATATATCTACAAAGTCCAGGAATACTCACAGGAGGAACAGCAACAGATAATGAGAGTTACAACTGTTAATATGGAAAAGGCAGCAAAAAGTACTTCTATACTCCTGTYTTACTGGGTTTTGCTGATTTAAGAGTCTCACTAATGATAGCTAAAGCCCTCCCCCCCCTCCCTTCCCAACTATTCACAGATGGACAAGTGACCTCACCTGGCTCTCTGCATCTTTTAGCAAGCTTCACATAACAATCATGATTTAAATGTCTTCCTGCCATTACTCCAGATGTAGGTTGGTTAGCCAAATTAACTACACATTTTCTGCTCCATCTCATTCTATTTTTGAGAAGGTGTCATACACTCACCATCAAGTAAAGATTTCTAGGTGTTTCTTTCTTTCTGCCCCCCCCCTTTTTTTTTTCTGATTTTTTTTTTCTGGCCAGGTCATTTGAGTCAATCTGTTTGAACTTGAAGGATTTAGTAGACTGACTTCTCATTAGGGAGCTCTGGCTCTTCTCATTTATGTCTTTCTCTGTTGACAGGTAAGACAAGAAAAGCACCCGGAAGAACTGAATCAGTCACTCAGCTTTTCATACCCTGGTGGGCAGCTGCCATTATCAGGACTTCTCAGTAMAATTCAGCGTAAGCTTGACAACAACCAGCTCTTCTACCCTGGTACAAGTTGGCAGCCAGAAGGCGGCACAGTTATCTTTGGACTGTCCTCAGTCTTTCTAGTCTGAATTATCTTTGGTAGATAGTCTCTGGGGGTTCTCATACTAGTCCTGCTAGTGACATCATGAGACACAGAAATCTTTTTCACCTGACTGAMAGTATTTATCACCCCCTTCCCACARTGCACATTTGATGGTGAATGCACACATAGTTGGATAAGACATGCATTTATCTCTGCATGTAATTCTCAGGTTTATGCTTTTTGAGGAGTCACAAGAAGGCTATACAGTCTGTACATCCCAAGAAATCCCAAACTAGCAAGAAGTTAAAAGCTTAATTTAATTCTCTTTCAATTTGTAAAATCAAAAGGTCTCTATTTACTGAGCATTTACTGAGCTGGTCAGTTTATTAAAAACAAATTTATCACGGTTACCATGAACGAAAAGGATGGATCTAGGAATTTTAGAGTAACATATTTTGGAGTTATTTTCTTCTGMAACTGAAGTGTTTTTGAAGTTCTGTCTGGACAAAGTTGTCTTAATTAGCAGGCACTGTACACWCTGAGAGCTTCTGTGGAAGGGGCTGCAGAGGTACACAAGGTCTTAGTCCATCTCTGAAGGAACTCTTCACCACTTCAGTATGTTCAGTCTCCAACCCATCTACACTGACCAGGGAACTTTCAGGTAGGAAATAAACATGCCCTTGCCCTGAGGGCTAGGTGAAAACTGAAGAGAGTATCAAAGATTTAAGTTTTGGATTTAGTACCCAATTCCTGCTTACTCCTCACCATGTACTCTAAGTCTTTACTGACTCTCACTAACACTCGTAATATAAGATTATCTTTGAATTTTCTCACAGAGACACTTCACTTTGCTGCTCACTTATATTTAAGCAACTCGTGGCCYTGTTCCCAGCCAAAATACTGAAAAGTGCACTTTTTTTTTTAACAGTATGTGCTCTATCTGAACCATGTTTTAAATTCCTGTATAACTTATTTTGTTAATGTGACTGTAATCTTGATCAAATGTTTCACTAGTATTGTCTCTTATAGTCTGAGTTTTTAAAATTCATCTCTGGAAGACATTGAGATGATAAAAATACTCAACTGAAATTTTATTCAAAAAATCCAAGTTTGACAGAAGATTGAACCATAATACCTCTTCTTACATTGGTCCATGTCTTAAAATCCAGTTGTCAGCCTGTTCTTCCCTTAAGCACTGCATGTGCTATGCAGTTTCTTTCAAGGTTCATTTTTTGCAGAAAAAATAGAAAAAAATTCTTAACATGATGCATGCATACTTGATCAGAGGAGAACAGTAATTTCAGCACAAAGGCCTTCTGTCTCATGGACTCCAAACAATCAGATCTATAGGCRTAATTTTTCAGGCATAGATTACACTACCGCATGAAAATATCTGACACTTGTAATATCAGGTCACATTTGCAAGAAATACACACCTGAGTTCACAAGGCAGCATCAACCAATGCCATCTGCACTACAGTTCTACAAATAACAATGGACTGTACTTACCTGGTTGTACTTCTGATGGTGTTGTCTTTATTGTGATTGTGCTCTTTGCTCACCTTTTCTGCAGAGGAACATATATTTTTTGTGATTAGTTTGTTTATATATACATATATATAGATATGTATATACGTACACACAGACACACAAATAAATAAATCATATTTTCTGTATAGGGTTTTATTCAGTAGAAYTAGTTTAATGCTCTTTCATTACAGAGTATAATCCAGAATAATTTAGAGCAAATGGTTGCAATATGATTAGAACGGGAGCATGATTTTATTTAAACTGCAACTCCCAATAAAATTATCCTGCTTCGTATTTCAGCGTTAGTGCTCCATGCAGAGTTTGCAATACAAGCATTTGTTAAACACAGCGGTGAAATCATTGCCCAAATGYAACAGCTGAGGTTTACCTTCTTTGTAGAGAAAAGTGGACAAAACAGCCACAGAAACTCTTGTGTGCTGCAGCCACTGGCCACTTATCCCAGTAACTGCCATCTACAGACCCCCTATACTCTGAGGCCTCGATCAACCAGCTGTCACAAATTATTTAATTAGCGTTCAAAAATACAAGAGTTGAACTTCGGCTTTTCCAATTTAGTTCAAACACTATGAACCTGACCTGACTGTCACAGTGCGCTAAAGCATATGTTAAGTGTGGGGAATATTTGGCAAGACTTTTGCATTTCAAGTGTAAGGGTAGAAGGGCTCTAACTCCTATTAATTTTCAGCCTCAGCAGTCTCACACCTTCATAGCTCTTTAATGGTTATACACAATCTCCTTCTGTTCTTTAAATTCTGTTATCAACTATTTCCACTGCTTTTACCTGATAACTGGAAGAGAAGCTCAGATGCCATCTTCACTGATATATCCTGGCTGAATAGATTTCTTTCCGGGAGCACACGACCTTCTGGTGCCTTCTGTATGTGTTCACTGATCTCTCGCCCTAATAAAGTGCTATAGCCAACATTTTGGCTGGGTTGGCTAGGTGACACYGAAGCCTGTGAATCATGAATGTCAACTTCCATTGGTTCTTCTTTTATCTTTACCATCTGGGTTTCTTTGTAACTCTCAGCTGCAAATATGTATTAAAAAACCACAATTATTTAATTGGGTTACAAATTTTCAGAGCACTCAAAGCAGGAATCACAATTATGAAGTTATAATTTGTATACAGTATTAAAGCAAATGCAAGGGAAAGCAAGCAGCTGACTGCTACAGTACTCTTCTGGAGGTTATAAATAGAAGGAATATCTTGAAAATAATTTTTCAAACTAGAGAGCAGAAAACAGTCACATATTTGTAAATATGAGCGTTGTATCATTTTCTGTGAACACTGGGTAATTATATACCAGTTACTGAAGCTTTGTTTTGTTTATTAAATGAAGATACAACTACACACCAGCTCTCAACAGATGAGCTCTTCATCAGCTGTTGAGATAGGAATTCAGAAGTACCAGCACAGAGGGTGAGAAGTACTATTATGAGGGTAAGAGTGGAAAAAGAAACCTGTCCAGCTCCCTTTCGTTCTCTTTGTCTTTTCTAGAACATTTCCAAACAACTATTTGAAGGACCAGTTTGCGATACCAGCATATGTTTTCAAGACGAGAGCAGTATTTTGAGGCCTCTGCTTTTCTAAAGCTCAGTTTCCTAACTGGCACGGATGTTCTCTCATACATTGCAAGACCCAACAGCCTTAACGAACATTTTCTACAAGCCCATCATCCTTCCCTCTCTACCTTCCTCTCCAGGGCTCTATATCCAGAAAATAAACTGATAGTCTAGAAACCAATTTCTAGTTCACTGTCCACACTTGAGATTTCTCAGGTGCTGCTGAACAATCTGTCTTGGCTGCGCAAAAGCAACCATTTTTTCCTTCAAAGTAAAAAGTCTGACACCTCAAAAACAAGGCTCCAAGGTAATTTGCCAGCCTTTTTTGACTCAGACTTTCTGCTGTAAATATAGAAGTTCAAAACCTACATGATTTGTCCTCAGTTTAGTTTCAGAGACAGTTGATGATTTTTTTTTAATGATCTGCTTTCAGCATGCTTCTGAAAGGACACACTGATGCCACGGCAGAATGCCCCAGCTGGGTTCTGCTGCTGCTGGCTGTGGACTGACCAAACACTTAGGAAGCAGGCCTCCTGAGAAGACAGCAATATGCCTGGGTTTTTATTTATTTCATATATTTACTTATGCACCAGAAGGAACATCCACATAAGAAATCATTCTGATATAAAACATACACGAGATTTACTGTTTTTGCCTAAACCTGGATACTTAGTTCTGCTACTAACCGAGGTATTCAAAACCTTAAGAAAAATTGGCCTCTGTTTACATATGTTTGATGCATGCCCTGCAGAGTCCACCCGTAGCCTTGATAGCCTCCACAGCTGGAGTCAAAAGAAAGCAGAAGTTTAAATTGTTTAGACTTAATGAACCTAAGAAGGAAAAGATCAACCTAGCATCCAGGAAAAGAGGCCGTGGTAGGGCATAGGGACATGCGGCAGCCCACACAGAGCCAGGGAAGTACAGAGCTTAAGAGCTGAGTGGATTAGGACCCAAGAGAGCAGTCTTGTCTAGCCTGGGGAGACATGATCAKATCTGAGACCTTGGGCCAGCATGTTGTAATTGCTGCAGGCAGAGACTGGCCATTCTGGTAGCATCATGTCACTGATCAGATCCACTCTGCACAGTGAGTTTCCTCACACAGAGGTTTCTCCATCATCTGCCTAATCTACTACTTGGAAGGATCAGATATTAAAAATAAATAAATGAATACATGTTTGTAAGAAAAAGACGAAACCCAAACAGTATTTTCTATCAACTTTGGGTCAGATAGAAGAGGTAAAAATCCACTAATTTTACTTGATAATTGAACTAGTGCTGTCCCTCCTGTTCTTCCCCCTACCTCTAACTCACATATGAATGCGTCACCCTCACAGATTTTATTCCAAGTATGAATGTTTCAAACCCCATCAGGCCTTCTGTATTTGGTTACTCAATATTGGTATGACACACAGAGGCACCGTAACATGGTTAAACCATCCCTGACAACATCCTCAATCTAGTCAGCTGGTTGGTTTCATCTGGTAGCCTTGGCTGGAGCCAAGACAAACAGGATCCCTTTAGGATGATGGAACACATGTTTCACACAAAACAAAACTGATACATTCACCAAGTCCTTTTCATTCCCTTGATTTCTCCCTATCCCCATATTCTTTTTCTTCTTAAGTGGAGAAAAAGTGGCTTTGCTGCTTGTAGCTCTTAAAAAAAAAGAAAAACAAAATAAAACAAAACAAACAAACAAAAAAMCCCCACAAAGCTAGGAGATAAGGAGATAAAAGCCACTTGGATACATTCCAGGAACAATTTATATGAAGTGCTTTCAGTCTTTTCTTATGGCATTTCTTGACGTTTAAGAGAAATGTATAAACATTGATAAGAATCTATACCATCTACAATCCACCAGATGCATTTCAGACTTTGGAAATTTTCGTACTGAATTCTCAATTGAAAATGAGCTGGAAAGATTATCATACAATGCCATTTTTTTGTCCCGTTAAGCAAATTTGTTCTTTTTCTTTAAAGCTTCCATTAGCTTCTTATTATAAAGCCACAGAACATTGCCTCTCCATTGAAAAGCACAAAAATAGTATGCTATGCATTGAAAGYGAACACAGAATGGCAAAAGAACGCATCAGGTAACACTATCAGTCAAAGCTCAGGTAACCCCACAAACAAATGTGTTCTTCAGATGTCTGACAGCCAGAGCTCTGCACTCAGCTGCCAAATTTAGGTGCAGAGTGAAGCTGACCTTTGCTGCTCTCTCTCCTTTTAAAATACTATTTCTATTTCTGTTCCTGCTCCACAGTTTAATTCCCTGTCCTGCAAATGGACAAGCATACAACCCTGACCGAGACAAGAGTTCAACAGTACCAATGACTTTCTCTCCTTCACAATTAGCTAGCAATCAAATTACCCTAACTAAATTTACATATTTGATCATTCCTGTTGTCCTTTCTCTTCCCAATTGCATCCTTTTCATCTGACAGAATTCCCTTGCCAGATACGAATCCCATCATAGTCTCATTCCCAAAACAAACATGCGCAGAAGACTGAAGGAAGGGCTCTGTGACAATTTTACAAGAGCTAAATAACAAGAAACACAGTTAGGCAGCGCCATGAGCAACAGCCACACAGTAAGTCACAGGCATACAACTCAGCTGTGCTTGATCCTGTGCTGCAGGAAGGACTGAAATTAAGGTCATGCCTATATCTATCTCACTGTACATACAGTCAAATGATAACATCTTGAAGATTATTTTACCTTCTCTGCTATAGACAATTCATTTGTGCAGCAAGGAGATACCCCTTATTTCTTTAGTTAGCTATCTCCCATGCTCACAGTGCAGCTAAAGCTTTTAAAAATCAAGGACTGGTATACTGAAAGGTATCTAGGTTCAAATATTTAAAATCTTGATAGCTTTGATTTTTTTCCATTTTTGCATTTCTCCTTGAGTAAATGGGTTAGGTTAAATAAACTGCAGTGTATCAAAATTCAAAGTTAGTATATGAGAGTCATTTGCTTCAGTCTAGACTTTTATGAAAGTACACAGACACCTAATACCTTACAAAAATCAGTGGAAGTTAAAGATTCAAGTAACTTTTAAATATCTAGACCTTGGTCTGCAAATCATGATCTACTCTTCATTTAAAACTAGCCTAGGTAAAGCTTCAGAATTACAGTGCAGCAGCAGACACTGCTCCTCTGGCAGATGATTAATTAAATACCCAATAGGCTTTTTTTTTCTGCTGTTAACTTTATAATAAGGAAGCAGTTTAACAAAACACAAGAAAATTATTGCATCCACAGATGTACTACCACCGTTTCTTTACAGAGCAGTATTCCTTTTAACTCGATCGTCCACAGAATCCTCATGGACTTGATCATATTCACACCAAGGGAGAAAATTTTCCATACCAGACCTGACAAATGGAGTATTGGGTAGGTTCATTCCAGGAGGAAGCAATGTTTTCCACAGGTTTTAGGATCTCTGGCATTCACAAGTATGAGGAATTGCAAAACAGTGACACTTGATTAAAAAACAAAGCAAAATAGAACAGAGCAATACTGATGCTAGGTAGAAGCTCAGGCACCAGCACTTAGCCCTAAAGGCCTGACAATGCAACCTAACATAAGCACGGCATTAGAGTGGCTTTGAAATTTACCCTTAGACAAAACATTTATCCATCCTAGGACAGCCACTGCCAAGTTTTAGGACGAGATTATTCATGCTACTTCCATCAAAAGTTGGAACCACCCCAATGTAACACCTTTAACAGACAAATGAAAATGGAATAGGTGAAAAAAAGGAAAAATTGTCTTTCCAAAACAAACAAACCTCTACAACCACTATGACTTCACTGCTCCCACAACATCTTAAAATAGAGTCTAATTTATACATTCTCAGCTCATGGAAAACAATCCAGAAACTGGCATGTTGAGATAGAGAGAATGAAAACAYACAATACCTTGCTAAGATTTTCAGAACATGCATAAGAAGTTACCAATGCCAAGACAAATACAGCTCTTTTTGCAAAAGAAAAAGAGGATGAAATAGAACATAACAAACTAGTAGACTTCACACGTGTATTACAAATAGAGATACTGGGAAATTTTTCACTTTTTACTAGAACTACAATTCAAGTTATCTTAAAACCAAGAAGATCTATTACAATAATAACAACAACAACTATTGGCACTTGTTTAACATTTCTTAATTCTAGACTTCCAAAGCACTTTACAAGATATGTAAAAATAGTACTTATTTTACAAACCAAGATAATCAAACTCTCAGAAATGCACCCGYCCAAGTTGCTGTCGATTCACAAACCTGCCATATATGCACACCAATATTTATGATGAAATCTAGTAATAATAATACATCACTGCTGAAAATACATCTGACAAAGCAGGCTTTCAAATTCTAGTCCTAAATGTTTTCCTAAGACTTCACCTGCCTCTCAGTTTCAGAACCAAGTCTAAAACTCAAAAGGGACAAGAAGGGACCCTGCAACTGCTGCCAGGTCCCCACTGCAAGGCAGATGTTGTCAAGGTACCACAAGCTGTCCTGATCACTCAGTGCACTCTCTGACCTGACAAGCATGAAGAGACTTCACCATACACCATCCCTTCATGCCCAGGAACTGGATCAGGGAGGAGCTGCAGTGCATTTCAATAATTTCCCTGATTTCAGCAAGGAGGACTAGGACTACCAGGCACGCTGCAGAGTGCACCTCCATACCTGCAACAATTGAGTCTCTATTACTACTGTCTGATTGAGTAGAATTACATTAGATGAATGCTGGAGGTACCTTCCAAACTAAATTATTCCATGAACCACCAGAACTACATCAAGGCTGTTGCAGTTTTATTTAGCAGAATGTTGACAACTTCCAAGCAAGCAAGTGCTACAGCCTCTTAGGGCATCCTGGGTACCACTTGCTCTAGTGCCACACAACTGCCCAGTGAGGAAATTTTTCTTGATATCTAATTTGAACCTTCCAAAGCCACAAGTTGTAGCTGTTATCCCTTGTTTTACCACCTGCCAATAAGGAGGAGAGTTAGACTTGGTTGTTTTTGTAAGGTCCCTTCAACTAGTTGCAGGCTGTGATTAAATCAGCCTTTAGTTTCCCCTTCACCAGACAATGCAAGTCCAGCTCTTTTAATGCCTCCTTGCAAGYCTTAAGTCCTTCAACTGTGAGGCCCTTAACAATATTGGCAGTTCTCCTCTAGACTCTCTGCACTTTCTCCACACCCCTTTGGAACTGGAGAACCCCCAAACTGGCACAATATTCTACACGCAGCCTCACTGGCTCAAAGGAGAGGGGGATAATAACTTACCTTGCTCTCCCGAGCGTGTTCCTCTAACGCAGCACAGCATGCTTTTGCCTCGTTTGAGATGAAAGTCAAAATCAAATGCACAACATCAATAAAAAAAATACAACTTACGTTGTCAATATTGCTTTTGCTGATACAATACCTGTCCAATGACTTTCCATTGTTGAAGTCAAATGAATCATTTTTGAGCAATTTATTCTTCTCTTTACCATTTGATTTAAAAATACATCCTATAGCTAAAATTCAAAGTTACTCATATTTGCTGAAATGCCCATTAGCTTTGCAAATCAACTTTGTGAATTAGCTTGGAAAAGAGTCTTCCCTGTACGTCTCAAAAATTGGACTTGTGTACTAGTTTTCACAATCAAGTAGACAGGGGTAACCAGTGGGTCAACTTGTACTGACTTAAAAGCCTTCAGTACGGAGAATCAGGCATTTTGTTATGCTAATTGCTCTGATTTGCTAGAAATAAACATGCCCTAAAAGAGCTTAAATAAAACCTTACAGGTAGGGAACAGCTGGCAAGCCCTGAAGGTTCTGCTACAGAGACACGACAAGTAACATCTGATGTTCCCTAGGCTGCTGTGCTTGTTATTTTGCTAGTATTTTTTCAAACTGCTGTTTTATATAAGACAATGTTGATTAAACCTGAATCAATGCAACAGGATTCTTCATTAAAAAGAAAAAAACACTATTAAACGGTGGATATTTTTTTAAAACGGAAACTCCAAATTCCCATGCCATAGAATTTTGCAGCTGAAGGTTCAGTTTGACAGGAATGCAAACCAACAAGATAAAGGAACAAACTAAAGCAACAGCCTAGTTCAAACTTGCCATAAGCATCTGCTGCTCCTTCTGTTTAAATGATAGCAGTATAGTGCTTATTTGAAAGATACTATTTGCAGAACAGCCCTATCCTTAAATATTCACAAAACAGAAATCAAAACAAATTTGATAAAAAGGCTACACGTGCAGTGAATTGTTACTTGTGCAACATATTCCAATCTGTGCAAGTCTCCCAATTCAAGAAATAGCTAGTCCAGCACTTTCACAGCAAGCTGTACCTTCACAAAGAGCCTGGCTCCAGCTCACCTGTCTTATCAAGCTGACTCTCCAAAGGCAAGGGGGGCTGCAAGAGGTCCTTCTGCACATACTGCATGTCCACAATCCCTGATGGTTTGAAAAGTCTACCTGCTCACTTTCCATAGCTTTGTGGCCTCTCCCAGATGGCTGAACAACATCAAGGAATAGCAGTAAAGCTAAAGATCATGGGGGGTTGTTCAAACTCTTCACTGAAAATTTACTAACACTCTTCCACCACCAAACACCAAAGGAAACACATTTGAACCACAAAGATTATAATTTCTTATTATTCCAAACRATCTCTCAAATTAATGTTTTCCATTAGATGTCAAGATTAGCCTGACAAAGAAAAAAGGAAGAAAAACAATTACAACATCTGAACTAACTTACAGGTACAGTATATTACCTATTAAACTTGAAGCTAGGTTTTGTTAGAAAGTGCTTGCTTTTCTGTGATTTTTTAAATATCTATATTAAAAAAAAAAAATCAGACCATGCAGACCTTGATACTTCCCAATGCGAATTTCTCCTAGTATTTTTTCAAATTTTTCCTGCTCTTCCTTTGAGACATTAATGATATCATGAAACACGACAAGTCCAATCAACAAAAAGGAGTCAATTACTAGTGAAATTCTTTTGGGGTTATACTTATATACAGTTATCACGGAAAAGCTTATTAAATTGAATGAATATACCATGGCCTGATATAAATATCATGTAGTATAACATTGCTAGGATAAAGTCTCAAAATCTAGGAAAAGAAATCTGGAACCTGACAYATTGCAAGAATAAATCTAGGTAGCCAAGAGATTTTTCAATACTGTAATTAAAACAAAGCTTCACTCTAATCATTCACTTTTTTTGGTTGGAAAAAAAAAATCGGCTAGTCATGAACTTTAATCTGTTGATGGGACTTGCCAAGCATCTCTTTGGCTCCCACCAAGACTAAATCTTACTTCTGGCCAGATGCTTTCTCACTTACTTTTCTGGGCTCCCACAGAAGCACCTGCTGCTGCTGAGAGCTCTTCCAATGCTTTATTTAGAGATCAACAGAATAAATAAATAAACTCCCTAAATTTTCACTCCTCCCTCTGTTATGAAGGCTCTCTATGCAGGGAAGAACACTCAACTGCTCCCCTACAATCTAGGTATGGAGACTGTTATGAGGGCCTGACAACAGGTATCTCCAAAGCCAGCAGTCTATCTCCTATGAGCATGTCAGTCCCACGGAGCTACTGGAAAGACATACACAGGAAGACTAGTTTTGCCCCTTCCCTCCTTCCCCCTAGGACCAGCTAAGAATGCAGTAACAAACTTTTTCCTCACAAAGCAACAATAAACTGAAATAGCCCCAACATAATCCGTTAAAGCTGGAAAGACTCCTTGACTGTTAAGAATAATAGCTTACCAGCCATGGATTCCTGATTGTTGTTTTTATTTCTGTTAATTCACACTGCTGACGACAACCAAGTACACAGCTACCAAAGGCTTACGTGAGGTAACTCTGATACCAGCTGTCCAGCCACGCAAGTACAGCGCTTCTTGTTAGCAACCTTTTAAAACTGGCATTGTCATTTAGTTCCTCTGGAAATCTGTGCTTTTGTGAGCAGGCTGGTTTTGGTACGAGCTCATTTAAAGTCTTCTCGGATAGTTCTTCACCACGTTGTGCCCGAACACATAATGTGCAGTTATTGGAACGGGAATAGCATTGAGAAGTTCTGGCCCTTATCTGATGTTAGAATCATACATTTTTTTTTTATTTTTTATTTTGTTATAAAGGGAGGCTACAGTAGATCTTGTCCATCTGGCTTTAGCTAAACATCAGATACAGTGTCGAAGAAAATAAATTAAGAGGCACAAAACAGGAAATTAGCATAAATATTTTGAAGTGGATAAATACTTGATTAAAAAAAACACAAAAAACAGTTGTGCTGAAAGAAAAACTGTCATATCAGTAGGTAGTTATAAGCGGACTTGGTCAAGAATGGGCTTGGAACCAATTTTATAGATTTTACTTCATGACCTTGGCACAAGGGTTGCTGATAACCTAAAACCAGGAGGCATTGCTGGGGAATTGGAATATTACAAGAAGACATGTGTGACCTGAGGATTGAAGTACAAGAAAATCAAAAGAATTGAACAGTACAAAGGTCATGCATTTGCTACTGATAACAAGTATATCTGCAATACTTGGGGAATTGATCCATGAAAAAAAAAAAAAGAAAGGAGGAAAAGATATGTGTCACTATCAAAACGCAAAATGACTACATCTCACAAATACGATATAGCTGAAATAAAGGCAAATGCGAGTCAGACAAGATTTCTAGGAAACATTAGGACATACTAATGTCATAGTTCATGGCACCAGGGTAAGATCTTATGTAAAAAAAACTCAGTATCCAGAACAGATTTTACATACCTCTGGCTATGCATTCATTTTTGCACAAGAACAGAAAGCACTATATGCTTCTGAAAGATAATACATGCCAAAACGTATTAGTAGCAAGAATATTCCAACACAAAATGAATGTTTAGACTCTAGTATTAGCATCTAAATGGAAATATTTATTTTAAAATTCAGTCTTCACTGAAATCTATCCTTCATCTTACAAGACTAAGTTTATAAAATTGACCACAGTTCACTTGGTGCATCATGCAGTTAAAAAGTTTGAGAATTAGCTTTATCTTTTCCATAAAAAAGAACTGGTAAGAATATAGAAAACTGGTTTAGGTGTATTTAAAATATGTTATTTCAATTTCTTTTAAGTAACTTTGTGGAACATTTAATAGGAATTTAAAATCCTGTAGGGATGGCCCCTTGCACAGTCGATATGAGAGTAAATTGCCTGGCTTCACTATCTCCTCAAATTTGTGCGGTTACATTATGCCTAGTTTCAGCTAAGACAGTAATAGACAGCTTGCTTGTATATTTGTATAAACCATGGTGGCTGCTTTAGATGCTTCCATAAAATACAGGTGTAAGAACTTCACCTGCTAATCTGCAAAGACTATTTCTCTTAAATGGGTGTTTTGTTTACCGCTAAATACCAGACCAGTTGTTAGCAAGTTTTGTTGACTACCTGGATTAAAAAAGGGTTCTACTTAGACAAGCCCAAGAGACATTAGCCTTCCTAGTTTGATATAATAATTAATAATGCTTCAGAGGGAGTCTTCAAAACTTGATGTCTTGATTAGGTATCAAGTTTGTGAATTGCGAGGGAGATCTGAATCCAAGTGGAATATAGTGGAGAAAATTGTTATAAAAAGACATTATTGTTTCCAGATAAGGTCCCATGCCACTAAAGTAGCACRCCTGGTAATTTTTCAGCTTAATGAAAAAAAGAGAGAATCTTGYGCAGTTAAGGTAAAATGTAAGTAGCCCTATGTGCGATCCTCCATTATTTCTGTACTCCTGCCTCTAGAATGACAACTAGCAACTGTTCTGTTAATATTCCATTATAGTAAAATATGTTCATTCTTCTAAYTTTTGCTAGCTTTTAGAGGGATCTCTGAGTGGCTGACAAGTGTCTGGCATTCTCAAGGGATTGGTGATTCACAAGTGAATCTCTCTTACAGTATCTACCAGCCCAAAATAAGATCCCTGAGCTGAAAAGGCCTTTCACTAAATGACATAAGCTCAGTTAAGAGCTAATAACAAAGCATATCTATTTGGGAAAAGAGATTTCTCGGTAAAAAGTATAAGCTAGTGTAACCTTCACATGAATGAAGACAGTAAGGTATATGCCTAAATCTTAAGAGGCTCCCATGAGGCTGCAAAAATTGGCAATGTATATTGCTTAGAAGATAATAAAGTATATATGTTTTTGTTATTATCCAGGTCAGAAATGCAGAAAGCAAAATGCTATTATGTCAGAAATCYGTATGCAGTGCAGGTTTTTCATAATTAGTAGTACATAGAAGAAAGCACACATAACAAGGCAAGGATGTAATCCATTCAGTCTTTACCAGGCGTATATAGAGTCTGGAAGGACTTGACTTAAACCCAACTATAAAATATACCAACTCTAATGAGCGCACTTGACTGAAGATTTGCCACAGACGTTAGAACATCCAGGCATACTCGTTCCTTTCTATTTTTTTGCTCCTTSAAGTATCAGAAAAAAGGAGAAGGTTTGTTCTTATTTTTCTTTGTTCTGAAGGAACAACTTAGTAGTTTAAATTCTAAATCACTAAAAATAAAGTGTAGAATTATTTAATTTGGGGAGTCAAGAGCAATCTCAGAAGATTCTACCAGATAAACTAAACATCTAACGAACAAAGATTCTTGACCTCAGATTTTACTCTTGCATTTGTCCTACATTTAACGGTATCAATGTTTTCTCCCTTTACGCTGTCTCAGATGGTAATTCAGAAAAGCATGAGTTGAGAACAGTATATAAAGTAAGGTTAGTATAACCCCACCCACTGGCCAATTCAGGAATACCAGCTGCAACAATATTGAATTTGTGAGCAAATCCTAAATAATTCTTTACCTTTAATCTTCTGATTAACCAAAAAGACCCCTATCAGTAAAAACTGCTCAATCACTAAGAGATCAGAAGAAAAATGTTTTACTAATGCATTTTTTACTACAACCTTTAAACACAGAGAGTTTCCAACCAAAGTGACTGCAGACTTTACTAAGATTTTATATATGCCAGATTTCACCCATATGAACAGACATACAAGGTACTAATATTCTAACATAATAAATCCAGTAATAAAACTAAACACAGCCAGCTCATGGTGAACTTAAGCCACAGTCAGGAACCCTAGCATCTCTCAAGCACTTGAGAAATCACTAAGTTACAAAGCTCTTTCTTTATGGAAATATTTATATAAATTTATGCGCACTAAGGAAAACAGAGTCACTAGGTTAACTTTCATTAGACCATTAASTTCTGTTTCTAGAACACCCAACTTGAAACATCTATCAGTAGCAATAGTGCACTATGTCAACAACAAAATGTTTAGTATTTGGGATTCTGTGAAAAATTGGGAAACTTCTGCTCTGATCAGTTTTTGTACATGGGATGCACTTTTTGGACCATCAACATGGGTGCCTACAAATCAAAGATTCAAAATTAAAATGAGGAGGCATGCTAGAATTTATGGGGTGGGTGGAATCTATTCAGTTGAAGTCTAGTAGGTAAAATATTGAGTTCAAATTCAATTTTTGATGTTATCCAATCAAGCCAAATAATTCCAGACAGATTTGGCAGGGATCTGAAAAGTTGCTGAACTTTTAAGCACTTCCACTGGCACCTTTTGTGTGACTTTGGCATATTTCAAACCAAAAAATAAGTGTGGTATAGTTTTAGAGAAGACTTCAAAGCTAGCTGATCCACCTGGGGTAGGGAAGTACCACTCCTAGTCTCTCAGATTAACTTTCTCTTCTTCTTACTAAAAACTGAAGTGCATTAGAGGTTCAAAGCTTTCCCATCATTCACTTAAACCTGTTCCCAGCACGGAGAATTCAACCCCTTCACTTTTCCTCTAGTTAAACCTTCCTTCCTCAATTCTGACAGTTAGAYAAAGTGTAAATAGCAGAACATACATTTTCCTTTGACTCCCTCCAACTTTAACAGTACATATGTGTCTGCACATGCATGCATAGTGTCCAACTGTCTGACAGAAGGATGTATTACTAAGATAACATAGGCAAGTTCAAGTGGTCTCCCTATCTGCAGAAAGCTAGCTCGGTTTATATTATTGTCTTAACAGTGTATCTTGCAATTCTGAGTATAAGACATTATGAGAAAAAAACAGAAAGCTTTAAGAGCCTGTAATTTATAAAGCTGTATCTGTATAGTTCAATACAGGCACATATTTTTATGACGTTAATGAAGTAACACAGATGTGGATAAAGTTTAGCTCAGCTGGTTAGAGCGTGGTGCTAATAATGCCCAGGTCACTGGTTCRATCCCTGTATGGGCCACTTGCYTGAGGGTTGGACAAGATGATCTCCAGAGGTCCCTTCCAACCTTATTGATTCTATGTTTTGCTATATTTTAGAACTGGCAATGTCTAAAAGCTTTAAGCCATCAGTCCTTTTGACTTATCCAATAGTCATTAATTTGAAGACCACTGAAATCTGTGCACAGCACAGACAATTAGATGCTAAGGTAACACACCAAATTGAGATGTCTGACATATACGAACCTGGGGAGATGGATATTTTCATTTGTTCCTTCACTTGCCAATAAAGCCAAACATTTATCCTATAAAGTAATTCTACTAGCAGACAAGAAAAAAAATTAAGTTGTTGAATATTTTTAAATTAATTAAGTACCTGATAGCTTCATGAGGAGCTCAGAYGCTGCCTTGACTGACATGTCCTGCCTCATCACATTTGCCTGCACTTCTTGTGGCTTGAGTTTCTCCTCGGGGATGCTTGGGGCTGAGGCTTCGGATCCTTGGCTGAACATATAGGTGGACTGAGACAAGGTTGAACTCGCAGCTTCTTCATCCTTAGGCTCATCTTTCACTTTAAATTTAGGAGTCAATGGCTCTTTCTGATTTGCAGCTGTCAAGGGAAGGAAAAAAAAGCTAGATTTAATGAGGTGTGTAATGCAGAATCATAGAGCAGCTAGTAGCAGGAAGACACTACAACCTGAGAAATGCTAGAGCAAGTGTTGGAAGCAAGACAATTAAACAGTATTCAAAAATGCMTCACAAGGTATACAAACACCAGTATCTTTTGTACAAAGAGACAGTTTTGAAACACAAAAACTGCATGTACCAGAGCTTGAGGAAATACCCTTTTCTTTCTTCTTTTGCCCCTACTCCTACTACAGACATTCACCACTCATTCGTTTGTACATCTTCTGTAGGCATGATGCAAGTTTAAAATACCTTTTTACATAAAGGCCAATTTGGAAAAGCCCATGGGTATTACCTATTGAGTTCTTAAAAAGAACAAGGAAAAGAGACGAGAGATGAAGAATGAAAGATAGGGGACCTAAGAGGGGAGAAAGGGGAAATAAAGAGATCAGCAAATTCCTAGATCCTAAAAGCTGGTATTGGTTATCTGAAGGAAGCAAATAAGGGTATTTTCAGAAGACAACTCTGCACTGAAAGATTGTATTAAAGCATTTTTTCAGGTTTTATATCACTAAAAAAGAAAGATAGCCTTTCAAATACTTTCAAATAAGCAGCTGCACAGCCTCAGTGAACTATACAGAGAACTTGGGACTGCTTAAAAGCTACACACTGAACTCTACTGTTGTTGAATAGTCTTTCAAATACCACTGGACAGTGCTAGATCCCTTGCACTAGCTTTGGTAAAAGGGATAAAACCAAGAATACATGTTAAGCAATACTTTCAAACTGAAGCAATATAGATTGACAAGCATCTGCCTGCATGCATGCCTAATAGGAAGGTATAGGAGTTGTACTATTTTTCATCAGTTTTTATTTTAATTCTTTATTTTTGACTATTGAGAGATATTTACTCCCGTCACCTGTTAGCGGCTTTTTCTTGTTCAAACATTCAGTTTAAATTCACACACACAGCAATGACTCCCACAGTGCCCCAAACTTTGAWGAGGCTCTATCATTCTCACCCTTTTAAACCTTTCCCTCCACTAGTATGAAAGGGAAAGCATTGTCCCTATTTTCTTCTCTTTACAAGCTCTCCCATCATTTACTTCACTGCCCTTCTCTTCTCTCATCCCACATATTTTCCACCTTCCGCATCACATTCCTCTGTCTACCCTCATGACTCTTGTAGACGAGCTCTACAGTTCTCATTCAGAGACCTACTAGGTCTCATGCGAGAGAGATGCACCCCACAACTCCATTTTCTGACTCTAGTAGGGCATTAGGGGCCAATACGCATTGCCTGCTGCAGAGAGTCAGCTGTTCTACAACACGGTCATGTGAACAGTAGAAGCTGAGGAGCTGGCATAGACCTTTGTCTTTTGCACCTCTGCTACAGGGGCAGTAAAATCCAGCTGAAGGGGCAGGGCACTAGCATTTCACCCTAGTGAAATCTAGCAAAGCTCACCTGCTTAAGCCTTTGGTCTACTTCTTCCTCCACTTAACGGTTGCTTCAGCATCACTATGTTTGCTCCCTGACTCTCTAGTCAGCCCAATTTACACCTTCCTATCTACTCTCTGATTCCTCATGTTCCTGGCTTATTTCAACCTCCGACTCCTAGAGTCTCTGGTAGAGAGAAAGAGATTTCTCTCTTATGCAGGTGTTCCTATGCACTAATAGCACTATTAAGAATTCTTTTTTTCCTTTTAAAAAAGAAAAAGCAGCAGCAGCGGCATTAAACTTCAGAACATGCTTTACTTCACCAAAATACTGGTCAAGGCTCACAAAGTAATCTTAACTCTACCAAGGTACTTAAAAGAAAAATCTGTCCATCAGCTTTAGCTTGGTCTACATCTTCTGCTTAGTTTACTCTGTTCTGTGGTCTGACGTAGGGCAATGAATGGTCACCACAAAAAAGAAAGAAAAAAAACCTATCCACAACCTTTGCCACATTGCCTTCTGCATTCTTTTCGTTTTAAAATAAGCCACTCCAGCTACTGCAGATATGAAAAATACCCCAAAACCAGGAGCACAGCTCAACCAGTAGGGAGCATTCTGTCTGAATTTCCAGAGAACCTGGAGAAAAAAAAATTGAGTGCATTCACGTCAAGAAAGCATTAAAGCGCTATTATCCGATGAAATAAAGGGAACCAGAGTCTGAGTGAAGAACGAAGGAAGACAGTCATTAACCTGGGAAGGCAGCTATGTTTCTGCCCATGAAATCAGCCAGGTAGAGGAAGCACTATCGACCAGGTCAGCAGACAATTTTACCATTTAGGAATACAGAGATGATATTAAACTGTCTTAGATCATTGTAACTTTGCATCCCTTTGCCATGCTTCATCAAAAGCCAGGTTAAAACCAATGTCAAAACATCTACACAAAAGTAGAATCACTGTAACTGAATTCATATAATATCACAGCCTTAAACTGGGAATGTTTTGCAGAGTCATGCTTTGTAGCGAGAGATGCCTTTTTCTGCTGCTACAAAAATGAGGAGTGGCATAAGGATCAAAAGTGGTTCTTCTGGAAAAGATTAGCACTTTATTACCCCCTTTTATCAGAGAACCAAAACATAGAGGCCARTTTGACCCTAAGAATGAGAAGCTGCCAAACAGCCCCTCTATGCTCTTCCTTAGGCAGAACCCACGGGTGTACTTAAACTCTGTGACAGGAAACAAAGTTCTAACAGCCCAGAGCACCAACAGATCAAGGCAGGTCATCCTGATGTTCAGAGTTTAAGAAGTTTCATCTCAGTGATGCACACAGAACGACTTTGGAAGGGCACCAGATTTCTCTCCCTGCCCATCTCTCATTGCTACCCCACAGGTTAGCTCTCCCACTATGCCACCATATGCTGCTATAAGCCGTCACTCCTCCACTATTCTGAACTACCGCCCAGTGTAACAAGCTGAAACCACAGTAACATTTCTAGGAGCACAATGTTAGCAGTAGTCTAAAAGAGCTCTTACTGAGATCTACAGTCTCAGTTTATCCCCATGTAGCCATAGGACATCACCTATAAGAAATGGAGAATGTAGTCAGGGTCTCACAATCCAAAGAAAGTCTTGAAGATGTGCATTTGACTAAGTCATGTGAGGGAAAAAGCAAGTCAAACTAATGTTCTTATCTATATTGCCAGTGCTGCTTGCTCTACCTGCATTGTTTTGGACAACATACAGAATTAATAAACTTGGAAAGATGACTCTTGTCTAATTAACTGACAGTACATTCTTTGAATGGACCACACTTCTCAGAATCATATACTTTAATCATAGACGAATCACAAAAACTAGAACAGTTATTTATCTCTTGGAAAACAAAAACAAATAAAATCAGGCAGCCATTAGCTGGTTTCAAAACTATTGCTACAGCTAATGGGTCTTTTACTCTTTCTTTAAAGATGTTAAAGCAAATTCCAAATTAAATGAAGTCTATATAGAAGGACAGACAAGGAAAAGGGGAGGTTGCCCAACTTATCAGGTCCATACAGTAAAACTAGAGGCAAAAACTCCTTTGGCTCTACCTTGTCTTGGATCCACAGTTACTGGCAGTTGTATCAGGGAGAACAACAAACAGAGGTGAGAAACATCGCTGCAAATAAAGGAAATTAAAGTTGACTGAAACCAATTCAGAAAGAAAACCTGCAATTGAAAAATATTTAAAGAAATTAGAACTAGACAAGGATTAAAGAGATGGCACTAAAGTTTWGTTAAGTGTCTTTGAACTATAAAAGTATTACTTCCCAGAAAGAGTAACATCTCCTGTCTACATAAATAGATGCACATGCATATACTTAGTTTGTATTTAACTTATATTCATCCTGAATTGCAATGAGAACAGACTGACAGATGAGTTGCCTGCAGACTGAATCCAAAACAGACGGCAATATAATTTTGAAATAAGGGAATAAGTAAGGGGAAAAAAAAGAGAAAAAACAACCAATAGACAGCAGTCTCTCAAGCAGGGTTGATTAATTCTTCCCATTCTGTATATCCAACAAAAATTAGATCAAAGAAGATTCCAGATTGGTGATTTTTATCTTCCTGGAAAATGGGATCATTTGATCCATTTGGCAAAAGCAGAACATGAAAGTTGTARCACTTTCCTCAAACTGCCAAATGCCACAAGAAAAGCCTTGGGCATCTGCCACTAATCTGAAATGTTTTGATAGAAGCTGCTGACTGCATCAGTCCGCTTACTGAGTATTTCTAAATGCTCAAAATGTTTATAATTGAAAGAGGGGAAAATGGGCTGATTGCTTCAAGTCAAACTCAGTGTTGTAAGTTACAAGTATCAAAGAGCTGGTCACTGTTCCATCTGTTTGAGCTAAGCAAAAGAACACACAAAATAAAAAGAAACCATGACAAAAATGTTGCTGCAAAAGAGGAGGCCATGAGAAAAAGCATCTATGGAGTCTGGGTTGAAACTAGCTSTGATAAAGATCTCTAATGCCACATCACACTGCAACAACGTCAGGTTATTTTGTAAGTGATGTCCAAGCACAGCTACAAAGGGCAGGGAGAGCAGGCCACCCCTGGCTGAGGAAGAAGGGAGAACTGAGGATACCTTCGAAAACACACTGCAGATTGAACTGACCTCCTTGAGACCTTGCAGGAAAACCTCCCTTTCTGATTCTCCTCAGACCCACCATGGAAAGAGAACGATAGCATGACTTCTTCCTGAGGAAGAAAGGACAGTGTTTTATCCAGGATCCCACTGGAGTCAGAGCAACTGAATGATGCTGTTAGCTTTAAGGTCCAAGGAGGAAGTTGTGAACTGTGAAAGTCAGAAGGTGACAAAGACCTCTCACAGACCAGTTCCACAGCACTTGGAAGACATTCCTCTGATGTTAGGCATCATTCTCCCGAAGGCAGCTGTGGTCAATAAAAGGTAAGACTTGAGTCTTCTACTATTTTTGCTCTAAAAATTTAAAAGTGCAGGTGAATGTTGCCATTCTGCAAGGAAACAACAGCTTACACTTGTACCTCTTACAACTGCGTAAGAGGTACAAACACTGCATAAGAAGCCACTGGTGAGCAAACTGCTTTGCAAGAAAGATTTACTCAATTGGAATCTCATGGAGAACCTCCAGACCAAAATCCAATGATGCTGATAACTTATGTTCCACTTACTATACATAGAGGCTGCCTACATTTTAAGTGGCCCAAAAGGAGAAATAATATCCTTCTGGTAGGGCAACCTAGCTGGATTCTGATTTGTTTTTAGTGCTTTCTTCCCAGAAGTACTGATCTGTCCCAGAGCACCTCATGCTACTTCTCCTGGGAGTGCTAACTCAATTACCTTTTACTTTCAACACCCTCTACACAAATCCTCTGTTGTACGCCAAATAAACTAACCTACAGGTCTTCAAGGAAGAGGATGGGAACTAATGCCTAGTACTTAGGCACTAGGGCTCTAAGCATTAAAACATTTCTTTTTATAAAAGCAGTGGCCTGGCAGAATAGACAAATGTGAGAAGGATAAAGATGCCAAGACTTGCCACCTCTGGGCTTCCAAAGACCACTTAAAATGTGAGGTCTTTCAAATTATCTTGCCTAGGTATTGTTGAAAGCGTATAAATAGAGGTCCAGAAAAGGTCAGCTAATTATCCTGATCTTCTCTAAAGCTGCTTTGCATTTAAGGAGCTGTAGTCAAGGCAGAAGACACAGCACAGGAGAATGACCAGTCACAAGAAGAGACGCTGCACAGTCAGGACTATTTGCCTAAGGGCAGACCTACTGGGTCTTGCTTACTAGCCTTATAGGCAATATAGATACCAACAGACTGAAGCTTACCAACTTTCAGCTCAGAAATTTGAGTCTTGCCACTTGCCCCTCACCATTTTACCAAGCTCTAGTCCAGTGGAAGGGAGGAATTAGGCAAGTTACTAAAGCACCCGACAGATCACATGCCTCACACTCCCCAGTATGTGCTAAAACCATCTCCTCCTTTCCAAGTAAAAATCAAAATAACAGTAGAACAGGTAAGCTTCTCGGGGAGCAGGAGTAAAGAGGGGGAGGAAAGTGAAAGTGAAAAACACAAAGGAAAATTTGTTTCCGATAGGAAAGAACTGTTTGCAATGTGGAAATTTCTTCTCTCTACAAAGCAACACAAACAGAGGAGAGAAATGTATTTAAGAAAACAAGCAAAAAACARAACAAAGCAAAACAAAACAAAAATAACCAACAGCCAGAGATGACTGAACTAACAATGCCTTCAGTTCCCACTTTGGATAGATCTGGGCTCATGAGCTAGGACTTCYGCCCACAGTAATGGTGCAACCAGGGAAGCAAAAGAGCCATCATTCTAGCTGTTCCTGAAAATGAGTTTGTGAAGCTATTAAACTAAATTGTAGGTACAGAATTGGTACAGAATCTTATCTGTAGATTATTTTATGCTGTATTGGGTTGAATATACAAAAAAGCAGTTCGTTATACTGCATTCTAGACGACTAAAGTAGAGCAGAATCCACACTGCTTTATTTGCTAAGTTCTGTGTATTTCTGTAAGGTGTAAAATATGATGGATATGATTTTTCAAAAAGCCAGGAATTTCTTGGATGTAAGACTACCAATTTCTGAAAAGGGAAGATAAGGGGTGTGATATATCAGCAACAAAGATTAGTAAAAGCTTTTATTTGGCCAAGTTTTAATTAGCTGTGCTGTTGCCCTTTTTTGGTTTTACTTTAAATTAAAGGTCCATATGGAAATAATGAAAATGTGACTCTGGAGAGACACTTCAAAGAGAGATCCTGAAGACATCAGGGGTATTTACACTGACAGCAACATTATGAAATTCACAGTATTTTTAAATTAAGGATATGACTGAATAATTGCCAGTCCTATGCGCTTACATATTCTAATTGAAATTTTACATTCTGGCATAAACTATGAATCCTAAATATAGGCAGCACGGTCTTTTCTTTGGAACTTGCTACACAAATACATCAGTTATGACATTTTAATTGGACATGCTTTTATTATTTTAAAAATAGCTGTCTGAAGAGTCTTCAAGCCAGCCAGTTCACTACTGTCAATGGCAAACACTGTAATATTCAAAATACTTGCTTCACCTTTAAGGAGTGCAGTAATTTTCAAGAGCCAAACAAAAYAGATAATCTAACTGATTACTTAGCTAATCTACTAATATTTTGTATGTAGCTGTCCGATGGTTTACTATTTTGTTATTCCACTAATGGAATTGGCTAAGAAAACATGAATGTAAAGTCCAAGTTCTTTGGAGAGTCACCGAAATCCTATGGTAGCCTTATTTTCCAAAACATAATAGTTTGGCTCCTAGCCTGATGGTGACATCAGACATGACTTAAACCTACAGAAACCATAGTTTCTCGTGTATCTAACACAGCCAGCCCCAAACACTCAGCTGGCCTCCTGTCTCCCCTCCCCCATTTCTGTATTAAAGTTTTTCCAATGTGAACTTGGGGAATATAAAAAGAGCTGCAGAAGCAGGACACAACTGATAATGCATGACATCCCAAGATGAAGAGCCATGCTTTCCAGAGCAATGCACTTGGTGAACAGAGAGAGGTGAGGGAGAGAGGCCGTGAATGAAGGATGCTTTACAATTACTGTTTGCACACAGAATTCCTCTGAGATCAATAGTGCAGGAATCACATTCATTTCAATGGGATTCATTTATTTTAGAATGTTAGAAAAGCAACTGCTGCACATAACACAGGCAGAGTAATACTTTCACTGTATTACACTGGCCATGGTAATTTGGATCACTGTGAAAGATATTATTTACTACAAAAGAAATGAAGCCTTAGAAGTGGCTAGAAGGGCCTCAGAATTTTTAATGAGATGTGTTATACTATGTCTAGCACTGACACCTTTAAAACAGGAAAAGCAAATACTCTGCAAATTAAGATATGAATGCAGTTAAAGATTCAATATCAAATGAATGCATTGGGAGAAGAAAACACCCTGGCAAAGCACTGATCCAGCAAAGCATTTGGACAGCTTCAAGTATATGAGCAGKCTCACTGAAATAAGAGGGGGAAGGTTGAAGGTAAAAACATACCCATGCTAAAACATTCTTCTAGTTTAAGATTATATGTTCAGATTCATCAGCTAATTGTCTTTATAAACCATAACTCTTTCCAAATTTAAATAACATTCCAAATAATTGCTTGTGAATTTAAAAGCATCCCCTACCTTAAACTATTATGGACATACAGAATGGAGTCTGGAAAGGATTTCAGGGTTTGTTCTCGTTTTTAGATTTACATTTGTGATTTGCCCCATGCCTTATTTCAGAAAGCATGCAACTAAAACCAATCATTTTGGTAAGCAAAAAAAAAAAAAAAAAAAAAAAAAAAAAAAAAAAAAAAAAAGGCGGGGGGTAAGGGATCTCAGAAGGTCACTTACAGCAATATTTCTCAACCTCTTTAAATCCAAAGATCCCTCAAACATTTCTGAAAAAAGTTCAGGGGCCACCTTAGCAGCAAAGCCACAGTTTGTTTATGACAAACTCAAAATCAGGCCTAACCGAACAGCTGTAATTTTTTTTTCCATCTGCTTTGCTTCTCTTCAGGATGCTTTTTGTTGTTGTCCAGTTGAAACTTCTGGCAACTTTTTGTGATGTCCCATGGTTCGCTGATTGAGACACACAGATCCAGACYACCTTCTTGCCTAACATGGGTCCAACCATATCTGACAGATAATTATCTATTTTTAAAATCCTCCAGGGGTGGTGATGCTACAAATTTCTCCAATCAATCAACTCTAGATGTTTAACTACCTCAACTTTTGGAAAGATTTTTCTAATGCCAACCTAAACCTTACAGCAATATAAAGCTGTTATTGTTTGTCCTAATCACTATGAATCACCAACAGACTCTCCTTCAAAAAACTTTTTTAATTCACTGGAAGACTTACTAATGACTCTCCTTAGCCTTCTCCTTCCAAAGGCCCCACAACCACACCCCCTTCTCACCCACCCTCAATGGACACATCTTTTCTAAACTTCCAGGCATTCCTGCTGCTCTCCTTTGAAGTCTCTCCAATTGTCCATGCTCTTTATGAAGTACAGTATCAAAACCTGGGACTTTAGCAGGACTGAGATCATTCCCCCTTCTTGTGGGCTGTTCTCKTCTTCATAAATCCTAGTACAGTGACTGTCTTTAGCAACAGTATGACACTGTTAATCCCTGTTCCTTTTCTACAGAACCGTTACCAAGACAGTTCTTCCTGATTTTGTATTTTGCATAGATGTCTGTTGAATAGTTGAACTCTTTTTTCCAGATCATTTCTCCAAATAGTCAATATTTTGAATCTTGATCTTGCCATTTGAGATATTTGCAGGCTCTACTAAGTTTGATGTTATTATTCCAGTAACAGCATGATACATGAAAATACCAAACAACAGTAGGCCAAGTACAAGTCCCTGAGAAACCTGATTCAATATGCTCTTCCCTTCTATGAACTTCCCTCAAAGTACTATTTTCCAAACGTCTGACATCCACTTCATTTAGACAAGTACTGCATTACACAATAAACATCATTTGATTTTTAAACTGATGATCATCAATAAACACTAATTTTAGACTGCCTTCCTCCTCAAATCCACCAGTTACATTTCTGCTCTGAGGTGGTACTGGCAGTTGTTAACTCTTAGGAATGAAGGGAGAAAAGCCTTTGAGTCAGAGATTTGGAAAAAGAAGAGGCTAAAACTGCGCAGAAATGAAAACCAGTGGGCCCCAAGGTTTCCCATGGAACTAGAGACACATGAGCTGAAACTAATGAAGAGGAAGAGGGGCAATAAACGTTGGCAAGCAAAAATAGCTGTTCATTTTAGCTATCAATATTCAATAACAATAAATGTCAAATTTTAAAAGTCTAGATATCTATTTGCTGCTTCTTTCTTAGCCACAAGGCCTGTCACAACAGGAAATTAGATTGTTTTGACATAATTTGGTCTCGACAAATCTGTGTTGGCTGTTACAATTGGCATATACAATTTGAGATGTCAAAAGATTTATATCATTGAGAAGGTAAAGCCAATAGTGGAAGTTCTGATGGGCCTAACAAGAGAGTGTCATAATAAAGAAATCACTCAGAGGAACTTGGTTCAGTACAGTAAGCAATCAGAAAAACACACTGCTGTTATTTAGCCAACTTGCTAAAAGAGAAATACTTTTACTTCTGCTCTAAATTTATGCACATTTTATGGAGAAAACCATGAGCTAAATGTATATAACACAACATAAATCTCAGGAGAAAAGAAATTCCTTTCCTTTTAACATTGCTTTCCCTTTGTAGTAAACTTCATGACTGGCAGTACGTTTTCATCCAAATATGCGCACATACAAAATTACAGATACATCTCACTCCCCCAGTGACTTTATAACACGTTGCTAGGTAACAGTGCACACAAGTCAGGTTTCCAGACCTTTAGTAAGTCACCATAAAATAACTGCATAGGCCTTTTGCATGAATAATGTACATTTGTATCCTTTTTCTGATGCCAATAGATCAGACATTGAAAACATGACCGTCTGCCAAACTGTAAATAGCTCCCCATCAACTGCTACAAGAAAAACAACAGATCAAAATGTTGCGTGTTTTTTCAGCTTTCAGGCTTTTCTCTCCCCTCTTACTTTCTGCTCCCATTCTTGCTACATGCAGCCATCATGAGCACTATCATCTACAGTTCAGTACWGCTGATGCGGAGTCACTTAGCGCACAACACGTACTTAAGGAATACTAATTTAAAACAGACATCAGAACAGCATATATGAGACAGGTGTCAGACAATATCAAAAATGGGTTTCATATAGAGTTCAAATGTGAAAATCAATTTTAAAAAAGTGCAGGCAAACCAAAACAGACTCTCTCATGCTCCATTTTTCAGTCATAATAACAAATTATATCAACTTACTTTTTTTTTTTTTTTTTAAGGGAAGGTTTTGTGGCTTCTTCTAACCCTCAGAGGAAACTGTTAGTTCCAAATCATTTTACTTCCTGCTTGTCTTCTGTTCTTATTATTTCTCCCGGCTGGCGCAATGAAGCCTCAGGTTTGATTTCTTATTTTTCCCCATTCTATTCTGTCTCCACAGAACTGTGCTCCCAGAGGTATAAAGGTCTGGGCCGATGAGGACAGACAGCCTTTCCAAAATATCTGGCTGCAGTATCACCAAGGTGATTAGAACAGAGCTTATCTAGTTCACCTGACACTAACATTTACTGAAATGCAATTTACATTTCACTTACAGGAAAAAGTTGACCAATCATCTTTTATTTAAAAGGATAACTTCCATCTCCAAAGTCTAAAAATTACCAGAGGGACTTCCATCTCCTTGCGAAACAGAAGTTTCTTCAGTGACTTTTTTTCTGCCTTCTTCCTTTTTAAAGGTCAATTTTGAAAACATTCAGTACAGAACATCTCCCCAGCATGTCCCCAGTGCTGAAATGTTCAGTCAAATCAGTAAGAGAACACGTAACATATAATGCATTCTCTCTAAATACTTCTTCAGATTTTCACATACTCATATGATTCTCACAGCAATAATCTGACAATGAAAAAACAGAATAAACCCACGGTTTGTATTAGATAGGGATGGTAATTAAGAACAGTAATCATCAAAAGTTGTCCCCAAACAACTAAGACTACCAATTTTTTGAATGAAAATAACCAAGAAATCCAGCAACACAGATCCATACTTCACAAGCATTGAATAGTTTGACCTCATACACTCCTCTGAAAGGAAAGACAGCAATACTTCACTGGTCCTATTTAACAGATGGGCAAAGGCAGAGAAGATAAAGGCTGAATTTTCCAAGATGCTGGGCATTTGTGACCCTCAGTGATTTTAAACTGGAACTACAGGTATTCAAAAACATACCAAACAAGACTTGCCAAGCTAATTGTCACTGTACATCATTGGCCTAGAAAAAAAGTTCTTATTCCCAATCCCAGTTTTTAACAATTAACAATATTCCCATTTTCTCTCACCATTTGCCCTCTTCCCTGCATCATGCACCTCACTCATCAAAAGAAACAAGCAGTGACAAATAAAGAAGCTGCAACTGTTTTCTCCCTGCAATTCCACGACATGGCAGACCTAGGGTTTCTTAGCCCATAAAAGGAGTAGCTGATGCTGCCACTCTGATGTTCAATTACCTGACAGCTTCATGAGAAAATCTGATGCCATCTTGACAGAGATGTCTTGGCTGAATAGCGCCGATGCTGTGTTGGCCACAAAGTCAGAGGAGTCCTTCAGCTTCACATTGTTGGGGGCTCTGTCAATAGTGCTAAGAGCAAAAGGTGAAGTTGCGATGCCACTGTCATCTTTGGGCTCTTCTTTTACTAGCAAAGGTGGAATGCCTCCACTAGCCTGCCCAGCCACATCGGGCGTTTTAGACACAACTGCTGATCCCGTGAGGTCAGGTCCACCTCCTTCCCTCTGCAGTCCAGGACAGGAGTCACTATTTAGCTGTGGTGACCCCTTGACCTCAGTTTCTGGTATTTCCTCCTTCACTTTGGATTCTGTCCTGAGGAAATGCTGATGGCAACGCATGTGGAGTTTCAGGCTGAAGTGGCGGGAGGAGGTAAAAGGGCATAGCTGGCATTGAAAGGTCTCACCCCTGTCTTGGTGCTGATGGACCTGGTTCAAAAGGTGAAAGATAAAAGCATGTATTAAGCAAAACAGTTCACAAATATTACAGAAATCTCAACTCTATGCTTCACATCATTTTTTTAAAAAAGTCAACTAATGACTGAATTCTTCATTCTGAACACTTGGAAAAGAGTCAGATACTAAGAACAGTAGGATTCTTTCACCYAGACACTTCGAAGTCAAAGAACATAAACATCAGACTTGACTAACAAATAAAAAAAAAAGAAAAAAGAAAACCCCAAGCAGATACATCTTGTTTCTGCAGTATAGAAATGAAGAAGTCTGCTTAAACAGCCCTTATAAACTGGTCTTGATGACCTGTCACTGCATAAAAAGACCTCCAAGCTGTAACTAGCTGCTTCCTTGACTGAAAAAAATGCCAGAAACCCCTTACCTATTATTATACGTTCTGCTAAGCATAATCATTCTGTGCAACCTCATAAACAAAAAATGTTCAGAGCAACCCAGCAAAACCCCAACCTGAGTAGTAATGTCCATCGTCAATTTATGTATCATTAGGGCAAAAACACAGCAGCTGGCAATACCAAGGAGATATTGAAACATTTTGTTGCAAATTAATTCTACCAGAAAGTCAATAGTTCTGTTATGATAAAATACAAATATGAGAGATGGCTTTCGTCATCTATTCTACTTTATCAGTCAATTAATGACCTAAATTAATTTTACTGTTCTCATATTTTAACTGCAAGCTCTTCCTCAGACTATGTGCTCCAATATAACTACAGAGTGCCCGGTAACCTCAGGTCTGATCCTGATTACCTTTTAAAGGGAACTCTGTCCATCCGTCCATCCATTTACATGCTAGCTATTTCAACAGACATGCACATTAATATAAGCTATATACATAAACAACTATGATATAATTATACAATATCTTGGTTAACACAGTACTGGCAGGTACACTGAAAAGTTTTTTTYTCTCTGCAGCTTCATCAATACCTTTTAAAACCTGACAATAGCCCTCAGGACTATTCCCTGTAGAAAGACTGCCAAATATATACATTTGTTCCTTACTAATTGATGAATATGCGATCGGGACAAACTGGCACCAACTGAGCCCCACACATTCATTTTCACTTGTGACTTGAGACAGATTTTTGTTGGAAAATGGCAATTTGTTGAACCCAAAATATTTCATCTGAAACACTGGGCAGGAGGGGAGAAGGGAGGAGGTTCAATGAACTCTTGGCAAATCGGGCATGATTCCTCTACCCTGCTGAGTGGCACTCTACCTCTCTCCCTGGGCTGGCTCAGAAGCAGCCAGCTGTGCCAGGGTTTCAAGGCTTGCTGCCATAGCCTGGAAGTCCAAAAGCCCTAACAGCCCCCGGCTCTAATCAACGCTCTGCTTTACAGCAGGGTGCCTGGAAGGCCTGGCTCTAGCTAAGGCTCTCAGTACTGTCAGGTTTCCTGCAGAGCTGAGACCTAGATCCTGCGAGTCCTGGTGCAGATCCTGCTGGCCCTGGTGGTAGGTGTAGCGTTTCCCAAACACAACCTTGTCAAATTTCAGGTTGGAGGAAGTTTCACATTTAGCCTCATTCATTCTGTATACAAGATGAATTCAGTCACAAGCTCATATCCAGCATTCTCAGATCTACTTGCAACATACGCAGGACCTGAACTCAGGCCTGCTAGGAGATAAAGCTGAGAGATCTTCTAGCCCCTTTTGCATTCAGTGAAAACAGATGCTATGTAGTATGCAGTATTCAGCAGTGCTATGTAATCGCTCTTTCAGCAGTTCTTCAAGGGTCCAGATATTAGGTGCTAAATAAATAGCAAGAGAGAGTTTCTGTTGGCCAGCAGCTTTATGGAATGACATTCTTTGTATGTATAAACATGACATTACAGATCAAGTAATCCCGTAATCTTAAAATTGCAACTGACAACAACAGCAAAAAATTAAAAGCTAATGCTAACCTAAAGACAGTTTTAAAGTAACAGCCTTACAGATGAATAGCAGCACCCTAAATTCTAAGTATTAACACATTACAATGAAAATACCAACAAAATTATCTACCTACACTACTGGAAACAGCATGGTCTGTAAGCATGGCAGTATATAAGCAATTTTCTTCATGAAGAGCACTGAGATATACCAATGGTAGCAAGCACCCTCACCATGGCAACTTTCTCTCTAACACCCACTGAGGCTCTGTGTGCCAGGGTTTCTCTCCAGGATCTCCACCCATCATTTCCCTGTACATATTTAACTACTTCTAGAGGTCCAATATTACAATCATCAACAAGCTTCCAAAGGCTGTCACTGCTTCAGTCAAGTGGCAGAGTCTGTGTGGGAGAACACTTTCTCTTCCCAGAAGCGTGGCATGCCACCTTTGCATATCTTTTGCGAAAGGATGAGAATTGGGAGGACTGATCCATCTGATCTCAATTTCTCTCCTGTCCAAAGACAACAGCAATGTCACTAACGGATTTCTCATTAGAAAAATATGTTTATAACTTGCAGCCAAGAAATGACAGAATTCAAAAAGAAAGATTTAGAGTTTTAAAAGGTACAGTTTTAGATCTCCATAAATAATATATGAAATAACATCAAGTCCAATCTTTAACCTCCAACATCCTGGATCCAGTCCCATTATAAGAACTTTTTTTAATTGTCAAGAATAAGTAATAATACTTACTTAAAAATATAAACGTTATTAGAAATATAAACTACGAATTGAAGTCCCTTTAAAGAAAAAATATCCTCTGTTCTAAAACCATCTCTACAGCATCTAAAAGAGCCAGACCTCTTCAATGTATGGTATTTAGAGGGAATAGTCATGGCAGAGGCTACTTAGTGTAGAAAAGAAGCAAGAAGCCCTGTTGAGCTAAGCAGAGGGCCACAGGGGAGATCTAAGGTAAGCCACATAATGTTACACTTCAAAAAGCTACCTCCTCCCTCTGTGAGGCAAGGAACAGCTTTCATGCTGTGCTAACGCTGCCCAAACCAATAGATGTCCTCTTTAGAGTCAGCTAGGCTTCTGCTACTGGTAGCAGGGCTACTGCAAAGAAGGAAGGACAGCCTCTTGCACGGACAGCCATAGCATGCTGACCCAACTCCTGTTCCCCCATGACAAGAGCCACAGGCAGGAGGAGACAGGAGGGCAGCTGACAGGATTTCTCCAAAGTCTCAGTCAGAGCCCTGCTGCTGCTAAATCTGGCTCTTTCCAAATTATGCTGCAATAAACTGGAGTGCATAACCTGTTCATAGAGAATGGTTCTTACAAAATCCCATAAAACTACAGTTGACTCACACCAAAAAGCATGAAGGACTTTTAGCTTCTGAGTCCATTTTATGTGGCTGTGAATATTCTCCTTGACTGTGTAAAGTACTTGCTTCATCTTTATTTTATTCTACAGTTTTCCCAGCCTCAAAAGATATTTTGTGGTTTCTATGTTTTTTTCTGCACATGCTTGTTATGAACTACACAAGTGAGTTTCAATGGATCTACACAGCTTACAAACTTCAGCACCAGTTTAAAGATTTGGGGACAAATTATCTATTGGTTAAAAAAAAAATGGGGGGGCTTCTTTCAGTTTCACTTGCTGCCTCCTCATTATCATATTATTGTCTATCACACATCATTTTGATCACATCTCCTTTCCAGACCTGGTAGTCCTATTCTTTTCAATTTCTTTCTTCAAAGAGAGTTCTTGTGGTACCACTAATCATTTTCAGTATCAGTTTTTTTAAATCTCTATTTCTGATATATCTTTTTGATGCACAATGACCAGAACTGAGTATCACATCTTAAGTGAAATCACATCATCTATTTCTATAATAGTACTATTTTCAGTGTTATTTCTGTTCTATTCTACAGATATTCGAATGTCTAATGTACTTTTTAACCACTGTTGCACATGCCAAGAAAACATTTTCACTGATTTTTCTACAACAACACCTAGATACATTCCCTGAGTAGTTCAGTTCATTATATTAAATACAGCTAGGTGCATCAGTTTAGACTTTTCTTTCCAAGGTGCCCTACCTTGTGTTTGTCAACAGTAACTTTATTTGCCATCAGGTTGATCTATCAGCCAATCTCTTTACATTCCTTCTCAAGTTTTTTGTTTTTTGTTTTTTGTTTTTTTTCTTTTTTCCCCTAATTTTGATTCGTATAAATCAGGTTTTGTAGTTTGCAATTCTGTTTATTACCCCAGAGTCATCATTTTGTGAAGATTAGGTTTCTTAAAATACACTCAATTCCATTCTTAGCAAGGGAACACCCCTCTGTTAGCCTTCTGTGATGCTTAAAATTGCCAATTCCTTCCCACCGTTTGTTTTGCTGTCTTTTGGTGAATTTCTGATTTGCCAGTGTACTCTGCATTGCTTAATTTATTTGGCAGCTCTTCTTAGTAAGAAGTTTTGCCAAAGGCTTTTTTTTAAAGGCCAGTTAAATTTCAACTGATTCTTAAGTACATAACTTTCTTGACATGCTCAAAATGTCTTAGCAGATGGACACACGATTTTCTTTTACAGAAGCCACGTGTCCCTATCATATCACATCATTCACATCCTCACATTTTTTCCTGTTAGATTTTTTCATTAAGTCACCAACATTTCTGGTATCATATGCGATTTGTCAAATCACCTTTTCATACTTAAAAGCAACATCCTTGCTGAGCTACCAGCCAGTTCTAGTGATAAGCTGTACGCTGGCTTCTACAGCTGTACCAGTTACAAATGGATGTGATCCCACTTAGTAGTGAATAACGAGGACGGTGTAGGGGAGGGAAACAGTGGCACAGGCCAGTCCTCCTGCAGTTCGGTAGTACTGGTGAGGTAAATCTTCTCTTGTCCCCTTCCTAAAGTTGGGGTAATGCTACTTGCACAGGCTTCTGCACTCCACGTATGAGGCCCAGGAAGAGAAAGGATGATGTTCATCCTTCTTTGTGGGATTCAGTAGTATTTTGTGCTGTTTTTTTAAACCCCCAGAATAAGAGATGTTCTTTAACCCCCATCTTTAAGCAACATTAGAACATAAGGTGGTGAGGGGTGAACACATTCTTATATTTGCTTCTAGTTACTCAAGCTGCTTACTTTCTGTGACCTAATAGCTACTTTTTACTTTACCTACTATATGTTTTTCTTTTTGTTTGAAATGGATTACAATTTTCATGAGGGGTATCTAATTTGTTTAAGCAACTACTATAGCCTGGCAATTTAGCCACACTTCCCTCCATACTTAGCTTTTTCTGATTTTTTTTTTTTTGATCTGCTTCAGTAAAATGCCCTCTTCTGAGACCACATTTGGATATACTTGAGAGTCCTCCATCTTGCGTCTATCGTATGCTCTCTGCCTTTTCATTTAGAGCTCTTTTCTGACAAGCTCCCTCATTTCAAAAATACTGCCCTTTCAGAAGTTTAGTGCTACAGTGCTAGTTTTGATATGATCCTTCCCCTAAGGACACATGCATTATTTATACAGTATTTTCTTTTTGAAAACTGTTTCTTTGCTTTGCTTAGAAGTGAAGGGAGAAAAAGCTTCTCTGCATGCCTGGACTAGCCATTCAAAAAMTGGTTCTTTTAGAGGCTTTAAGGCATCAGTGTATTTTCTGTCTTAAGCTTGTCTCATATGTAGAAAGTGATTAGTTTAAAAAGCAGATAGCTGAAATCACTTGTATGCATCTGAGACACAGATACAGATATTAACTTGCTGCAAAGCTGTATAAGTTTGTATTACCTCCCCTCAACTGAGGTGAGGTAATGGAGTCACAGGAGCCTCCCATAATTTTTCAAGCTTTGTTTAAGCAAAACAAAACAAAAAACTTCCCATGAAATACAACCAACCTCCTTCCCTCAATACGGTAAAGATGTTTTAAAAGCAACTTGCTCTATGCTTCATCAAAAGGGATTGTGAATGCTCATTCAGTTTTCTGACAGACTTCAGGGAAGCAAGAAAGAGGCAAAAGCAAATCACTAAGGGGTACTGAGCACCTGGCTACATTCTTCAGGGCCTTTTCTTATTTCCACTATCATGTAATTAGTAGCCTCTCTAGTTGGGAGGCTGATTATAACCCTCTTAATACTACACAGGAGTATTAATCTAAGATCTCCCTACACAGTTCCTCTCCTCAAGGAACAGAAGCATAAAGATTCTGTGGTTGAGCATCACCTTACTTGTGTGCCCCTACATCTACCTTCTCTGTTAAGCTTCATCTTGCATTTCTTCATTTTCTGTCATACCATTCTGCTTCAGTAAGTGTTGACTACGCCAAGCTTCTCTTCCATTGCTGGAAGAGCTAGTTCACCCATTTCTGCATTATGTCTATATAGCAGTACAAGAAACATTTAATGATATTATTTTTGGCCATATGCTCTTCCCCGTTCCCCTTTCCAAGTGCTCAGACTAATATCCTGTTGCTTTCTTGGAACATATCTCTATGATCTCACAGCCTATTCTTCCACCAATTGCTCAGGAAGATATGTGCATGATCCAAAAATACCAATTGGCCAAAATCTGACTGATGCTTGTGGTGCTGCTCTGAGGTAAATTTAATCCCTACCTGTCTACCAGGAAAAACAGAAAAGTCTGAAAATGTCTTGCTGAATTACACTACCCCTTTCTGTTGCTTTCTGCTGCTTCAGAACAAGTCCATAAAATATTCCTTCTCTCAAGGAGAAAATAACATACTCCAACGGAGTATGTGTTTAGATAAACAGAGAGAAGGACTTGAGAACAACCTTGCTGCCTGCCCAGACACAACACTTACCCATTCATTTTGTTCAGTTTCATTTTCAATATTCTCAGAGCCCTTGGAAACCATGCTATGGTACCAGAATTAAGTGCCAAGATGCTAGACAGATTTCTGTGGAAAAGGGCCAAAACCTGTGGTTATGCAAGTGTTATAATTTGTCTCCAGAACAGACTAATAGAATCTGTACCATGTCTATTTTAGGGTTTTTCTAAGGTGCCTATCACTGTGGAATCTAAATGCCATATAACAATTACAGATAACACTGTATGCCTTAAAAGGCAGGATTCTTGATCTGCCTTGCTCATTGTGTGTCTGCGCGGGTATTTTCCTTCCGCTTCCCTTCTTGCCTTTCACTTCCTCGTCTCCAGTTGAGGGCTGGTCCTGGCAAAGTGCCCTTAATGGAGGAAAGCTTCATCAACATGGGGCACAGTGCATGTAGATCTGAACAGGCACAGGGCTGGACTGATTCCAGCTCTCTCTCAAGTAAGATTTCCTCTAGCAGCAAACAAGACACCAAAAATGTTGGCAACATTGTGTTCTGGGCCAGTGAGTTTGATACACTATAATTAACATAAAATTACACATTAATTATAAAGTAGTTATTATTTATTAACCTAAAAATGTACACAATAAGAAAGTCCCATATGGACACATACACACAAATCACCAATGGAAATCAAACCTATGAACTCCCTACTTTCAATGGAAAATGCCTACAAGAACCTAGAAGAAAAGCAAGAGGTATTCCAGCTTAGGGCTATGCTGCCTGGATGGAAACAGAGACAATACTTCCAGATTTTGGAGACTGCAGCTAGAAAAAATACTTCAGCAGGTTTTGTCTGTCATCCTCATYAATGGAAAATGAAACCTGAAAACTGAAGAGGCACATATAGGAATAAACTTGGCTTGCAATAGGGTCCTGGATTAAAAATTGGCTTATAATGATGAACAACACCAACCTAACACTATAAATTTGAGTAGCATTTTGGTTTAGGAAAAAAAAAAAAAAAAAAAAGAACACGTCTTCATCTGCAGCCACTGTAGATTCATGTGGAGGGAGAGAGGGGTGGAGAGCTAGAAACAGCTCTGCCTTTGTGGATTGCCTGCCAGGAAGCAGCTAAGGTAGTTCCCAGAGGAACCAGGTAGTGCCCAAAGGATCCCGGGACAACAAAGAGCTCTGAAACCTCCAACTGGCATAACCCGGGTGCTGCATCCCAAGAAAATCTCAGCTTTACTGTACTGTTTCTGATGGGTATTTATTCCATCTTGAACACTGGTGTTTTATATAGGTTTCAATTTTATAAGTTTTTTTTTT
>NW_028186512.1:2562175-2592860 GCF_003343005.1 Rhea americana | reverse complement strand
TTTTTTTTTGGGGGGGGGGTTTTAATTCTGATATTCATTTATACTGTCACTGAAGGAAACTCAAGTCATATCTGACATTGTCACAGTGACTAACATAGCCCCCACCTCACTCACCTGCTACTATGTATGCACTTCTACTTCACCTCGATTTTGATCTGATACAAAATGCTTTTATGACRTGCCTAATCAAATGAGAAAATGTACCAAAGCAGTACTTGGTAATAATTAAAAAACACCACGTTACATGTTTGTACAATGGGTCTGTTTTAAGATGACATGGAGTCAGTTAAAGAAGGGGCTGATGGTGGGTGGACAGAAGAGAGTACGAGGGTTTCAGATAGCTAACAATCTGATAGAGGCTCTTTCAATTTCTCTGTGCTAATTTTCTCCAACATCCTACCTCTGATCTCCTATAGAAATCATCTTGCCAAAAATGAAGGGATAGGCTCTCAATTTGTAAATATAATAATCCCCAAAATGCACAAAAAGCAGTGACCAAGAATTCCTGCTGGGAATAATAGCAATATCCTTCAGAAAGCAAAAGACAACATCAGGCTTCTGTCAAGGAATACCAGGTTTGTAGGTGATGCATGCTTCTGCACAGATTGTCAACAACTGGAACAAAAACCTTTCTTATTACACTTCGTTCCCATCCTTTTAGGTCAGCAGTTCTGCTCGGGAAGCCCATCTAAGCCCTGCAGTCAGGGCAAAACACCAAATGCTAAAAGAAAGAGCTGCAAATACCAAACCTAATTGTACCTGATAAGGACTAGCATGATACACCAAGGGACTAGCGCATTGACCCACACTAGTTAAGGGACAGGCCTTCAGATTTGAGGGGGGTGATTTCAGATCCAGCAGGACCTGAAGTGAAGCAAGATCTGCTGTTGTGATCAGTAGAATCATCTGAATTTATACTTAAGTGAACAGTTACTCTGGTATAAGCAAGATTAGACTTCTGTCTAGTGATCTCAGGGAAAAAAAAATAAAGCTGAACCTCTGCATTTGCATTAACAAAGAAAAATTCTAACATTTCAGCTTCTTCACATGTCGATTAACAGGCTAGGTACCATTTTTTAAATTCACTAAGTTTGCTATACAGTATGCAAGACCGGGCACTTTGCATCTTGCTATTGTTCTAGTTATTTCAGCTAAGTAGAGAGTGAGTTTCTTTCTATTGAATTTTCCTATTTTTGCCAGGTGTTAGCTTACCTTAAGAAGACCATCTTCTTATAGTCTGAGCCTGAAACCTGAAGTTAAAACTGCAGGCCTGTCTATAGCAAGCAATCAAGCAAGGGAGACCCCCTGCTAGTGCTGGCTGAGTGGGTGCCCATTTAGTATAGAGCAAAGCCACGCAGAGACCCTAGCCTGCGGCCTGAAAGCAGCAATGTGACACAATTCAGCTAACAGTGCCTGCTTCTTGTAGTTCCAGGCCCAGGACGAAACCCACCACAGACAGCTCATGCTGCATTAAATTGCAAGAAGTTGACATAACACAAGGCAGTTTCCACACTGCATAAAATGGAAAGGCAAACAAAGGAAATCAAGTTATTTCTTCATCTCCTTACAGTCTCTTTATTTAAACAAAGACATCATAGTAATACAGATAGGGAAAAATTGTTCTTCCAAATGCGCCCAAAATAACTTTGCTACATTATCATCTTTTGATGGATGATTCAAGTGATAGATGATTCAAAATTGTCAGTAAATGCTTTCCTTACCTTCATGTGTGATTTGAGATTGTCCTTGCGTGCACAGCGAAATGGACAGAGTGGACACTGATGACTTTTTAAACCTGTATGAATCACCATGTGCCGTTTCCAATAACTCTTCCTCTTGATAACCAAACCACAGATCGGACATTGGAAAGGTTTTCCTCCTTCTTCTTCTGAGGCTTAGCAGAAGGGGCAAGAAAAAGAGAGGATACTTTACAGCCACTTGTCAAATACTTTCCCCTTGTAAACATACTCAAGATACCATTTTTCAATGCTAGCATTTCATCTGCAGAGACACATTAGTTAAACAACAACACACACCAGAAATTTCAGTTCTGTCGCTTGCATATCCCCTTCCTCTTAATCTAGTTACTCTCCCTCTGAGAAAGGTCAGATTAATTTATAAAGGTTAATGTCTCAAATATCCTTTGGCTAATCAGTAGGGGAGGCTACTCTATCTCACCTGGTCCTAATGTTCCTTATAATTTAACTGAACTGAGATGGATATCTCTCATAATCGTCACTTTGTAGCCTCATTTCCTATCCAATGTCAGTTGTAGCAGGCTATGAAAAATACACTTAACCATGTTCAAAAATGATCCATTTCCATATCTGATGGTTAGCAGGGGGAGAGGAAGGAATATTAAGCATAGAACAATTCACAGCTTAACTGGAAATCATGCTGGTATTGCTAAACAGATATGTTTAGCTTCAGAAGTGAAAGATTTCAGAACCCCTGCTGTTGAACTTGTTTAGTTACAGCTCTAGGAGATGCTGCCACCACTTCACCCACCAGGGAGTCTCAGGGTCATTGGGTTTCCTTCTTTTCCTCTAGTTTCCAGGGCATTCAGTCTATTGCCTTCCTAAATGTTTGCACTCTTTTACTGCCCAATTCATCTAAAATAAGAAAAGGAGTTGGGGTATTTGTCAAGCAAATATGGTTAATCTACTAAGTGTGGAATGAACACAAGGTTGGAAAAAACATTCTTTGCTGCTGACTTGACACAACTAACCATCCATCCATCCATCCTCTCACTGTGATTTCTTATTATTATTCTGAAGATAGGCTTTGCATTATCACTGGGTAGGAAGTGTTTTTCCTCAATATAAAAGACAAACCATTTTCAAATATCCATTTTCAAATATCCAGAGCTCAGTAATGTGTATCCTGCTATCTAGAATTTTTCTCAGAATATTTCTTCCCATTATTATCAGTTATTTTCTACTGATAAGAACACAACAAACATCAAGATCCTGTGACTGAGTGCTAAGTGATGAAAACTTCCAGAAAGACTTGTCACATCCTAAAACATTATTCTTGCTATAATGTAGGAAATAAAAACAACATAACAGAGTTGATTTGGTAGTCATTATGTAAGTCCAAGAAAAGACATATTTTCAAAGTGTGCACTTCACAGGTTCAGAAATGCTACTTGTGAAATCTTCTATCAAACTCAACATATTATCAAGGTGTTTCTCTCTCTCTGCACTGCTGAAGAATAAGCCAAAATCAATGCTAGAATTGCTTCACTTTTTTAATATCTTTACTTAGTTCTTCATAAAGCACCTGCATCAAAAAATAGCAGAAAGATAAACCACAGGAATATATATTGGTAACATTTTTATTCAACATTTCTTCACTCAACATTTCTATCATATCTTTTCTCAGGCTGCTGTTATCCTCAAAAAGGGTTCAGAAAAGAAACATGTAACCTATCAATCACCTGTTTTCTATCCTATTAAAAATAAATCTGCAGACAAGGTGAACCAATAGCAACTTAGCACATTACAAAATATGTGAAGAACTGGACTGCACATGACTTCACTGATAACAACGACAATTCATGGTACACAGGAATTATATCAATCCCCTCAAAGGTACAACCTCTTCACTGTACTACATAAACCTTAGCATAGGAAAAATTAGTAAATTTTGAGCTTCAGCTTTCCTTTATTCATATAGATGTTTATTTTAAGTCACACAATGTCAATTCATTGGATGGAGTTACTCCAGAGAGGAAAGAATCTGCCAGTGCATCCCAAAGAAACTTCAAAAAGAAAACTGCAAGCATTGCAGGCAAAAAGTTACTACCAAGCTAGCATTCAGTTGGGAATGAGAGAAGAGTCTGTTACCACAAACTTTCAAAAATGACATCAGAGCTTAAACAGAGTTCCCAAACTTCTTTTAAAGTTTCTTCCAAAAGACATGAGCTTTTTTTAAAGTTGGCACTATTACCAGATTGATGGAAGAGTTAGTCATCTCTGTATGATTTGTTAATATACTCCATCCAAGTAACAATTAGATTGGTCAAACCTGATATGAAGTATCAGAGATGACTATATTCTGATATGCCACAGCTCCTTGCCTGAAATAACTCTGAGCAAATAGCTCAACATGGTAGATAAAGCAGCAGCAGGTCTACTTTATCTTTTTTTATTGTTTTTTAACATATTCCTGTTTAAACAGTCACCATCTTTGATACTCCTTACTGATCAACATCTACTTAATCTCACTGAGTACTGAACCTGTGACCATTCACACAAAGCCAGATGGTGGTGGTGGGAAAGTGAAGCTGATAGGTAACAATCAAGCAAACTAAAGCCTTAACTATTCAATGTATGAGGGGGGAGAAAGATCTCTCTCAATCTATGGCTACTGGGAAAATACGTTTACCTGTCTGGCAACAAGACAACTCCCCCTGCCCCATGACTCAAAAGGCAAACAGACAATAACAGGTAAAACATTATAAAATGAAGTATTATTTTTTTGCCACTACTGCCATAAGGCCATGAGTGCAAAAGGAACCAGGAATGTACAATGCTTATTTTCACAGCAAATACACATGCTTGGATACTCTGCTCAAGTGTTTCAGCAAAGTCTCCAGTCAGAGGTCACAAAACAGTGACCTCTTCCTGCAAGCTACATTTCTCCATGGCAGAAAGAATCAGGGAGTTTGGCCTTACACAGTCAACATCCAGATATGCTAAGCAACAGCTCCTTTTTTTTAAAAAAAAATCTTCACAGTTGGTTAATTTAGAAAGGAAAAGATTAATAGCATATCAGAAAGGGGGCTTACACTCAAAGAACTTTTGTTATGAACATTACATGACAAAGCTTGCTTGAATGCCAACTGGCATTGGCCCAGTGCATATAAACTGAGAAGAAACACCCTTCCTCTTGGGATACTAGTCCCATATATTACAAAAGGCAAGTGGTTGTTCAGTGGTTACCAGGGCCCTGAGGCAGCCTGTAGCAGCACAGGACGCTGGGGCCTTCAGCAGAGAGGACAGCTGCTATGAATCTGCTGTATTTGCTAGCTTGCAAACTGATGGTACTACCACTGCACACACCACACACACAGAGCACTCCTCTTCTACTAGCTGCACAGACAAATCCTGCAGTTTTTTAATCAAGCACAAAATCTGGATTTTACTACAATCACTTTGACTAACAAAGTTAGATTTGTCAAAGTATATTGACTAAAATCAATGCCTACAATCATACTACTCTAACTCCCCTATGTGGGTACCCCTATTCCAACATGAAAGGGCGTCCTTTTTTTTTTTTAATTTAGCTTAGTTCCTCTGAAAAGGGCTTAAGCTAAAATAATGAAAACCTTAGGGCAGATGCATGCCAAATACAGTTTGCCACTTTAACTTCCTTGGCAAAACACACCAGCAAAACACTTGCAGAACAGATGAGGCTAACAGCAAAAACTGGTATCAGCTGCACCTTGATGTATCTCTCTCCCTCCTCCTTCAAGGGATGAATGAGCACTGCTGTCCATGCAATAGCTTCTTCGTTACGAGTTTTTAGCGAGAGCTGCACAGGGACAGATCAGACCTCATACTCTTCCTAAATGAAAAAGCTAGATCGAAAGACTGCAGGTGTAACTATACAATGTCCGTGCCAGGCCTCACGCCTGTACACTGACTACCTATACCTGTACAGTTAGGCTAATATTCCTGATAAAACTCATACTGGTAAATTACTTTGTCTACCTTGCAAAGATATTTGATAAGCTTCCTTATCCTCTACAGCAGAATGTCACTACCAGAAATATGAACCAGGGGTATGAACTTTCTATTAAAAAAGAGGTAAAAAATCTTTTTCCTTATTTTGAAAATGGATCATTTAAATTTCCCTGCATAGCTTGCCAATTCTTGAAAGCTTTTGTTACCAAGACTGTTTCTTCTTATTCCCTATATGCCTGGATCCTTGAATGCCAACAGCTGGAACTGGTGGAGGGAAGGCAGAAGTGTAAAATGGTTCTAGTTGAGCCAAATTAGAAAAATGCTTTCTTTTCTTTTCTTTTTTCTTTATTATGACAAAGGACTGTAAAAGACCAAACATGTTAGATTTTTTTCATGCTGCTGCAAAAATTTTAATGAAAAGTGGCAACATAATAATATACTCTGGTAAATTAGGACAGGGTAGTAAGTGATTATACAAAAGTCTATTTGTGACAGAGACAGCAGGAGGGAGAATTCTCCTTGTCCTGTATTTCAAAAGCACTGGTTTTGTACATGCTTACTTGATACCTTGAGCTCCCTGAAAGGGATTTTTTTGATCTTTCACATTAAATACTTTTTGTGGCCCTATTCTGAACTTGGTGAGGGAGGGAAAAACACAATTGTATGGAATAAAAAAAAATACTGAACTGTACACTCATATCTTTCAAATATGAAAACATTTGTGAGAGTTTGGTCTTTACGTGATACTTTAAGAAGCTTTTCTATTATTTACCTACAGTAGCTAGCTCCTATAACACATGGAACCAAAGCAAATCTAGACCGCTGAAGAAATGTTATAGAAGTCTACAGTGAAACAAACATGTTCTGCTATGTCGCTCAAACCAAATCCATACCTGTACTAGTGGGTTTGGATGCTCTTCCCTTAGGGACTGGCAGCAACAATAATTCCAAAGACTGTGGTGGAGTTGCTTTCTCTTGCTTCATCTCTGAAAGTTGCAAGGGATCCTCGGCAACCAGCGATTTCTTCTTCTCAGCCAACAGGGTGCCTGCAGCCCTTGCAGCAACCTCCTTGAGCAGGGCAGCTGAAGAGGTCATGGAAGCCAGAGAAAGGAAAGAACTTGCTGGAGGCGGGTGCTCCTGGCCAGGAGTCATGCTTCTTTCGCTCACTTTCTTTGATAAAGCTGCTAAGGTGGAGCTGGCAGACTGAGAACTAAAAGGTGAAGAAAAGGATTCAAATCTTACAGTGTCTTCAGTCCTTGAAAGAGATTTGTCCTGCAGAACAGCATTGGCTGCGGCTTTCAGTTTCAGGATAGCTGAATCAGGTGACAAACCACAGGTGGTGGTGGAGTTTGGCAACCACTTACCTTGATTCCATAAAAAGTGATTACTTGCATTGTATTGGTCACCTGTCTCCTGTTTCTCAGCAAGCTTTCTGGCAAGAACACTTAGCTGCTGAGCATGATGAGCAGGTGGAGAGAAGGAGAGATTGGAGCCAAGATTTACAGGAGACTCAACTCTGCCATTGACTGTGACAGCAGCATCCAACTTGAGGGAGCCAGCCTCCAGTAGCCGTCTCAGGTTGCTACTCAGTGGCTTATTTGGACCAGGAGATTCTTCTTCACATAGAGATGGCACATCAGGAGAAAGGTGCTCTTTGCTCTGTAACGTGTCTCTTAGAGCTTCATTTTCAATGGTTCCCACCTCCACTGTGTTGCTGCTCGGAGTTGCACTTCCCAAAGAAGTATCTGGGGAAGTGGACTGCTCTTGGATTCTGTCCTCAAGAGACAGCTTGAAGTTCTCCTGGACTTCTCCATATGATGCTTCTGAAGGAGTCTCTGAAGAATTTCCAAACCAGCGTTCTTCTTCGCTGAGTTCACCTTCCACTTCTTCCTGCCTAGTACCATCTGCATGGAACCAAGAACAACGGTTTTACTTCCAAATCAGTGCAATTCTTAGCATGAAGGATGTTAAGGTCCAAAATACCTTAAGGGCTCTACCCTTCCCCAACAGGCTAATGAAGGACAGTCCTCTATATGAGCCTCCTGTTTTAACATCCCCCTAAAGCTCATGAACTTAACATTAGCCTGGGTTGAATGATTAAGATTTTTTTTTTTTTGAAAAAGAATGAAGTTTTCTTTAAAGAAGAAATCCTGGCAAGTCTGTCATCCTCCAGGGCTTTAGTAGATATCAAAGATTTGTCTAAAACAGTATGATTAAAACATGTAAAATTGCAACAATACAAATATACCACAAATACAAACATATCACCAGGGCACCATTCATATACTGCAGTTATTTTATTATCAATGTAGTCTTTGMACAATCTGAAAAATATTATGAACTCTATGATGTAAAGCAGGGATTTAATAGGCTCAGAAACCTAGATAATTGAGTGTCTATACAGCTAACACAGAAATGCTTTCAAAAGCAGACCAGGTGTGCAGCTATTCAAAGTATCTTCTTCCAGTGACTTTAAATCTCAGCCCAATCCTGCAGTGACCCCTATCTAAAACAAACTAAAATTTGTACTGATGATAATACACACTTCATTTCAGAATAGCTGAGATGAGTAATGCATGAATGTTAAAGCATTCACCTTCCCAGCGATTTGGAAGAGAAATAGCATACACACAAAATTAATAGTGTTTGGATTTCTTTTTTCCCTTATACAGACATTACTTGCTTTTCATTTGTTTGTCACTCTTCAGTAATGTTAAAGACCATCCTAAACTGAACTCAGTTTGGGGGAACAGGAGGAGCGCCGAGGGGATATGTTCATCCTTATGCATTTTCTCTTCTCAGGTAACTGCAACAGAGTCTCTCCTAAGACCTGAGTGGTAGTGTTTGAAGTGCTGTGATCCTGGATTGCTTTTCTTCCCAGTAGGTATTCAGAATAATATAGACATGACCAAGTGTTTTGGGTTTGTTTGTTTGTCTAAATATCTTACTGGCCAATCAGAAAGTAGCCAAGAACAACAGCAATGCTAGAATTAAATTCATGTTAGCTTCCCTTGCCAAACACCTCTCACACTGCTCACTTTTTAGACTGAACGTCCTACATTACAGAAGAATATAGTAATCATATTATAACAAAACAAAAGGATTTAATAACCCTCTGGCCACTCTGAAAACAAGCCTGCATGGTATGTTCTGCATCTATGATCATCTATTATTCTCAGATTCCCTATTTAAAAAACAAAAAATGAATAAAAATCGATAAATGAAAACTTAGATTTATATTATTGCTTTTACACAATGAATTTAAGAAGGAAAGACCCCGCCAGCTGTATCGCAAATGCAGAGATACCAACATATACTCTGGAGGCAAAGATATAATTTAAATCATGTCATACTGAACATGAGGAATAGTGCCTCACAAAACCCTTTGAAAAATTTTAATCAACATTTTGTTAGCCCACAATAAAACCATTCTTTTACCTTAGATTACTGTTTTAAATAGAAGGAGGGCTCCATCTTTCCTATTCAAAACAAACAAAAAGCCAAGCAAAACCTAAAGCACTTCTGTAAAATTTTTTTATTATCCAAGATAACATCACAGATGAAGCARGATTAACAATAATGCACACAAAGGCCAACACCATGCACATTCAAATAAAGAGGACAGATGCTAACCAGTTGATCCAGCACTTATGCAGGTTACAGGAAAACAGAGTGTATTCCTGTCTCGTCCTATAAGCACTAAGCAAGCACCTTGAGGCACCCCTACACAGGTGGGTGCAGACAGATGCAAGATCCCTCTGCTCATCCAAATCCAAGCAAGTTTTGGCTTGGAAGCTATGAGGCTGTTTTCCTGGCACATTGCCTAAAACGGTATCCCAAGAGMAGGGCACCTCCCCTGGGACACAGCCCGGAGCTGACACCACTCCGCAGCTTCTGAGTCAGAGCCAGCTTGCATCCCACAACTCGCCTCTGTGCGTCTGTTTGCATCTGTCTGCGTTAAAGCAACCCCACCACCACCACCACTCACTCTCTACTGTTCTGCTCCCCATCCATATAGAGAGAGGGACAGTTGCATTTCTCCTCATTCAGAGAGTTAACAAAAAATTAAAGATTAAGAGATATTTGAATATAAATGGTTGCAGAAGGAAGTGGGCTTATGTTTTAGAGAACTCTCCAACTTGCTAAATTCCAAGCTTCTCTGTTCCATGCCATGTACCTCTATTTCTTATTTTTGACATTCTTTCCTACTTGCAACCAGTCCTTTAAAATACAAATTAAATAGCATAGCTTTATAAAATCTCTCAATCCTTTCTGTCCTGCCTGCATCAGAAGTAAAATCTTCTTTCCCACCTGCACCCGTTTTTTTTGTTCTAAACATACGAAGTAATGTCCCACATATCTTCATTGTCTTTCCTCTCTAGCGCTGACTCCTCACCAAACACTCACAGTAAATTAGGAATTAGTATTTGAAGTTGATTGCAAGGATGGGAGAAAAGGAACTCCATCTGCTACAGCAGAGCTGCCATACAGCCTTCACACAACTACACTATGCCTGGCACCAAAAAGTAGTGAAGGCAGAAGAGCTGAAAACAGGACATGGATCATCTTCCTTCTATAAATATGCACATTCTTCACTGGTCTTGCCCATAGGGAGGGCAGCCAGCAATCTTTAGAAGCCGGGGAGCAGCAGGAGTGAAGTACCCTTCCTTTAGCTGCTTATAAGCTTGCTTCGCAGCCCAAACTTCCCTCCTCTTTGGGTAATGCAGTGAGAGCTCCCCCTCCTGTTGCTATCTACCTGTAACCACTACAGCTGTCCCCAGATCTTTAAGAGGCCTCTAATATTAAGTGTAAATTTCCTCTGGAGCACCTATATTCCAAAGGCCAAAGACAGATTTTTTTTTAATTTTTATTTTGCCCACTGCAGTTTCTTTCAGTATCCAGAAACCAGACCCCTGACTGCTGACACTGTTCTAACTTTCCACTTCTAAGTGATTTTCTCTGTTGCTGCAGTATCAGATCCACTGTATTTTAAGGCTATAAGGTTAATGCTGAAAAAGCTGGCATTACTGTCTTATCACAAACACAGTCAAACCGCCTTTTAACACTAGCAAGTTCGTTTAGAAGCACAACTGCGAAGCACGGCAATTTCATTCCCAAGCAAACGTGTCATTCAAGGCCTTCAGGGCAAGATCTTAATTTGCATAGGCTTGCAAATATGTGAGTTTGAACAAACTTTGAACAAACTCCAGGAGAAATCAGCCCAACCCACCAACTTTCCTATGATTTCAAACCAAATAAAATCTTCCCTCAGAACTCCGAGGACTGATARGACCCCCAGGCCAGGTTTGTCTGAAACAGAAGCCAAACTCAATCTACCTGTCAACAAACTTCAGCTGAAGTTCAGGTTTGTAAAAGATCTGATGACACTTCCCTCCTGCTTTTGCAACATTACTGAGGAACCCTAGTGAGAAGTCTTTGAAATCCTGGAATAGAAATATGCTTAAATTTCCTCTCTCTACCATAAACATATTACAGTTTATTATCTTATAAGCAATTCTGTATTTTCAGCTACTAACATTTCATTTTTCTTTAAGCCTGAAACATTAAGCAGGGGTGAGAAACCACACAGAACTTGCAAAGCACATAAAGGCAACTTAAGCGTTAGGAACAAATTCTCACCAGCTTCATTTGGAATAAAACCTGGTTGGAATCTCACTGGCTTTTACCAGGTAACTACTCATCAGATTGCCCCTTCTCACTACCATTCAAGAGTTAGGATCAGTCAATGCTTCTCTATCCTGATTTCCCAGCAGTTCTGGAGGGGGAACTGCTTCCTAAATCATTTGTCACTGGTAGTAACTTGTGGAATTCACTGGTGTCCTAGGTGCTTCAGGACTATCCCATTGCAGAGTATGCAGGAACCACACAAAAGTCCTTCCCACTCCTGCCAGCAACAATAAAAGGCACCAAAATACTGATGGGCAACTGCTGCCACTGATGTAGCTCAGTATCAAATGATCTTTGTCAAAGTCACAAATGTGCGCAAAAGCACTCCTTGAAGAAGTGGCAGTTCCTTGGCTTGCCCATTCGTCTGCTTGTTTTCAAATATGGACAAGTTCCGCTCCTCTTCAAGTGATCAGTTTGAAAGGCAAATTTTGTTGATCCCAAACTACCTTATTTAACTTTGTGGGCACCTGCCCTCATACTTGAAGTGTTGAATAGAATTTGATCCTAGTATCAGTAAGAACATGAATATTAACCTGCCCAAACTRCTTATAGCTGAAAACTGAAAAAGTCAGACAAACATGGTTTTTGAAGATTCAGCCATCTAATTCAAATACTAGAAACTTTTTAACTACAGCTAATATTATTTACATATGCCATTCATGAAAGCAGTAGGTATGAGGAGATGACCCACAGTTCCACTTTGTATGGACTAGGAGTGGAGAAACATGGGTGTAGCAGACTGGGAGCTAGAAACATGAGAGAAGGGAAGAGTCTCAAAGTTACASGATTGAACAACAGATCTGGCCAGTAAAAACATCAGCTATGATTGAAAGAACATGATCTTGACCACCAGATATAATAGAGAGAACTGGCTAAAGTTAAGGAACCCACCCCAAAAGACACTGATTTTTCATAGTGWGGGGGACAAAATTTCACGTGTATCATTTGGGATAATGAGTAAATTAAACAGTAATACAGAAATAACATCCAAATCCAGCAAATCCATATACTACAGTGATATGAAATTTATGCAAAGAATAATTATGGGATTACAGAATGAAAATTAAGCCAAATGCAAAAGCAGCTAGAGAAGACAAATCATTTCAAATAAATGCTCACACAAAAATTACTGATTAGGTAAATTAGGGAGGATTTCCCCAACTTCAGCAATTACATTTCAAGAAAAGTCTGGGAATCTGCAGGTGCAGAATTTAAAGTGGTAGGGGAACCATATGCCATTTTTACCATCTTGATATCAAGTATCTTCATCCAGTATCTTCATCTATATAAGGTATTTARATATGATCACTGAAGTTTTTGTCAATCTAAATAAGGTAATAATCACCTTTTTTGGCTAACTGGTATCCAGATTGTCTTCCTAATTTGTTGACACAACTTAYTTCTGTCTGGTGCCTTTGGTATCTTCCTGATCCTGTAACATCTATTTAGCCTAACAAAAGCTACATTGATCAAGGAGTATAAATTGCAGTGTAAGAGCTTACCTTATTCCATCTCTACTGCCTATCACAAACCATGTACTTTATTATCTTATACTAAATATTATACATAGGCCTACTGAAAGTGCTAGGATTAAGTGACAGGTCTACATTGGCAAATTGGGGAGCTCTGCAGAAGGTGCCTAAGGACTTTAAAAGATCACAAAACAGTAAGACATCCATAGAGAGTTCTGGGGAAAGACAGACTGACTCACGTGAACAACAGTTTAAGGTTAAGTAAATAAGTAGTCACATCAGAATACGGCAGAGACAACAGCTGAGCCATCAGAGCTCARCCTCATGCGACTTCTCTGGAGAACAGCAAGAAACAGGAGGTAAATGAGGAGAAGAAGCAGTTGAGAACTGGTAAGGCATGGTCAACTGCTATAGTCAAACAGAAGAAAGAGGCAAGACAGAGTTAGCTGGTGTGCTCATATTTGGCCTCCAGGATGGCTTCAAGTCACCAGCACAAAGCACCAAAATCCCAGGTCCTACTCCCTCCTGCCTTCTTTCTTAGATCTCTCAAACAGCGGGGAGTGAGCGAGCTATGGGATAAACTACACTGTTCCGGCAGGCTGTTTCTTGAAAGTGCTGTAACCCACATTGCATCATAACTGTAACCATCAGCCTCGTACCCAATTAACATGAGATTCCCATTGCACAATGGCCGTTTGTCCAGCAAGGGAACACCTGCCCATCATGCCTGCAGTTTAGCTCTGTGCCAGCCTGCCACTTTAAGCCCTTTAGAATTGGATATATATGGATGCTTACATCCTCCAGCCAAACTAGGTAAGTACCACTGGCACAGAAGCCTTGAAATTTGCCAGTGACCAGCTGCTAGCCACCCTGGGCAGAACAGTTTCAATGGAATATGGAGAGTAGATGCCATACTGGAGAAGCTCCAGGACAAAATTAGAGGAGAGGATCATGAAGTCCTAATTGTAAACCACACATCCGATGAGAGCTATCAGCCATGTAAGTATCATGTCAAAATTTAGTGCAGATCAGATAATGCAAAGAAGAATAAAGGAGCTAATGGCTGAATACAGTAAAGACCTTTAGGTAAACTACATATATTGTGCAAGTGCATCACTTTGGTATTGGAAAAATTATTACAAGAGATTGCTTACTAATAACATATCACTTTCTAATTCACATTGCTTCTGGGCATCAGCTTCATGTAAATCCTTGCTAATTTCACATCCAGGTACTATAGAAAGTAGCATGTATGAGCCTGAAAAATGGCAGTCATACCTGGGAAGTCTGTTCTGCGATATCCTATATAAATTGTTCAGACCAGCCAGCTATAAACAGGTGGCCACCTATAAACAGTCTTTTTGTGTTCAGGTTGCCTTTTTAAGGCATATTTTTTTTAAAAAGGCATATTTTAAAAAATATTTCATTTCTTTGGGCTGGACAACCTTTGTGGGTTCCCACACCCACGAGACTGTGCAGATGTGCACGCTGCAGGACTGCCTCAGAAATGCTGGGCACACTATGAACCAACATCCCAAAGGTTTCACATCTAAAAAGCATTTACAGCCACATACGAATAGGCTGTACATCCAGAGCAGTAGCAATGTTGATTTTCCCACAGGGATGCTTGCAAGAAAATCATGATTTTAATAAAGACACAAAGGCCTGCCTTAACTCCTTTTATTAAATCAACAGCTGCAAATAAAACTTAGAAGTCACAGTTCTATAAACAGCCATGTGCTAGAGTGCACTCTGTACCCCATTTTCCCTTCATGATTTCTGTGACCTATAATAGGTAAGCAACATAGAAAGTCACTGTCCTCTTTCAGTGAAATTTCTGCCTCACTCACTTATCAACGGGATGATTACTCAACTCTTGACCTCATCGCAAAATAGTTTAGCAGTGCTGGTGCTTGAACCAAATTTCGCTACTGCAGGCTGACCTAGAGAGAGCAGCACAGCTGCAAGAAGGAACTGCCAGAAAGCCGTAGCTCTTCTGTTCTGTCCTTCTCCCCTGTGTTTCAGATCTGTGAAAATGTTCACACGATTAGACAGGAAGAGAAGCCCTAGGTAGGGCTCCATATTTCATCTCCACATCTTCTAAAATAATGATTTTCCTAACTGGAGGGAAGGAAGAAAGCAGGGAGGGAGGAAAAAAAAGGCACAGCTTTTAAAGACAGGGCATATATCCTCTATTTCATCCTTAACTTGAAGAGGCTTTAAAAATCCACTTCCAAGAAAGACCCAGAATATTCACCTAGCAAYTTCTCTGGTACTGCTTTAAAAACAAAACAAACAAACAAACAACAAAAAACTCACACAGGGCTCCAACACCAACAAGATGACACACAAAAAATTTAATTATTTCACAGTAACTGAACTCTTCTGGATGCTTTGTCCATATGCACCTTCTAACTGTGCCACTATACATGTGTCACTAACTGTGAACATGCAGAACTCCCACACATTCAGGTTTGCCGACTGCTAGCCAATTATAAATGGACAAAACGCACACACAGTGCCTCTCAGAGGCAGAATCCAGGGGTGATGGACTCCAAGGAAGGAGGAAGGCAGGAAGGACTACTGAAAAAGCACTTCACAGACAACTCTAAACTGCCTCTACTTCCTTTCCCTCAAAGGAGGAAAATTCTGTGGTAGAAGGGAAACAGAAGCAAAGGCCTTTCATTTTTAGTCACTAGTCCCAGAATAAATGTTTCAAATAGGATTCATTACCATTCCATTACAATGCCATACCAAAAGATCCTTTTTTTACTGGCTAGCATGCGAGAGGACAGAGATTCATCATTTCTCTTGAACTGAGCTGTTACTACATGAGGAAGGTTCTCAGGGGCTGTTAACAGACCAGGAGGTGCGACTCCATATTGATAGTGAGTTTGATCATCAAGATTTTCCAGAAGGTAACTTCTATTATGATGGATATTTGACACCTTGCCTCCAAGAAGATCAATTATTCTTCTGTTCCAGGAAAGAGGTTATAGTTACTAACCCTATATTAAACATCTACTTTTTGCTGAATTAACTCAAGTTTTCTTAGGGTAAACATGGGTTGCCAGCCTCCCAGATTAGAAGAAGCTACCTGCTTTCTCTCCTTCAATGACAGGAGCAAGATAGTAGTGTAACTCTATGAAATGGCCTACCTTAACCTCAGCTAGCTTTAACTGTTCCAGCTGTTGAGGAAAGATAGAACAGTAGTATAGGAATACATCAAAATGAACTGTATTATGTTACCGAAACTGTGCTCAAGGCTTAATGTAAGCATTGCCATGCATGCCTGAAGCAGAATAAGCAGTTATTCAGAACACCACCTTATATTCCCAATGTCAAGAAAGATCATTTGGACACTATGGCCAACGTGCCTTTGTCCGTTAAAGTAGTCTCCCTTTTATGGAGACTGAGCAAAATACCACAGCCAGTCTTACTGCAGGTTTCTTCCACAGGCCCTTGTTAACATCCTATAGTAATCTAAAGCCAAGTTTAGAATCACCTTTTATAAAGCCCCAGACAGTGATCCCAATGATTTATATGCTATAGGAATATGGCCATTCGAAAAAGTTGAAGTCTGTACACGAATAGATCAAACAAATTCACCKTTTTCAGCCTGATGAAAAAAGAGAATATGATAAACTGCTTGCTACAAAACCAAACACTTTTTCAGACACCAACTCAACTCTTCTGAACCAGACTCAAAAAGCCCTTATCAGGAACTGCAGATTTCCCTGGGYCTTTTAAAAATAGTTAAATTAAGACTCTGATAGTGCATTATAGGTTTGAGGACAAACTAAATATGTAGCAGATCAGCTCTATTTGAAATGGGAATCAGCATTAATGATTTCAGATGGTTCAAGTGATCCTTTTGCAAGTCTGCCCAGAGAGAATAAGTAGTGCATCATTTACTTCAGCATGCATTTAAAATACGGGGCCCTCTTACGTGTTTAGCTCATTATAATGAGAAATTCTATGTTTTCTTAGTTACAAAGAAGTTTTTAAAATTCCTAAAACTATTCAAGTTAGCYGAAGTTCATTCCGCTTATTCATTTGTTTTGCTTTAGACAGATGTTTATGACAATGGGTTGTTGCAGTGAGAAAAGTATCAAACACTGAAAAGTAGTTGAGAACCTGGCATCTCCAAAATATGAAGAGCTAAACATTATTCTCAACATTTCTACTATGCTTGGCACAGAAAGAACCTAAGCCTGTCATCTCAGACTACTTCAGAAAGGAGGAGAAATACTTTAAGAATTCTCAAAATGGGCCTTTATTAGAAATGATCCCTCAAGCAATTCTAGAAAGCAGTTTGGAAAAGCTGGCTAAGGCCGGAAAATCTCTAAATGACGAAACTTATTTTCCACTCCAGATCATATCATTGCAGGAGATAATCACATGAATGTCAAATGGTGACTACAGGAATCCATAATATTTAAAGTCACCCTTGAATGAAACTCCATGAGTAAGAAAAGATATTCCATTCCTTTGGCAGCTCATTGATGAAGTCTTTGAACACAGAACGAGTGTCTAGATTAGTAAATTTTGAGCAGAAGCATAAAACTGCCTTATCTTAAGCACAGCCTACCTGCAAACTAGAGGCTCAGTTATTGGAAGGTCTTTCCAAATGACTATGGTGTTACAGTAGGTTGATCGTAGGGCAGAGTCTTCACGGTATATTTGAGGTAGAAGACATCTTGTTCAAGAGGTTTTTTTTTTTTTTTTTTTAACAAGATCTCAGGCTGCAATTATCCCTGACTTACAAAAAGAAAGAAAGAGAGAGAGGGAGAGAGAGAAAACTGAGGTCAAGCTAAACAATCATTATGAGCTCAGGTAGTGAAGTATCCCAACACTCTCAATCTATCAGCACATAGTTCTGATTAGGTGTTATGGAACACAAGATCCACTTGCTTGGACAAGTCTGTTTGAGAAAAATTAAGGATCACATCACATTATTAGGATACCTGAAAGAAAAAATCTGAGCAAGAACCTCAATTCTTGGTACCTTTCCTCCCTTGAAAGGCAACAGAGTTCAAGAAAGGGAGTGGACATACATGAATCGTCATAGATTAAAAAAAAAAAAAAAAACCACCACACACACACACACACACACACACACACACACACTACAACCTGGAATGAGAAAAATTAAGGTATCCAATACATTTCCAGAGAGGTTAGCTTCTGCCTGGAACAACTCAAGACCACCAGAATTTCTTTCTGCACACCTTAAAATGCTGTTCTGGTGCTGTGATGATCAATCTCCCAGACTAAGCCTAACACATAGTTTAGAGGATTTATCTGCTGACTGGATGGCTCAAGACATCTTGAAGTGATTCTGTCCTTCTTGATTGTCAGTGTGACACACAAGACTTTGGCTAACATAAGAAGAAAATGGGGAGAAGCACCCTTATTTATAGGTGTCACTTTTATGTAGTGAGCAGTTCACAAGAAAAAAAGCACCTATAGCAAATCTGAAGTAGGACATTAAGCCTGAATAATACAATTTCTTGTATCATATGATGTACGATTTAGATGTCAAAAAAGGCAGGAAAGCTTTACTTTCTATTCTTCATTTAACATGGTAACAGATCAAATTAGTGGTTCAGTCTATTTTGCACGATATCTACATTCTCTGTTGTCGAGATACATGTATAAACTGCTTGCTCTTATTCACTCAGTGCCTTCACCAGCCACCAATTCATCTTAATTAAGGCCTGCACCTGACCCTCCACTGCCCCAGAACCAGCTGCAGCGATAGCTGTCTTGACTCTTTATTGCGTCTTCATTGCTTGAAATGTATTGCAAGCCTCAGCACAATCGCAACCCCAACAGTAAAAAGCAGGCACAACATCCTTACATTCACCTAACAATTTATAGCAGCCAAGAATAAAACAATCTGTTTAGGCTATATATTACCATAACATTGATGTACCTTGCTATATGTCACTGATCTTAATGCAGCTAGTCATTTAAAACTGCCGAGGTCACCACAGCAACATGATTTTAGACACACTTCCAGTTGGAAAGGAAGTTAACAAGAAGCTGCAAGTGTCAATTCAACTGGCAAAAAGGGCTACTAAAGTAAGGAAAGTATACAAATGTACCACTTTGTTGCATACAAACAATTTGCAATGAAAAGAAATAACTCCCTGATCACAACTGCTATTTATCATTATGGCCTAGGAATGGCACTCAGTTTGCAAAATAGTTCTGCCATCACCTGAGAGACTGGAATTGATCTAGAAGTTCTAGGGAAGAGCAGTAAAGAACCCACACTATCAGCTGTGCTGTGCAAGGTCATTCCAAACTTTCCTGTGGGACACACCATTAACCAAAAGGCTAATCTAGGCACCAAAACCATGCTGGTTGATTACCTGCTCCTTCACCCATTCATTTCAAGGAGTTGCTCTCATGTGTTGTACCCACCATATAGGATCTGTGCCCTTAAGCAATCAATATTAAATTTACCATAGCTACCACAATGTTATCAGAAAAAAAAAATGTTAAGGTTGATAAATCAGTCAATTATCTGCTTCCTTGACTTTTATTCCTGTGTAAATGTTTTTATCCTTATATTATGAGTACCAGCACTTATGAGAAGATGATCTATACGTTGCCAAAAACAACCATTTAAATTACTAGGAAATCCTTAATTACTATAAACAAGATTACAACAAGCGTATTTAAAAAGAAAGGATTCTAAACACCACAATCGTAGCTCCAGAAAACCAAGCTCCCTCGCCATCAGTGTGAGGCCACTTTTTCCACATCTGCTCTCGGTGCATGACCCTCCTTCTCTCTGCCCACCTGAATGCCCCAGCGAGAGCACCTGCTGCTGCTCCATCACTACCTTCCTGCAGAGCTGAGTATATGCACAGACTATGAAGTTCCCAGTCTCCTTTCAGCTCCTCATATTAAATCCAAACTCCCCTCCTCTCCTCTCCTTCTCCAAACAAAATCCCCCACCCCACAAAATGGGAAGGAATCATTATCAGAGAAAGGAAGGTGAACACAAGGAAACAACATACCTTATGATGCGCCATAGTTATTGATTACATTTTCATGCTTTAGTGTCCCTTCTGGGACTCTAAAGGACAGCCCAATCCTCAAAGGTGCAATGAAAGTATGTGAAAAACAGAGAAGGCTGTTATCCTTGCCTAGAAGCAGTGAACTGGTTTAGGCTCAAAATGGGACTATCAAATCTATGGCAAGATAGATGCACATGATCTCAGGCAAAACTTCCTTTTCCATACCTCCCCTCTAACTGGTAATAGCAAGAGATTTCTTGAAAAGGGTGATAGAAGGCTGAAACCAAAAGAAAAGTGAAATATGCTTCTTCCTGTAGACAGAGGAAATATTAAATCCAAAGGACCGTGTAGAAGATCTGGTTTCCGCCCTCTTTTGAAAGGCAAAGTCAAATTTTGGAATTGAAAGGGAGAGAAATCTCACCAGCGTTTGTACAGGGAGAGAGTAATACAAGCTCTGGATAGTTTCAAACTCCAAGAAAACTCTTTAGAAGATTTCAAAAGCACTGTAAAAACACATAGCAACATCCAGGACGTAAATAGTTATTTCACGGAATATGCTTCCTGTCTTTTTTCTGCTTCTCTCTGTTCCTCAAAGAACTGCTATCCAGATACAAAACTTCAACCCTTGTTACCTGGGTTTCCCCAAGAAACTGCCAAGTGCATCTCTTCTGCAGTATATCTGATCAAAATACAGGCTCTCTTTTCGGCTGAAAATGTATTTTTGTTCTGTGACATACATGCCTAGGACAGCAGGCTGGCTCCCTGACTGAAAGTCCTTTGCACTAATCAGATACAAAGGAGATAACAAAGGAGAAGTTGTATTTCCTGGTCTTTCTCACACAAGAGGTAATTCTTGAAAGTACTTGCAGATGTCTAATCGCTATTGTAGAAAATGGAGATCCAGAAGACACAGCTGAAACAAACTTCAGAAGTCCTACAGAAGAACGTGGTATTTCTGATCTGCTTTCGCAACTGGTTCTAATACCACAAGCCAAACCAACAACACCTAGAATAATAAAGAAAGGCAACCTTCACTTTTCGTCTTGTCTCCAAGAGATTGAAAGCGTACTGTGTCTTCTCTTGAACCAGTTCCAAATAAATTCTCATTCTATTAACTTCTGAAACCACTAGTAGTCTTCAGACAGTGACACTGATAGAGTAGTGATATTACCAAAATGAAAAACAGGTAATTCTCTACTTCCCTCTCTATAGAAAAAGGCTGACTAATCTTCTCCAGCTAGTCTAGAAAACTTACTGTGAATAATGACTGGTAAAGAGTGAAAAAAATAATGATAGTGATAGAAGTAGTGATTATATCACAAGTGGTTCTGGTTTTCGAGAAGGAGAAAAAGGAGGAAAACTGATCCTTATCAGTGCAGTAGCATCACAGAGGGATTAAAGCTGAAAAGAAAGCTGTCTGTGAAGCAGACAGTAAGCATCAAGAACACCTGAAGAGAACTTCCTGTTGCACTGAGGAAAAAAAGAAAAACCAAGAACTCCAAAAAGCTGGAGCTTTCTTATCTGTAAACTGTCCTCCTGTGCCTCCAAATACCCCTCAAACATCAATATAACCCAACAAGCTCTGTCATTGGAGACTGGAATTTGTTTATACTGGGTTTAGGACTCTTGTTTGCAAAAAACATTCTAAACAACACAGTTAAAATACATTGCTCTAGAAAAACAGCAAGAGAAAAAATCTTGCTTGCTAAAGACAGGTTTTCATGTCATGAGCACAAAGTTAACCCAGCCAGTTTCTAAGGGCTAGCTTTTGAGGAAGAAAGAAGAGCATAGTGTCTCTCTCCCCTATTGCAAATGTCTCTCTGCTGCTTCAGAAGAATGCCTGGCCGCTCTTCATGTAAACGTAGACTAAGGAACATACTGGAGTTTGAAAAACGGTCCAAGAAGTGTTTGCATTTGCGTGCCTCACTGATACGATGTACTATTGTGCATTCTAAACTGTGCTTATTTTGCCCTTTTTTAGTTGGCTCAATATTTCCTTTTCTCCTCTCTGAACACAAATAAGACATCTCAAATTCCTAACAGTCCCAGTGGCATTCTGTCAAAAGCAATCCCTTCCATGCACTCCTGAGGAATCACTACCCCTATATATTCAATAATCCAGATGCTCTTATTCAGTTTATTCATGGGGCCAGATTCTCTCATGTGTGACATCTGAGTATCTGGCAAAAGAGAAACATAGCACGAGCCTTTACAGCCCTCCAATTCTCCCCTGTGCATCTTAATCTAGACTCAGCCTAGGTCAGAGCAGCCTGGGGAATGGTTCATCTACAGCAGCTGGAAATGGCTGCTAACTAGGAATAAGTGGATTGAAGTATGTTCCAGTTGTGGCTCCATCTCCAACCTTTTCTGACTCTGATTCATAGACTAGTCTAGATTGCTGTAATATGCAGATGTAAAAAAAAAGACAACAATATTATTTCCCCCCTAGGAACTCCCTCACGCAGTGAGAATCTCCATCTGGGAAGGCAAAGACAACTTCTACAGTATTTGCATCATCCGAGAAGCACAAGGGGGAATCAGAGGAAGGCTGTGAAGCTGGCCTATTGCTGATAATGGATACCAAATCCTACTTTTAAAATGAAGTTAAATGGAACTCAGTGAAGTCATCTTAAATTATTCTAAATATTGAAGTTTGGAAGGTAGTGACAGCAAATATTGTGAACTTTCTTTCCCTGTTATTAAAATACAGAAACAAAATCCCACACTAATTACTCAAAACATTTTATTCTTTAAAAAGTACAGTTAAAATATTATCTTTAATTTGTATTTTAAAATAATGGGTTATTGCCTCAGAACACTTTTATGAAGGTTGAGTGACTAGTAAAATAAAAGAAACAACAAAATTGAGTAGAAAAACCTGTGTTACTATAGTAGGTAGATTGCAACAACCAAAACAAGGGAAGCCTCAGATCAAGCTGCTAYATCTTTCATTATCCCCATTGCGTTTACAACCTCTACTAAGGGTCACAAAGTAAAAGGGRGAATTCACAAACCATATGTACGGCAATACTCAAGCATAGCAGGTGACATCAGGCCAGCATGTCAGCTCTTACAAAGATCTCCTTTGTTTTTAACTAGTTTCTGTTTATTTTTCCTATATGCAGCTTCTCTTGCACTATTTTTGGTAAATAATGTGCTCCTGACTAGCCATTTTACTCTGCCCCTTTACTCACTTGCTATGCACACTACCCTTCTGACTGGTTCAGAAACAAAAGGTTTAGGTTTTAGATACTGAAATTATTCCTTCCTATAAATGTCACAGGAATATAGTTCCCTATAATTTATTTTTCCTCTCTCTTCAAGTCAGATTAAAACATGGTAAATTATATTCTCTGTGCTTCTAATTCCTCCTACGAAGATGATGTTATGGTAACACATCTAAGGGAAGCCTCAAGAAGTGTTTGTTTTGTCGTGCTGTGTTTGCTACCAAAGACAGCTGCTTTCTGTGCCCCTGAGAGGATTGGTTGGGGTTAACAAGTAAAGCCAGATACGAGAGGATTAGGAAGCTACTCGTAGGCATGGGCTAATAGAGTGAAGCAGTCCTTTCCAGGTGGAATAGGCACTTCTCAGTCCTAGACACATTGTTTAAGGCATTGCCTCAACTTTCAACTTTAAGAAAAGTCAGAAGTCACATAACTAATGAGCAAGTACCGAATAAAAAGTATTAATTCCTCAAACCTTGCGTTATTTTGAAGACATTTAGGATTCTGAACTAAGTGGATGGCACAAGAAACTAACGCTATGGCTACTTAGGGCATCCAGAGCATAAATAGCAGCAGTGTATTTCTCCATCTAATGATCCACCTAAAATACTGATGCAGAGGACAAGCTAGAAGCAAAGGGGGAGTTTCATGTCCATGTCCATTCCATCACTGGCTTTTCTGCTGAACCAACAAACAAGTGTGCCAATAGCAGTGGGATTTGATTTTATTTTTTTAAAGTACATTTCTTGGCTGAAAACTCTGCGGGCTTTACCAACACATTTTATGCAGGCTAGTAAATGCCTTCAAAGACAACTCTGATTCTCATGAGAGTATGTCTATACTAAATAACACAGTGCTATGTAGTGATATCTGAGCTAGCTTGAGTATATCCAGAAGTATTATAGCTGAATTAACCTGGGTAGACTGCTGTGATAACTGCCTCCCGTACACAAGGTAGTTTAGTTAGAGCTTGCTTTGTTTTCTCAATGCAGCATAGCAATGTGCATGAAGACTTATAAATAATTATGGTGAAGTCTATTTAGGCCTTACGGGCAATGTAAAAGTACCTCAAAGTGGGCAGAAGAGCCCCCTTCAGAGTTATTCACTGTGCAAAGGACTCCCTCTGGCAATGCCGAATTGACAAAAGGATTATGTCAACCCTTTCTTTCCAGGGTGAGGAGCAGGATGAGAGCCTGTGGGCAGCAGAAATTAGAGCAGCTCTAGGCTGTTATGCTTACACTGGTGACTGAGAAGGGCTCTTCATGGCCTCAAAGTACTAGAAATACAGAGGAGAAAATCTGCTCCAGTTACAGATAGAGAAATGAATCCCAGTAACTAGTGGCCAGGTCTAGTGGTCTGTAAGGGGAGAGCCAGCCTGTGTTTCAGGAAAGCAAGCAACCACCAACAGCCACAAAATCTGCTGCTATCTAAGCCCACTTACCCTCTCTGTTTCCTACCTACTTCTTACTGCATGACCACCTAGCTGTGGGAGATTTCTTCCCATTTTAATTCATCTCAGATAAACCATTTATTTTCTCAATACAATCATTGGTCAGTACTACTACTGCATGAGTCAAAAGGTGACTTGCAAAGAATTCCTGTTCATGAATGAAGTTACACACAGTGATCATTCATTAAGCTAAAATCCTCACCTCTTAAAGCCATCAAAATTTTTAATACATTTTTCTAAGAGTACCTAGCCATTTATTTTGAGAAATTCACCAGAACTCTCATTTTTACCCTGAGAGCGCACAGCTCTTACAAATTCTAATGGGGCACCAAGATCCAGCACATATCCAAAACATTAATTTAAAATAGGAAGCCGTAATTTTAAAGCAAACTTGTGCCCAATTTTCTCTCTTTCAGAAACTTGCAGGTGGAGCTTCTACCTTACTAGTGAAAAACCACACAGGGAAGACTCTTTACATCTGTACAGAAAGCCCTGGTAAAGTGGCAAAACACATTAAAGCAGCAAATATCAGATGAGGGCCAATTTCAGACAGAGTGCTATAAACCCTCTCGAGGATTTTGTAAGGACAGTAAAACTCCAGAGGTAGGGATGAGGCAAAATTCAAGGTAATAACAGTGGACTGCTTTGAGTTGTTCCAAAATTTTTATCTCCACCCTATTAAAAGACAGTCTCAAATAAAAGAAATGAAGCAGTGCAATTGTTTGAAACCTGATTTCACTTTCTGAAACTGGTGACTAAATAGTACATTGCAAGACTTCTCTCACTCAGTATACCTTTCGTTCCTAACACAACTTGTTCTAAATAGCAACTAAATCATCTTGAACAAAAACCTTTGCTCTTTTGGTTTACTATATCATCAGCACTAGTCACACTTTCCCCCCCACTTCCGTGCCTACTGCCTAAGTGCTGAAAAGAAAGAGGGAAAGGACTTCTTATGAAGTCCATGTTCTTCCAGTTTTTTTTTTCCTTTCTGTATGTTTCTCCAAAACAAACAAACAAACAAAACAACAAAAAAAAAACTCTTTTGGTGATTTCATATTAAGTGAATTTTGACCGTCTGTGTGGATACTTAAAATTCCACTTGTCCTACAAAATGAAACAGGTTATTTCGTTAGTCTTAACTTGGAATTTGGCTATTCAGTTGCCACAAACAGGCAACTTCTTGCAAGGTGGGAGAAACTTTAAAGAATAAAACTAACAACAAAGCTTACAGGTTGGGACCGAGCATCCAAGATGTTTGGAGTCTAGATCAAAGAGGATACCCRCCCATAAACACTAATAAAGGTACAGCAGGAAAAGAGAAACTGTCTTTGGGAGCATAATACTTCCCAAATTACAACCCTGAGTTAGTCTGTAAAACAGAAAAACTTAAAAACAAGCTTTTGTGTGAGCTTATGGATACATGTTGCTGATGCTTCATAAAATTAGCCACAATACAGTGCACATGTGCAGATCCATTGCTGACTGTACCCCGCAGCATACATTCTCTCAACTGAAGTCTGGGTCAAGCCTCTGTTTTGTTATTTAAATTTTTTAAAGGCAGAAAAAATAGCAGAAATATCCTCAAAACCCACAAAAACCATTGGAGAAAGTGATAATATCCACCTTGCTGAGCTTTTTCTTTCTTCGGCCCAATATCATCTGTTATTCTATACGTCATAAAAASGCAATTTGTAAAAGTAGAACACAAAGCCAAGTCTTGCTTTGGGGGGCAGAAAGAAAGAGGAACCGAATCTCCTTTCCTCCTTGAAAACTAGAGTCTATGACATACTGCTAGCTTCTTTGAAGTCCAGGCTTATTACATATCATTTTTATATAAAACATGACAGTAGATACTTCAGTCTCCATACACCACGAAGGATTTTGTACACTTAAACCTAAACGATGCAAATTACAGTACCATGCATGGCAAACTAGCAGAATATAGTATATCAGAAACAGCATAAAACATTATTTACAAGATACACTCTTAGAATAGTTTAACTAAGCTATAATAGTAAAAGGGTTCCCAGCATAAGCAAAATTAGCTCTCCATAACCATCTGAACTAATGTCTATATTATGATTTCTCTGCAATAGGAAAGAAAAAAAGTCCTCTATATGGTTCTTCATGACAAATCACATGCCTTCTGAAGCTTCATGTTAGAAACCCTTTTAACTCCCCAAAAGTCCTCTTTTGTAGGTCATGCTCTCATTATCTTGCTCTGGGATCTGGTCTGATTAAATTATAGGAAATTACTAATATTTCACTTTGAACAGCCAGCTCCTCCTGGCTGTTCTTCTTTTTTAAACTAAATTCCTCCTACTCCTGCCTTCTTACATATGAAAAAGACAACAATCATGCTATTACAAAGATGAAGTTGCATTCTTTCTTCATGTATTTAAAAATATAAAAATAAAATTGCATTCTGTCTGCACATTCTTACATTTCCCATGCTTTTTTCAGAGTAGGTTTTCTTGTTTGGCCAATTAAGAAGTTTGTGCTTATGTTTTAAGACCTTTTACACCCACACCCTCTCCAAAATCTCATTCAAAAGATCCTAAAAACTTAAACAGTTCAGTGAGCACACCACTGGCTCTCTGAAAGTCCAACTTATACTTGAACAGGATGATTTATTAAAGCTTTATACTATCAGACAACACTAAGTCATAGTCTACCATTGTATGACTTTAGACAAGTGACAGTCTAATGCAAAAGAGTACTTGTTAGCATGCAAAGATAGTGAGACTTTGACGAGACCAAGGCTTTAAGCCTCGGAAAAAAAAGCTCCCTAAAGGGAGAAGTTATTTCTAAACAGTCTATAATGACTTCACTGTAATGTAAGAGATAAAATATGATCAATATTTTCAGGTAGAGTAGTACAGATACTACTCCACCCACCAAAAGGCTGCTGTTCATTTGAAAGGTGCATTACAGTACCATCAGGACAATCATGATGATAGCAATGAAATTATTAACCTAACCATACTAAGAATAATAATTTTCCCTACATGGATCCTCTTGTCGACAATGAGCTATATCATGATCCCTGCAGTGATGAGAGGTTAAAAATAGTAAATAGAAACTGTTAAAAGCTTTGCCTTGTAAAAGCAATGTCTGCTAGTAAGGTAATAAATACTATTAAAAGAGAAAGACTCCTGTTGCTGGTAAAAGCCTTTGGCTTTAGAACCAACTTTCAAATGCAAAATGATGGCAAAGAATTTTCTATCACTGGAGCATCTTTTGAAAAACCTGTCTAAAACACCCTCCCCTGCTACGAGAGTCTCTAATGAAGCAAGCTGGAGAAGTAAAAAAGGAAGAAAGCTTTAAATCATTCCTAATTTACTTTTCTATCTGTATTTTCTTTACACTCTGATRATATAATCCAGCAATAAAAACCCCTATAATAAAAAGCTTCACAAGGCTTGAATTTTTTTAGTCTATAGAAATGGTGGAAAACTACACGCAGTATCAGAAATAGCTAATACTACACTTGACCATGAAGGCAAGAAGACTTATGCCCCCCCACTCCCACAAATCTAGCTTTTGAAAATGAAACTAGTATCTTATCACTGCTTTATCTTCTTCTTTAACAAAAGAAAYCCAACAGAAAATACTTTTGTAATTTGTATTAAATTAGATGCATTCTTCAGAAAGTAGTAGTAGTTCAAATGTCCTATCCCATTTGATCTGATACTCTGTAACAAACACAAACTATGTATAAAAGATATGGTGGCATTCATTCATAAAGTGCATTGCTTTTAAGACTTTGGGACTGAATTGAACCGTAAAGAGTACTGATAGCTACACATAAGGCTATGATAGTCTACACAATGAACAGCTGCTTGAGTCCCTCAAAACTTTCAAAAACTTTAATTTTTCAGGCTGATTGCCTCTAAGTCAGATTTGTGCAGTTCAAAGGAAATATACTTTCATGAATTCTCAGAAAAAAAATAACAGTGTGAGGTATGATGGGAAGAAAGGCAACAGAGACAAAAACATATACATATATATATATAAACATATATAAATACTATTTAAAGGTCATGATGATAATTGAAACATTGAGAAAAAAATCTTAAGTGCTAGTGCTAAGAGCTGAGAGAACAAAACTAACACACACATTAAGGAAAGAGCAAAATGCCTTTAAATGTTCTGGTGAAAATGAACTGACTCGTCTGAGTTAGTGCATCCAAATACAATCATAAGAAACGTGCACTGGGCAAATTTTAACTTAYGAATCTAACACCGTCATGGTAAAGGGAGGATATGCTGCCCTAGTATTTAGCTAGGGTATGAATAAGCCACTGTCCGTCAAGGAATTCCTAAAAGCCTTTCCTCATTCACTTGTACCTGAAAGTAAAGTTTTACTTTCTCTTGTATTTTACAGTCTGTCAGTGAAGATATTCACTTAACTTGCCAAAAACTTATTTACATATAGAAACTCCACTTACAGTACCTGTTAATACAGCATTTCAAATGATCCACCCTCCTGATCTAACTCCGAGGTCCACCCTGGTTTGAGTAGGGGGTTAGACCAGATGACCTCCAGAGGACCTTCCCAACATTAATTATATTGCAAAGAACGCCTATGACTGAAAGCCAAGCCTTAACTCTGCCCTTTTTAAGCAGATGCCACCAAAACACAGTATTACTGCATTTAATATCGACCCCCTTTTTCCCCTGCAACCACTTAAGTGTCAGTATCTCTCAACTCATTTGAAGCTATTTCAGTAGTTTCAATAGTCTGATACAATGCTAGTAAACCCTTTTACAAAAACCTTCTTCGCCACAGCACATATTTTAGTAGCACAGGCTTCCCTTGTGAAATTACCTCTAAATTTATACAAGAGTTGTCCAATGAGGTCAATCTACAGAACAATAAAATTAGGGTCCTAATCAGCTGTCCCTGTATAATGTTACTTCAAACAGTGTTACAGCATCTTCAGGTGCAATTSAGAGTACACAATATGTTATAAGAAAGTAATTAAGGCCTAGAGATCTTGAAAATACAACTACCTACCTAAGCTATATTAAAATCCACAGGACCTGTCATACGAAGCCACATCTGTTAAGTTACACGTTACTCTGTAACAAGGTCTTACTATTTATTTCCCAAACAACTGCAACAGAGTTCAAAATATTAGAGTGGTACACTGTTCAGTAAGATGCTACATATGGCAAAAGTGGCTACACAGTCATTTGAGTACACTGGAGAACATTCATGAACTTGCAACCTGTAACATAATTTAAGATCAAATCACAGTGTAAAATCCACAATGGGGCAGAGTTAAGGTTGAGTACAATATTAGCCATCTTCTTTCTAGATGTGCATGGTGCACTTTATGTTTTTCTGCTATTGTTAATACTTTAAAATGAAAAACATGCATGCTGTTCCTGTAAGAACTGTATTGCTAAAAACAGCTGGAATTGCAGAATAAAAGCTTATTTTACACGGAGTACCCATTAAAGCAACATGTTGGAAAAAAAAAGTACACACTATTTATAGCATTTGCACACTGATTGAAATGAATTTGAAGGCATTTTCTGAATCTGCAGGACGTATCAGAATTCCTGCAACTCTTCCCTCTTCCTGAATTATCAAATACATTATTATTTTTGCCAAAGAATAGCTCCTAATCCCAATACAATCTGGTTGTAAATAAATTAAATAAATCCCATTTAAAAAGTAGCATTAGCATGGAACATGCAGTGTGTGATTCACACATCAGGAAAAAAAACATACATAAATTTAATTTTAAAATTAATCCAAAAGAACTGCAAATTAGGCCGTGCATTTAAAAAAGAAAAAAAAAAAGAATCGATGTGCACAAGCAGGCGATTGTTCCTGGGCTCAGAAGCAGCCATGACTTTTTCCTGGCGCAGGCGGTCAGGAGGTCGAGGCGAGGGGCGCCCAGCGCCAGCCCGCAGGCGGGGGCAGGCAAGCGCCGGGGCCGGGACCGAGCCCCCGGCAGCCTGCGCACGGGAGCGGCACACCCGAGCGAGCTAAAATGGAGCCTGCGTTTCATGTCAGCCCAGGAGGCAGGCAGAGGGCAGCCGCGCCGGGGCCAGGGCCGGGGCAAGGGCAAGGTCAGTCGCCGGGCCGGCGGCAAGCCCCCGCTCCCGC
>NW_028186512.1:2468541-2560081 GCF_003343005.1 Rhea americana | reverse complement strand
GGCGGCGGCGGCGCTCGCGGCTCGCCCGCGGGCGGCAGGCAGGCAGCGGCGAGAGGCAGGCAGGGACGGACGGACACACACACACACCCCGGCGGGCGGGCGGGCACACGCGCGCACACACACACACACACACGCACACTCGGGCAGAGCAAAGGGGAAGGTGCCCCCGCTCCCCGGCTGCACTTCAGGCGCGGCGCGGCGCTGCGCGCCGGCGGGGCTCGCGGGGAGGATGCGCTGCCCCCGTCCCTCACCCGCTCCTAATTCGCTCTTTAAAAAAAAGGAAGGGGGGAAGGAAAGGAGGATTTGTGTGTCTCGACCATTCACACTGTAACTCCCTCACATTTTTGATAGTAAAGAAAATAAAAATAATAACTCTTTTATAAATTAGGACTTTTGTCTTCGTCTGTAAAAAAAAAATACAATGTTGCAAAGAGAACTCTAGGATTTCTTGGGTTTGTTTATCCCCTGTGCTTTGTGAAGATCGCAGCTAAAGAGGCTTATTTTTAATCGAACTTCAGTTTTGGGGAAAGGCAATTATATACAACTCTCTCCATGCCAAATTAAGTATATAAAATAAGCAAGAAATGAAACTGTGTAAGTTACTATGTGGATATACTATTTCAGTATCAGGTTCCAAAATTTTCTACTGCACTTTTTAAGAAGTGGACAAAATGCAGGGAGCATAAAAATCACAACTCCTTGGGGGGGGAGGGGGGAGGAGGAGAGGAAAAAAAAACACACACACACACACACACACACAGGATTAGGTCACCCCTAATGGTTGATTTCACTGCTACATGATACTCCTACAGTGCACACAGCAATCTGGACTCCTGAAATTTACTTTTTTTCCTGCTGTAATGCAGGTATATTAAGCTTTATCCTGAAGCAATTTCATTGTGCATTATGAACCCAGTATAGCAGTTTTCATTAACTGATACCTACTTTCATTACTTCACAAATCACACATCTTTCTTCAAAGACAGACATGAAGGTGGGGAAAAAAATGGAAAAGGGATTGGGTCTCACGAAAGCACAAAAGGTACTTCGTGAAAGAGAAGTGTTCACTTTGTGACTTGCAGTCATTTGGATAAAAGTTCACGCAGAGGTTGTTAATGATTTAAACTCTAAAACTTGCTACTACAATTGAAGTAAAACGGTTTGAAGCATGGTTGTTTCATACAGCTTTCTCTTTGTGTAAGGAAACTTTGAACTTAGCAGAATACATAATCAAAATCATGAGTCAGATGTTGCAAAAGTAAAAAAAAAAAATATTCTAGCATGTATCCATGTATCCCCATTAGGACTTCTTCGCTTTTGACAACCTGACTCATCATTTTACCCTGCTAACTTCAAAACAGTCTTTTGTTTTAATAAACAGCTGGCTAGAAAAAAGCACAAAAGCGCAAAACACAGTAAATTTGCAGCCTATATCTTTTAAGCAGTCAACATATAGTTGTAATCATCTCACATTAGCACTGTTTCAAATATTGTATGCCCATTTTACAGCCGCAATTGCCTTCTCNAAAAAAAAAAAAAAAAAAAAAAAAAAACTCCACACAACTAAAGAACTAAAAAATACACGTATGAGAATCACAGGTTCACTAACATGCACGTTAGGTTGAAACACAACCATACACAGAAGGAGCACCTTCTTTTCTATTAAGGCAAAATACATCCCATCTGACTTCAGCTACTTAATCTCACAATATAACTAAAATACTTCATTTTCATAAAGAGATTTTGTTTGTTTGTTTGTTTTTTAGATCCAGAAGTAAAAAACAAAGTAAATACTGACAAAAAACAGGGCTGGAGAATTTTGGGGGTAGAGATGAATCCAGACACCTTATACCTGCTGATGATCAAACCTATTTGGTACCAAAGTAAGGATTCCCTCAGAATATTTAGGTCTTAGATTTGCATTCACCTCTCTAGATTATGCCATTTCTTGCAGATTTGTATAGCATTAGTAATGTTATTCAAAAACTTCAGAGGTATTGTCTACAACTGCTCACAAACCCTCATTTGACACACCTGTGACTTTCAGCAACCTAACTCTGTTAACTTTAATAGGGGTTGCATGACTAAACCGGTAATTAAATACACCTTAACGGCAAATGCATTGAACTAACCCAGCTGTGTGAGCAATGGCTGTTTGTCCAAATGCTCCTACTTTTACAGGAGGCCGCAAAGTAGCAGATTCAGAGAGGGGAAAAAGTACTGCCTCTGTGCTGTCATCCACAGCTACTGTGGCAGCCCTTCTTCAGGTGCTCTATAGAGAAGGGGATGTAGGAAATACTGCTTTCTGCATCATCACTCTTTCCACTCCCTATTCTACACGGATTTCTGGCATACATTAACGCTGACATTGTCAGCATTAATTTATAATATGCTGATTTTTTTTCCTTCACCATCTGAAACCCCGTTTAGGGGAGCTGAGGTGGCTGCAAAGACATTGCAGGAACACAACTCCTTGAAAGAACCATGCAGACTGACAAGCAGCAGAGCAGCACTGAAGCTCTCAGAGAATGACCTTGGCTTCAACATACTGCCCAAGGGTTTGCCCAAGAGTTTAGAGGACCAAATAGAGGGCCAAACTGTAAGCCTGTTCGAAATCCCAATTGTTGAATGAATTATCAGGGAAAAACTCTAGAAAGTCTTCTAAGCTCAAGTACATAATCCTGCACATGGAAATATTCCATATGGAATCAGCCTGTTTTCTCACACCCATCCTGATTAATTGCATTACTCCAAATATTGTCCTATTCAAGATGCCCTATCCAGCTATCACACAGATGATCAAAGACACATCAGTGCTAACCTTACATTCTTTTATAAATTGATTTAAGGAAGATAACTTATGATATAATGCCATTTTAAAAATAATCTCACACTGTATGTTTGGTGGTATAGTGGAGATAAACAAAGTCTGCTGACCATACTTTTGAACATTTCTAGTCCAAACACAAAAAATAGTTGCAAGTCTTCCACAGATAACATAATATAAATAATGCATTACTTCTGCAGGTCCTTCTATTAATAAGTAATGACTGTATGGCACCTTCCAAACACCAAACCTAGTTACACATATGAATTAAGTTCAGTCTCAGAAACTCCTGTTGAACAAAGTAAATATTTTCTTCACTTACACATGAGAAAAATGAAACAAATGGAGAAAATAAGGTTATACACAGTAATTAATGATGTAATGTTCTTAAAACCTTCTGCAGTGCATCTAGCATCRAAACTGTCTTCATATAATGTGACAAATGTTTGAAAAGGCTGCTAACCAGACATCTAAAAATTAACTGACATCCTCATTTTACCTTTGAAACCTTAAGAGTTCTGTTGCCAGGCTCAAATTAAGGGGGAAAAAAAAGTATACTGAGTGGAAAAAACAGGGTCATATTAAGCAACTGAACCCCCAACTGAATCATAGTATTAGGCCACCTCTGCCTAAAGCACAGCCTATACAAAACCATTTTTTTAGGTCATTTGTGTGCTCCTAAGTGCGGAGAGATGTTCAGGCTTCACAGGCTCTCTTTCATGGTACTCCTAYGTTAGATTAATTTCCTATTGAACACAGAAGACAGCATCTGCCTATAGACTCACTATCTTTAATATCTGCCATCAAGCATACTGTTTATCACTGAAATTACACTATCTGGCCCACACCTCTTGGAGGGACACCCTCAATAGCCCAAACTCTTTTTCTAYTTCAGTTGATGCCAATACTTCTATGCTCAGCAGTAATTATGAATCAATCTTGCAAACAATTAAGATTTGACTATAAACTTCTCTTTGCTCTAAAGTGTTTAAGAAGCAAGGGGATGAATGAATCCCTAGGATAATAGCTCATGAATCCCATCATCCATATTTGCAAATGCTTCGTAAAACAATAAAGTGTAAGAAAATGATTTGTAATAATAAAGAAGTTGATAACTGAGGAGGTAACCAACCAGTTTCACAGAGGCCAACAAGCAATGATCAGAAGTCATTACTATCTGATGATTATCACCTTGGGACAGATGATGAACAATTACAAAGTGGGAGGTGTGCCTGTATAACCAGTAGTTCCTGGACCTTTCAGTCATAGGTGTTAGCTTTGAAAAACACAGTTAAGGTCTCCTTCCTTAAAGTTTTTAACCATTTTTTTCCCCTAAATGAAAAATAGTAACATGCAAGGGCCACAGTCAACAAACTATCAAAATAACCTAGACAAGAGCTTTTTTGGAACTCTCGAAATCACTGATGATGCTTTTCTCAATCTTTAGCTGTCTATACCATGTTTGTGAACAGCGAGTGTCTTGAATCAAGAATGTTTCTCAAGATCAACAGTCTCATGAACTTCAGTACAGGTTTGCAGCCTCAGTGTGGAGAAGAACAAGAAGGAAGGGTGCAATATACTCTGTATCTCTTATCTAAGCTACAAATAGGTTTGTCAGTATCTTGCCCAAATCGTGGCAAACAAACTAGTCAGAATAGTATATAGTAATCATAGTACTTTCAAGATAAGTTGCTTTTCAGTTGCAATGCAATTTTAGCATGTTAATACCCTTTACCGTATCTGTGGCATTTATATTGTCCAGCTGTTCATACACAGACTACCTATGAGAGGCGATACAACTTATAATTTCAACAAAGGAAAAAAAAAAACCTCACAATACTAGAAATTGCTAACCCTAAATCCATATTAATAAATAATTCTACCCTTTGCAGGCCAGAAACACACTGACTATAGGCCTAGGTAGAGACTGTGTTAGTGACTACATCCTTTTATTGCTACTCAGCTACTTTAGGATGTTTCTTCAGATTTACAGAGGAAGTCTTGTGATTTTTATCTTACTCTAAGCGCAGTTGGCTTTTCATTTCCATAATTCACTACATTATCACTTCATGCCCCTTTTCTTGTAAGCATGTTTTGCATAAAACCTTACTTGAGCCTATAATTATCTAACAGACTTAGATCCACAGATATTTGAAATACAGAATTTCTCCTGAAAATTTGAAGCAGCAACATCTTAGTACAGATTAACTACACAAAAATTAAATTCATATTTTACAGCATAAAATGCTAAGTCATTTCTGACCCGATGAGAACAGTTTGTTTAGTCAGCTGGCGAGTTGTACACTAAACTCAGGGCTATTACAGTTACTAGTGTGGACAAGATGGGTAAGCTGTTGCTAAAACTTAAGATCAGGYCCAGTTCTGATCTTTTTGCACCACCTTCTTCTTTACAATCCATTCAAATCAATGGCTTTGTCCCATCATAAGAATGATTTAAATTACATCAGTGAGACACAACATGTTCCCTCTGTCATTTTGCTTCCCTTTCACATTTTGTTAGTTGCCAGTTAAATGAAGGTTTAGACACACGCTCATTAGTGAACACGTGGTTTACAACATTACTACTCTTCTGGCAGAGCTAACTGCATCCCCCTCCAAAGGGGCAAAATAGAATGCATTTACCCTCCTCATCTCTTTCAGTGTGAAGTCTTGCAGCTTGGTCTAGTAGCAGGGCAAAAGCATTTTAAGCCTCAGCTCTTTGCTAAATGAAAGTGTGTCTAAGTTCTTAAACACTTTGTTACATGCACTTTGAGAGGCAGTCTTTGCTGTGCCAGCCAGGTGGCAAATTCCTCAGGGAAATCAGTTCTGGTTCCTCAATTCTCTGGCTAGTTTTGTGTTAAAGCAGTAGAGTAGTACTGAGACTGCTCTGGACCTTGAGTGACAAGAGCCTAGAGGGCTCATCTACCAAGTAAGACAAGTGCATTTACCAGATGCACCTCTCTCTCCCTCCACCACCACTCCTCTCTCCCTCTCAGATATAGCACCTTACCAGAAATATAGCAAGAGGAAGGAAAGCAAAGAAGTGAACTTTATTGGTACTAATGCCAACCATGTCCTCTTTAAAATACCTTAGTGGCTGAAAAAAAAGTGAGAAAAAAAAATAGAAGGTCAGTTGGCAGACATCATAGACATGGTGGTGCTGAGATCTTACGTTCCCAGGGAAAGGGAATACATAAAGGTGTGGAGGAGGAGGATGTGGAGATCAAGCTTCTAACAGGCTTTGCCTGCCTAGCATGATGAATTTCACATGGCATTCAGCTATGCATCACCATGCTGCATGTCTTCAGTAATCAGCCCTCACCTACTGGCAGGCAGAAGGGCTTGGGCTGCAAGTCAGCCTGCTGTCACTGCTGCCTGCTGAGCATGAAGTCATGTGGCCAGTCTCCTCCTGTAGGGAGTATCTTCTTGCTTTGGCACTTCCCCGTCATACCGAACAGCACAGAGGAAAAGGTTATTTGTCTCTTGAGATGCAAGGAATAAAGCCTAGTCTCTCCAACCCCTGCTCATACAGTGCGATGGAGATAATGTTGCTAGTCCCTATTTGTCAGGGGTATTAAATCCACCAAGTGCTTTAGAGTCTGTGATTTACAGTAAGATGCAAATTATTTGTCCATAAAAAGCAACCTAACAGAAATTAAAAAAAATGTGCATACAGTACCACAAAATTTGGTGAGTAGAAATAAGGGGAAGGGGTAATGACTAGAGGGATGCAGCTTACACTTTTCACACAAGAAAGCTGAGGGATGCAGCTGACAGGAGGTACACCTAGCAGCAGTACAGAGTCTGAGGTGTGGCTTCTGGAGAGAGGGAAAGAGTTATCAGTTTTCTTTCAAGAGTTAAACAAATGCAAAGGYCAAGAAACCTGATATTTTCCTTGATTTGAAAACTCTTATTTTTTATACCTACGTCATAATTTATGAAATGCTAGCTCTAAATTTTCACTTTCAGCTGTAATGGAACATTTGAGGAAATCTCTAAAACATTCCCTCTCTTGTCCTGTAAAAGGGGCACTATCCATTCCATCTAAGTTTACTATTTTACTAGAGTAGAATTAAATATGTATTAAATTAAAAATTCAATATCCCAACCATTTATTTCTTCTTCCAAGGGAAAAGTGTAATAATATAAGTATTCTGTGGAAATATCTCTTCTTCAGAGGCTGGTGAAAACATTGTTGGGGGTAGGGTTTGTCAGATTCTGTAAGCTTGCTTAACAGGACTAGTTGCACAAAGCTCTAGTGTCCAGCAAGGAGATTCTGTCTCTGAAATTATTTTCACACTTGGAAGAGGCTTAAAAGCCCATCACCTCTTTCAAAGATGAGTTTGAGCATCTTGTAATTAAGAAGTTGTTCAGTAGTTCTAGAAGAGAATACAGCAAGACTAAAGTCAGGACTAAGTAATGGACCACATGTATCTGTGATGCTGAGTAAAATAACATGTCAAACTCAGAATAGAAAGCTGAAAATACTGTAACACTAGCATTTCTCATTTCCTGGCTTTATGGAAGTAGTTTACTTAGCACAAATATCCCACTCTGCTTTATTAGCAACTAGAGCTCTTTACCAAAAACACCCTCATGATATTCAGATTGCTTTGAAGTCCGCATATGTATTCTCTAAAATTCCTACTTGCTCAAGGGCTACTTTCTAATAGAAAATATTCACTAACCATTCCAAAACCATGTGTTTTACTCCCTCTCTCTTATTCCTTCAACAAGCTTCCTATCCTGAGGATTTTACAAGCTAAATGAAGCTGTAATGTAACTGCAGAGCAGGAAGAATAGTGACTGCATTTTTAAATCCTCTAAAAGACATGCAATGAAAATTTGCTGTCTTTTTCTTAGACTGTTCATTAACAGACAGGTATTACTTTCTTTTACAAAGTATCATTACTTCCACCTTACATTGGGGACAATCTGCTTCCAACATCAGCATGGCAGTGCAATAACAAAGCCAGAAAAATTTTAGGCTGCTGATTTCAGCAAACCATTATACCAACTAATGCCTTAGCTCTGAAGTGCAAGAGATGTGGCCAAAGGATTTAATTACTTTTCTTGCTAATTTACATCCATTCTTCCTTAGTACAATTCTCCCCTTCTACCAATAAGCACACAGCTTTCAACACTCATTTATGTTGACTCCATGTCCTAAGGGTTCCTACCCTTATGGGGGTAAAATTTATGCAGAAGTAAAAAAGTAAAATTTATGCAGTATACACACAACATAATTTCTTGTTCTCCTTTAGATTTTTGGACAAATACTGATACTGTTGTATACGGTGGGAGACACCCATTGATTCCAGCAGTGTTACTCAAGATCTAATGTGCTCACACTCCATGGTGGCTCTCAGCAAAGAGTAGCATACTCTTGCCTGCAGAGGGAGTAATGGACCCACGCAATATGTGCTCACACACCCCTTTTCTCCCCACTGGAACAATCTGGACAAACAAAATGACAGAATTGTGAGGCAGAGCTTTCACCCCCTCTACTTCCACCTCTCCTCAAAGAGCAAATATACAAATGGAGAACTGAAGGTCTGGAAATGGAAGAATACACTAGAAAGTCTTTGAGGGAATATCTGCTTGTTCTTTTGTATGCCTGCCACAAAACACTCATTTTTGTTTGTTTGAGACCTAGAAGATGAAGAAGAAAGCACAGGAGAGGCAAAAATGTTCATAAGGAAAAAGCACCTCTCTCTCTACTGTATTACATACATTGGGAGGATATTGTGCAAAGCCAAATCAATGGAAGTTGGCAGGAGCTTGAACAAGAAGTATTCCCTGCCTGGCTAGAGAAGGTAAGGACCTTCCACTTAGTCTTATGAAGATTATCAAGCACAGGATAAAAGGGAAAAGTCAAAGCAAATGACTATTAGAGAAATAGTCCATCAAAGCAGTAGACTTGAGCAAGGCCTATCAGATTTAAGATGATTTGGTTCTGTTTTCTTGGAGACTTCTATTGTATTTGCAAGGTTTTATTCATTTCAATGTATTGAATGGCAACTAATGAGAAAACAAGTAAGTTACCTAGAAGTTAGACAGCCTTTGATCCACAGAATAAACATCACTGGCTGTCAGAAAATGAAACACTTTGGCTGCCTCCTTCACACACCCTATGAGAACAGCACCAAGTCAGCTCCAAAGGGAGGCAACTCCAGTACTGGGGTGCTTTCACTCACATAGGAAGCAAAGACAATAAAAAACAGAATCAGCCTCATAGCAAAACAACTGGGAAAAGGGCCCCACTCCAGTCCCCAAGGCTGTGGTATCAGACATGTTTACTACCCTGCCCATTTGGGTATGCCAGTCAAGGAAATGGGGTCACATCAGGCCCCCACCTATTACCCTCACCTTTCCATAGCTTTTAATCAACATGTACCTTTTTAATCGCCTCTTCCCACAGAACTATCTGCAATTAAAATCCATTTCCCACTGCTTGTTGTTAGATTGTTGGGTATTAAAAATGTAGAGAGCTCATCACACTCTTCACAAGAGAGTATAAAAATATGAAGACTCTCATCTCTCCATTGCTGAYAGTCTTAGAGATCTTCACATGACATTGTCTTTTACCAAAGGTCCCGTTTTATGCTCTCAATGCTTACACATTACTACAAATAACCCTACAAGTTACAACAGAGAGATACACCAGGGTCCAAAAAACTCCACAAATGACTCCCCCAAAAAACAGAAGATGCTACCAAAATGAAGATATTTAAGCTTTCTTTGAAAGCTAAAACTCAGATCTATGTTACTGAAAGTGCTCAACACTTAGCACCTTCTGGTTTGACAGCTCAAATGTTTCAGCTGACTGAAATTGTCATCCCATCACGTAATAGAATATCTAACTTCTAAACCTTTTAATTTTGGAGGCCTTCTCTCTCCCCTAAGTTACTTTGCAAATATCACCTCCTTCAGTTCTCTTTCCAGTTTCTCCCATGCTGAAAGTGACACCAGTTTTACCTTTAGGAACCTCCACCCTGAGCCAGAACATTCTTCTAAACTATATGAACACTTAAACTTAATATTCTTCCTATTATCAACTATTTTATCTCATTTAAAGCCACTAACTTCATTTGCTGCTAAAACTAACCATCCTTACCAAACTCCTCACCATCTCCAAACTGGTGTGCCTTCCCGTAGTATGAAGCATCCTGCGGTATGAAGACTTCTCTTGTCAGTGTCTTTCAAAAAGGACTCCCCATTCTTGGCCCTCTTTAAGCTGACCTTTTCCAACCAATAGCTAATCTCCAGGCCCCATTAAGAACTACTTGTCCTCAGTGAGGCTTCCTATATTACTTGGTGCTCTACCCTTTTTAACTGATGCTTATACAACCGATGCTTCTGTTTTCACTTGCACAGTAAAGCCATCTTATTGATAAAATGGTAATATGTGATTTTGCCACGGGGGTGGGGGGAAGAAGGCTCAAGGACATAGGATCCTCAAGGGCTTTAGTTGGTAGAGCTATGTTCTACAAGACTGTACCCCTTAGACCCCAGACAAGGCAGCTATGCTAGCAGGAGTCCTGAGTGAAGGTGCTTCTGTCTTAGTCCACATCTAAGACCCAAGAAACTCTTCAGGTCTTGCTTGCCTGCCCTTTCTGATAAGGACATCCTCTAACTCCTGCATTAGTGAATATCTTTAAAGTTCTCCTTGGAAAAGGGAGAAAGTCAGCTGAGGGAAAAGGCTGTGTCAATACACTCAGGATAACAGTCACAAATGCAGAAGGATTAGTTACAGGCCAATACTTGTTTCACAGTGATAAGGCTAAGAATACTTAAGATAAGGTAGTAACTTATTTATGGGTAGAGGAATAAAAAACCTACAAAAATTCAAGTGATTTTTCCATCTTACTATGCAGAGAGAAACTCATCATTTAATCAGGCTAAGACACTGCTACCTTTTAAAACCCACCAGACCTTTTCAATGCACTTCAACAAAAGGAAACTGGCTTCAGGTGAGAGGAGGCAGCATACCTAGAGCAGTAGCAAAGCTTCCAAAACGCTCACTTAGTCCTTGGAGTGTCTTTTCCAGCGCTTTCCTCCACCTTTTCACCGCAATTCACACGGCTGAGGAGAACCCTTTGAGGCTCCCGGTCCCCCGTCTGGCAGCCGCCCACCCCGGGGAAGCGACGTGCGTTTCCCTTTAAGAGCGGGGCCGCGGCGGGCGCGCTCTAGGCATGCTCGGCGGGGCCGGGGCCGGCGAGGCGGGAGCCGCCGGCGGACGAGGCGGCTTTCGGCCGTGGGGAGCAGCCCTGCCCGGTGGAAGTGGCCGCAGGAGCGCAGTGGGTGGGAGCCGCTTGCCGTTATCGGAGCCGAATTGCCCAATTTTACGACCCCCCCCCCCCCCAGTACTTTAGGGCTATGGTAAGAGCCGCATTTAAGCAGGGAGCCAAACTCATCGCTGTAAATCTTCCCAAGACGGCAAAGCTAATCCAAAACTGATTTTGAACCGGGAAGCCCAAGTCGCAATGAAATAGGTAATAAATTATCTCGTTAGCATGCACAATAGGGCGCGTTTTTGGAAGTGACTTAAGGATATGCCCCATTGTGTTGGGATATTAAAGGATATTAGGGAGGTTTCAGCCTTAACTTTAGCTTTCCTATTGTTTTTATTGCCGATTCTTACAGACTGATTCTCAACGTGGTTTTGATGGTGAGGAAATGTTTAATTTCCTTTATGTTAAAAAAAAAACATGCCATAAAAAACAACAGGCCTCCTGGAAACATATGTAATGGTCTGTTACATTACTATTTGCTCCTTGGAAGTTATGTATGCCCAGTTGCTAAAACCAGGTATTTACCACAAAGTTTCAGGCGGGTCTTCAGCTACACCCTACTACCAGCTTTTGAGTAAATCAACGAAGAAACTTAGGTAAAAAAGTTACTTAGAAGAATTCATGAATGCCATTTTAAAAATAGCTGAAGTTGCTAGATCATTTCTCTGTATGGCTCAATTTGTGTCTCACTGTTTTCAAAAACGCCACTTCATTAGCAGCCAACTTTTTCCCATTACTTAATTAAAACATTGCAACTCATGTTAGTAAGGAAACTACTTAGTAAGCATAGTATGTTCCACACACAACTTTTAAAGTCTTCTATACATTTTACTGGATTATTTATAAGCCAAAACTGCTGAATACTTCCTACCTTTTCACCTCACTGGCTTCACCCATCCCATACCACACCACATCTGCCACTGTACCTTCACGAGCAGTAACTTTCATTTGGGCCAATTTCACCTGGGAATAGCTGTGGGATTCTTCAGCATTAACTCAGATATACAAGATGCAAATCAGGCTCTCCTGGAGGTATGGATTTTACCCATTWATCTCAAGCCAGTCAGATGTATAGTGGCTAATGTTGTTAACCATTCAACTACCAAAAAAGTGCTCTGGTACTGTAATTTCCATCCCAGGACTCTTCCTTACAAAGCATTCATGCAGTTTTACTACACATCAGGGAAGCACAGAGGATGACTGCTACTAAAATGCATACCCTCCCTAGCAACAGAGAAAGAATTAGACACAAAAATTAGACATATATATATATATATATATATATATATATATATATATGAAAGATATTATATATAGATAATCCCACATGATCAAGTTACTGAGGCTTAATAAGTTGCTCATCAGCTGAGCTTCCCTAACTGCTCTGGTGTACCCTCTTAGCCCATTATAATGGCAAGTACAACATGTTGGAATAAAATACCTTTGTTTCACTTCAAGTCTGCCAGAGATGAGAAGCTCATGCAGTCAGCTACCTCATTATGCCACTGTAACTCAATAGCTTGCAACAGTCGGTACAATCCTCAGCCAGCGGGCGTTTAAAGTGCTGAATTGGAAGATACATACTAAAAATAAAGGAGTCACTCTGAAGAAGGTGCAGCTCACCCTGGATTCAATTGCCAACAATTTCTCCGTTGTCACTACTAACCTTTTTTAGTTCAAACATTTTTATTATCTTTTTGACGACCATTTACTGAGTAGCCAGAAAATTGCTACTTTTACCACTGAAAATGGAGAGTGATTTCCTCAAGCTTGCACCTTCTACTTATTGATTTGATTCTATTAACATTGTTGGTCATAACAATAGTGTTGCATCACTCCAACACTGATGCAGATACATGTTTGAGAGGAGGGAGAAAAAAAACAAAATGCACAAATTCACACAAAATGTACAAATACAGAAATATCAGTTTAAAAAAGGTTTTTTTAAAMCCTAGAGGATTCACCTCTAGAGGAGAATCCAGGAGTTAGGCTACTGAGGTAGACAGCTCATGACTTTAGGTGCCTCAAAACAGGAACTGTGATGAACACACACACACTGAGAAGCTGCTTAGGGCTAGCAGGAAATTGATTTCACTCTTACAACTTATATGCGTTTTCCGCAACAAGTGTCTCCATCCTACACAGCAAATTATCAGGTAATACAGGCACACTTTATAAAGGAAGTGGAGTTACAGGTTGGAACTAGTTCTGTCAAAAAAGAAATTGAACCTAGATTGCTCATATCTTGGAATTCTCTCCAGTGGCCTGCTGCTGCACAAAAGAGGCATTCTCAACTCTTCTTTTACCTTCCTTCCTTCCTTTTCCTTCCCCGCCTTGATCTGGAATAAAACAGTAGCCACCAGCGCATTTTCTGAGCTGCCCAATCCTGTTGGTAAGTCCCTATGAGCTTGGAGAATGCTTACCACATTGACTCCATCCAGTGACATTAGTAGAGATTTTCCTGATTCAGACCAAGCTTGACTGCGATCACAGGTCAAATTATGTACTATTGTTCAGTTTCAGTTTGAATCTGGAAATCTTTAACAGTGAACGCTAAGTTTAGCTGCTTAAGAGGAAGGTTCAGGGTTATTTTGGGTGGTGGGGGAGTTGGTGGTGGTTGTTTTTTGAATAACTGTTGAACACTAACCCATGAGTATGATCTGGGTACACAGAAGTGTGCAGCAATTTATCATAGTTCTTTTTTTTCTACTTTTAATAATTCATAGAAGAGAATTCTCTTTCAAAAAAGAGAAATAGTAATAACATTTCCCAGGCATTTGAAGGAAACATTCTGTAAAGATTCAGGAGTTCAAAATGCTAAGGAACTCAAATAACAAGATTTTCCTGTTAGTTTTCCGCTGCCTTCCTGTCAGTCTCTCTCAAACCATTTCTTCACTGCAAGGCTGGTCTGTTCTTCTAGTCACCAGGCTAAACCCGATAGCACTCTCTCTCCCCATGCATCAGAGTTTCCCTTTAAAAGGAAAACAGGCAGGCCAGAGGATAATGTTCACCAAACATCATTCTCATACAAAGTCAGGTGGCAACCAGGGTGCTGTATCCAGTGACCAAGATTTACAGGTACAGCTGGTCAAAGTATTATTTTCTCACTTTTTTGTGTGGAAAATCTGAGTCTTTTTTTTTTTTTTTTTTTTTTATTTTTTTGTGGAATTGTGGAAGAAGGATGAATCAGATCCTGATGTTCAAAGTGCTCTTAGGTGTGTTCCCGTTCTGCATTGGAAGTGGGCACTCTGATCAGTGCCTATAAACTTGATTCTAGTTTGGGGTTTTCAGCTAGTCAGATAAATGAACAGCTTCTGCAGATAACTGATTTCCGATAAATCAACACCCCTCCACATGCTTTGTCTAGACAATACTTTTTTCCCCACTGAACAACAGCTTTTCTTTAGATTTTTTTGATAGGCATGGCCTCAAACTTTAATAATTGTTTTCAATTTATCTGATGGAGCCATCAATTTTGTGATCTCCTTTTCTAGGCTTTTATATTTTTTACTGATTACCTCAGATCTCTGGAAATCAGCTAGACTTGAAGCAGAAGATAGCTCTTCGCAAAATTCACCCCACAAGTATTTGTGAACAGAGATATGGGCACCACATCCACAAGAGCTGAGAATGTCTGCATTACCACTGATACAGCATCAGCATTTTACAGAAAACTCATTTTTCCTACAAGTCCCTCTTTTTTTTCTTATGAGGTTCTTCTGCTTTACCGGAGAGGAAATCCACAAATGTTTTATGCAGTTATTTAATGTACATAGGCCAGCAAGCAGTGCCTGAGGCGCTGAAGATGAAAGCAGTGCTGAATTCATCATTCATTTGCTTGAACGCTCTTACCATCCATCCATCCTCATCAGCTAAATCCTACTTTTTAAGTCACATATTTTGAAAGCAATAGCATAGGGACTTATGAGTCCTTCTCTCCATGTCTGGAAAGTTGGAGCAGGAAAGGAACTGGCTTCTATCACTGGCAGAAAACCCAGACGCAAACTGTTCAGCTAAACAGCAGCATAACTGTTGCATATTTGCCATAATTAGTAATTATGGTGAAATTCTGGTCTCAATTCAACGAAGGACAAAATCCTCACTGATGAGCTGATACCCAGAGTTCTGCTTGCAAAGGCTAGTGACTCCAGCTCTCCTGCACCAATACAAACTATTTCAAAACTTAAGACAGATTTTACTGTCCCCAGCTTTTCTTTCCATCCCTTTGCCAGAAGTCAACTGAGTCAGCAGAATGAATTACATACCTTCACCTTAGCCATTGCATTTTGCAGACCAGATTAATACCTGGACACAGTCAGGCAAACTCAGTTAGTGCTCTTCATCTAGGTTAAGTGGTTGCTGACAATTTCTACTGCCTTACCACCTCCTCCTCTCATGTCTGTTGATTTCACTGTCTGTCTTACCACTTTCCAGTTCACGTCTAATTCATGTAATATTATTATGTATTAGAGGCTTTTTCTACCTTAAAACACAAAATATAGGTTGATACACTAGGCTTTTACACTCTGTTGTATAAGTGGCAGCCTATATCAGAGGAACATAGGTAAGTTATCAGAGGTTTTGTGTCACCTGAGAGTTATCCTCTCTAAAACCAATTCCAGCTAACCTAGTTTTGTCACTGAYAGAATTTCAGACATGCACTACCATCAGGCTTTGTATCAAAGCTTTCTGAAATTAATGGAAGATACCAGTCTTGGGGAGTTTTAGACAGTAGATAGCAAATACAAATTAGGCTAGTGTTCACTGCAGTAAGAGACTTAGCCATTTTACATAAACTAGGTTTCTAGGTTACCTGTTGCCAATACAGTGTGTTAAGCACTACCAGTTGGTAGTTCTTCCCATCCTATGGAAGGTAGGATCAATTGCCCTAAAGAAGCTTTGGTCCCTCCATGGACTATAGAGGGAACTGAAAGAATAGCACAGCCTAAATCATCATATCTGTAGCTGGCTAAACCTACCTTAAAGGCATAGTCCAGCTCCCTTAGAAATCAATTATCATTTCACCACTCATTTAACTAAAAGAAATACTGTCCAAGCTATCACAAATACTCTGAAATAGCCTAGTAACATGGCATGGTAGGATACTTAGTGGCAGTACAGTTTGAGCAAATGCAAGCAATTGCCACCCACCTTATCTACTCATTCATCCTTCTGCATCATACTAGCAAAAACATTTGTATGGCAGCACAACGAACAAGACTGGACAACAAACGTTGCTAAAATTCACACAGAAAAAACAAAAGCTCAAAGTCACTCACCATTCAGATGGGTTCCTAAAGACCCAACAAACTGGAACACCAAAGCAGAAAGCAAGGGGAAAGGAACTGCCTAAGCCTGGATGGACATTAAAGCTGTTTCAGTAAGACCACACATTTTTCCTGCAATTCCTTGGGCTTTTGTACACTGTTAATCTTTGGACATACCACTTTATTCTTGCAAATCACCATCTATACAGATGAGACTAACACATCCCTCACCTTACTGGGCTGTTGTGACCTTAAATATATTACATATTTTGAGTTGTTAATGTAACATATTATGTCATAAGCTCTGTAAGTATGTACATGTGAAGAGCAACAGTATCAGAAGCCCACCTATTAGTTACTATTCTCATACCAAATCTGTCCCTTCAAATTTCTCAGCACCTAAGGCAAGTTACACAAAGGATTATTTGCTCACCTGCAACTTATTAGAATTAACAGTTACTGTGTTTGCTGATGTTTTGGAGAGCTTCTGTAGTAGATCACATTTCTATCAGGAGTATATCACAGCTACCACAACCAGAAGGCCTACACTACAGAAACTTCAGCTGCCAGATCCTGTAAATTTTCAGGACTGGTGAGACCTAGTAAATATTCAGTAAGATAACCCATTTCCTCAGATAAGAAAATCAGGAAATGTTGCGAATATTCTAGGTACTGTGACTTAAGCAATTATACTTTCAGGTAAGATACTGATTTCTAGACTGATCCTGGAGGTCACTCCCATTGAGGATTAGGGTTTCTCAGGTTGGATAAAGAAATTGTCCTTTTTTCCATACAAGGCAATTAGGTAACTTGCAGGTTTCTTGGTCAGAATAAATCTGTCACTGTGTCTTGCTAAAGAACCTTATCACTGCGGCCATACTTCCTGCATTTTTACTAGCAAACTGCTAGCAAACTAGATAATTTACTAGCAATCTGCTGCAACTCTGATGGAGAYCAGGTAGCATGGCCCTACTCAGGTGTTCCCTGATTACAGGTGGAATTGCAAAAAAATCCCCAAACTGCTTCACAGGATGATAACTGGGTAGTTGCTCTTAGTATATTTAAAAGGTTTAAAAGAGATGCAACAACCACAACTTTCCAGATCTAGTACTATGGCACTAGAATATGGCATCAGAGAAGCTGAAGTAATAGTAGTGTTCTTGGTTTTCAGAAAGCAGCTTTACAGAAAGTGTAATGTATACTCATTTTCATGTCTATAATTATACTGATATGTCCATGAATTCTTTCATTCCATGAATGGCACCACCTTTTGAGTAACAGATCATTGGTATCCATCACTGATAAGGTATTACACTAATGTATCATTAAAGCAACAGATGTATTAGTGCAAATATTGGGTGCACATTATTGGGGCAAAGCACTCTCACGATGATGTATTTCTTAGAAGATGGCACCATCAAAAGAAGGCAAGACCCAGGAGAAGACTTTTGCTGATTTTAATAGAATAAAAGATATGCCTTCRTGCTCCCTATAAAAATACAGCACCACTATTAATTGTATTCCCATATGTATTGGTAATTTGAGGATCATATAGCTTGGGAAAGAATTTGCTGTAGCTGAGATGTCATTTAAAAACAACCTATCAGAGTACTTCACAGTTTCCACCAGAATGTCTGATCTCCTCAGCCCTCCAAACTTCATATCAAAATTCTCATAGTGTCAAGAGCCCCAAGATGCCTGTCCTGTGCTTCAGCAATGGGGCTATGGAAGAAGTTCAGAGGTTGGTGATGACAGGGCCTTGCAGAGTTTGCATGAGGAATGGGGCTCCATGAGCTAGGCGTCTCCAGCACTGAAGTTGTACTTAAATTTAGTCACATGCAGCTCTAGAGGCCTCAGTCTGGACACTCCTGTTCTAACCTCTATGTATCAACCTTATTGAAGACTACCCATACCAATGGATTACATTCAAATTTATGTAAAATCAATGTACTTTTAATGGTGAGTCAAATAAAACAAAGCATACTTTGGAAAAGGGTTCAAGAAGCTAAGCAGCACTTCCAGAAAACTCTCTGGTTTCCAGAAGTCCCAGGTTATCACACTATGACATATCTCTGGGCAGACATCAGGGATATCCCTCCTGGCCCAGATTGTTTCAAAGGAATTTCACATATTTAATTACAGAAGGTGTATACTGACTTATGAAGGTGAGGGCTCTGAATCAGTAGTTCTATGAAGCAGTCAACCTTTGTAGTTTACATATTTTGGTGTATTAAGTTTCTCACAGTAATTACAAGTGAAATGAGAAATTAATTAATCTGAAAAACCTTTAAAATAATTTTTTAAACAGAAAGGTCCAGATTACAATACCTTTAGTCATGCAGAGCTGTGCTGCATTGCTCAACTCTCAAGGAGGAATAACTCGCAAGGGAATATTCAGTCTCAACAATGATCAGTCTAGTCCTAAACGAAATAGATTTGAGAGGTAATAGCGAGTATATTGGCCACTTTGGAAATAACTCTGAGCAGCTGGAATATCAGGGGTAACAGCAGAATAACTGCAGAGAAAGAAAAAGGAAGAGAACAGTAAGCATAGCAGAAAAGGTAAGAGAAAGCGAGAAAGAAAGAGAGAAGAGGTAAGACAAAAGTTGGAGCTGCAAGGATAGAAGGAAAAAAAGGCAGATTTTTCTCCCTAATTTATAATGTCCAGTATTTACAAGTTTTATTGCATCAATTACATGCATGCACACACACTTTTCAATAAACAGAAGCAAACAGGCCCACTGGACCTGATTTATATTGTCTTATTTTGGTGATGCCACTAATGTTTACACTAAGCAGGTATAACTTTTTACTAGATTAATGCGATAAAGCTTTTCAGTGCCAAAAAGGACTACAGCAGGGGTGAGGCAAATGGGAATCAAGATTATAAAGATTATTTTGCAAAGCTTCATTCTAGTAATGTGTGCTATCATTTCTCTTAAAAAAATTAACTTCAAATTTATAAAGTGATAAGGCAGTTGAATTAAGATAAAAAAATAGTCTAACTAAATCTCTCTTTCATTCTCTCTCAACAAAACAGATATGTGAAAGGGTCTATATATTAGTACTATCAGAGTTAGGCCAACACACTCTCATCATGGAAAAGTGGATGATGTAAAATTATTCATGTATGGCATGTCTTCATATAATTTAGCTTTGTAGTCAAATTATTACCTAATTTTCTCTTCCTCAAATGTTCTCCAACAACCTTTTATATTTTTCAGCAATACTTTCATAATTGTCAGAGAGCAAAAGATACAGTTCTTTTTATCAACTTATTTCCTACATGGAAAATACAGTACCATATTCTTCGCCAGTGTAAATTAAATTGTCCTTAATGGATCCATGCTGATTTATTCTACCTGTTTCACAGGATACTATTTGGCTGATATCAGGGAATGGAAAACAGAGATGCATTTTTTATTTCTAGTACAGTACCACCCAACAACCAAAAACAAAGAGAAGGGCACTGCATCAGACACTGGAGAAACAAAAAATACAAAACTATTCCCTCACCAGTAAAACTTACAATCTAGGATTTTGTTTTGTTTTGTGACTCAGGTTCACAAATGATGACAACCCAGTGCTTTGACAGGTCCGAGCAGAACAAATGCACTATGGGGGAAGGTCTTATGTAATATTTGGAGCCYTTCCTCTCCTCTTCTAAATAGATGAGCATCTGCCTAAAAATTTAAGCCCCAAAGTCAGCTATGCATTGTTCATTTCACTAGTTATTCAGCTCAACAAAAGAAACATTAGTACAGAGTGATCTTTCATATATCATCTGGTCAATCTCCATGCAGATTTGCTCTTACTTTGCAGAAAGAATCTCTAGAAATAGGTACCTTCCCAGATGGTATCTTTTCTGCAGTGATTTTTAACCTGCAGTCTGTAGAACTTAGAGAGAACTAAGTGGACTAAAAGGAAATTAAAAGAAGTAAACTGACTTTGAGTAGGTTAAATTTGCCATATACTTACATTGGAAATCAAAAAGGTTAAAACTCACTATTTCTTTGAGATACAGCTTTACATTCTTTTATCCATATTAAGATCTCCTTTAACAGTATGTTCCATGTATTACTTGTCTTCTATCCATTATCCTATACTTTTCTTTTAGTTGGAAACTAAGAATTTTCCTTAAAACTTTTCTTTAAAATAGAATGTAATTATGCAGAAAGTCTCTTAAGAATCTGACGCAATTCTTTCTCTTGAATTCCACGATGGTTAAGAATGCCAGGACTATTCAAACATAAGAAAAACCCTCTAGGGTCAGATCAATGTTCCACTGACCCTAGGATTGGCTCTCTGATAGCAAGAAAAAGATGGGGTGGGAGATTCTGGCAACTATTCCATTTTCTTATCCTGTCACCTCTCTAGGTGCTCCGGGCAGCACACGACTAGGCAGCATCTACCAGTTACTTGAAGTTCCTTGAAACTCTTCTGGGAGCCGTGGGCATGACTACATGTTTTTTTTTTTTTCAGTGTTCGCCTTCAGTTCTCTATCTTCATATGGTTGATCCTCACATCCCTTCTCTTTTTTTAAATCTGTTGTTCCCATGAGCTGTTTTTTAATCCTCAATCAGTTGGGTTTTTCTCCTTTGTTTTCTTTTCCCTTAGCTCTCCTTCTCCCTAGGAAGTTTTGTGCCTGACCCTAAGTTGAAGCTAATCAGGATATTAACAAAAGGAAAAGCGAGTCAGGGAGAGCCCATGAATTTGCAGCTATCAATAATGTATTTCCCCCTGTACTTTTCTGGCATCCACAGTTGTTGTTTTAGAGATCTGAGAGGTTGCATCCCTGCCTAGTCATTCTATCATCCGTTTATGCACCTTTTGTCCCTGAAGATGTCTAATTCCTTCTGAACTTGCTGATATTAGTAAGATTTAACTAATCCATCACATTTGTGATTCTGTGAACCTCGATATCTTCTCTCACTCTTCTCCTCTCCAGACTGAAGAGTCACAGCTTTTTCAGCCTCTTCTCACAAGACTGTTGCTCCATCCCCATTATCATTTTAGTTGATCTTCTCTGTACTTTCTCTAATTCCCCTGACTTCTTGAGACATGGAAACCAGAACTGCCCACAGTGATAAAGATACAAGTGCATCACAGCTTTGTATGGTGACAAAATGTCACCTCTGTCTTGTACTCTGTACCTTCCTGATAATACCCAACATCTCACTGGGACATTTTTTGGCTGTCACAGCACACTGAGCTGATGATTTCAGAGAAGTGTGAACAATGACTTTCCTGAGTTCAGGAGTTCAGCACCTCAGTTCTGAGTTCAGCATCATGTAGGCAAGGGTTAGATTACTGTTCATTAGATGCATGATCTTCCATTTATCTACACTAAAAATTATCTGCCATCTATTTGCTTTTTCTGTCATACCCTGTGACCCAAAAGCATTCTCATCTGCAAATCTGAAGACTTCCCTGTTTCCTTCTGGCTCACTGTTTCTCTTTCACTGTTCTCCAGGTCTTGGATGAAGATCCTGAATGAAACTTGTCTCAGCACTGATTCCCGGGGAACCTCACTGCTGACTCTTCTCCACCCTCAGAAGTGGCCATCAGTCCTTATTCTCTGCTTCCTATTCCTTATCAAATTTTCAGTCCATACAAGGACCTTTCTCCCAGGCTCATGGCAACATAATTTCCTCTGGAAACCTTGACAAAGGCATTTTGAAAACTGAAATACATTATGTCCAGTGGATCCTCTTTATCCATATACATATTGCCACCACCAAAGAATTTCAGGTTAGTGAGGCAGCATTCCCCATTACAGAAGCCAGGTTGACTCCTTCTCAACAGATCATTGTTTATCCATGTGCTCAAGGATCTTATTCCTTATTATGACCCTACCATCGTACCAGGAATAACAGTAAGGCTTACTGGTCTGTAGTTCTCTAGATCCCATCCAGAGCCCTTCTGGTAGACGGGATTTGCCAATTTTGCAGACAGCTATCCACCTGCCCTCTGGCACAGTGGCTGTTATCATATGACAGATTACATCCAGCAGTTTTGCAATTTTGTATTTGAATTCCTTCACAGCTCTTCAGTGAATGTTATCCAGTCCTGGTGACTTACTGACATCTGACTTGTCTATTTGGACCAACACATACTTTATATTTACTTCAAATAGATAAATCAGAGAAAATAAATCAGTGATAAAGAATGCATCAAGGTTTGGAATCTGACAGCTTCTGCCATAAAGAGTGTCTCAGAAAATTCACTGAGCTTCGCTCATCAGCTAACGACACCTTTTACACCATTTTGTGGTCCCTCTGACGCTTGGCTGGCTTCCTCCTTTTGGTGTATTTAAAATTTTTTTACTATCAACTTGAATATTCATAAAGCACTCTTCAGATTCTTTTTGGTTATCTTAATTTCCTATTTGAATTTGACCTGCCAGGTTTTATGGGCTTGCCTGTTCTCATTTGGTCAAGCTTTCAATTTTTTAAAAGCCAACCTTTTCCCTTTGATGGACTCCATCATTTACACACTGAGCCACGCAAGGGATTTTTGGGCTGCTTTGTTTTCTTTTTGAGTTGCGGTACAGCTCTCCCACAACTATTTATTGAATGAGGTCCTATGCCCCATTCGAGACCAAACGCAGAATTGCATCTTTTCATCACTTTCCGCTCTAATATTTTATGCTCAGCTCCTTATAACTTGACCAAATGCTAAGTGATTGAGCTGAAATTTTCCATGTCAGATGACTGCTTGGTTCAGCACTTTCTGAGAATAAGACTAGCAGAAAATATGATACAAAATATGTTTGAGACTTTTGTTTTGAAATATTCTATATCCCCAGGCTCTGGAAAGAGACCTGAAATTTCACAGGAGTGAAGGATCAAGGATGTGCTTTTCTGCCATTTCTTTGGAAATTCACTCAGATTTAACCCAGTTATAAGCCTTTGAAAAAAAAATCACCATTTGCAGGAAAGATCTTATAGAACTTAAAACACCTAAAACCTCAGAATATTCCAACCTCAATGCATGCTTGAACTTAGAGGGCTGACCACACAACTCACCCTGTTGAGTATATCATTACAGTGCAACCTCGACCTATTGAAGCTCAAAAAGGCATTCTTTATAATGGCCACTCTTAGCTTGCTAGACACCAGGAGGGAAAACAGGGTCCTTGTCATGTCAGTGACTTGTAGGAATCCACAGAGTACAGGAGAGAAAGTTGTCTAATTCACATACAGAACAAAAACCACATCTACTGGAAGACAGGGGATGGACTGGGAGAAACATGCCTTGCTGTCAAAAAGCAAGTGAGTGAATGTCGGGGGGAATCTCTGAAATGGGACCCAGAAGAGCTACTAAGTCTGGCTTCACAGCAGTTAGGATTAGAAGCCTCAAGAGTAATAGCTAAAGTTAAGCAAAAAGAACAGGAAAGGAGGCCGTGAATGGGAAAGCAGTAGGATTGGGACAGGGTCAGCTTAAAGAAGGAGAGACAAGAAAGGGCTTGAGCTTGCAAAAGATGGGCAAGAGCTCCAGCGTGCATTTGGTATGTTGCTGACCAGACTACAGAGTGGAAATCGAGTCTCCACTGAGATACTGGTGTCCCTTTGCTGCATCCCATTGTACAAAGTAACAATCATTCATTAAAGATTATCATAAGGTATATATGCCCAAGGGGCTGAATTAAGGTTTTATTGCAGCATTGGTTCTAATACTTTCTATATCTTGAGAGAACTAATTGATCATCCTTTTAATATAGCTTTCTGGGTGTGGCAAAAGTAGAGGCTGAAGAAGGGTACAGTTGTATTGCTCCAGCAACTGAAAGGAGCCAGGTGGAGATGGTGAGGAAGGAACAGATGTGGTACCATCGCTACTGAGTAGAGCAATCTGAGCAACTGGGCTGCCCCTCCCCCTAAAGGATCACGCTTCCACTTTGGAAGTCAAGTAAGAATTTTAAAGAACAAACAGGCATCTTGCCTAAATTACATAATAAGTTGTAGACTTTAAGGAGATATGAAAAACCTGTAATTACATCGATGCCTGCACAGATCTTGGTATTCCTCTTCTCTAGCTGTCTTGAGGCAACTGATTTCTTCATTTTCTTATCTTATCCTTAATTCTTACTAAATTCTTATTATCCTTAATTTTTTTATTAAACTAGGTTGTATATACAAAAGGCCACTTCCCCCGACACACACACACTTTGGCATAAGTGAATATCAATGTGGAAATGACATAGAGATCTAAAGTAATCTGCTGGAGGGCTTTCTTTTCTCTTTTTTATTTTTGTATCAGAAATGAAATGAATTAGAGTAAGGAGCCTCCAGAGGTTGGTTATATCATTCTGCAGACTGATGTTTTTCACAGTACATTTATATACTACACTTTACAAAGTTCTGCTTAAAATATAGCGTAAAGTTCTTTCTAAAATACGTAATAATTCAGTAATTTATATTTTACCAATATGTATACATTTAATACAATGTACATAAAAATAGGATGCCTCCTTGGTGAAGACTAGAGAGAAATAAAATAGCAGCAATAGTTCCTTGACCTTTTTTCTTATTTAAAGATTAAATAGAAACTATATTGCTTCTTTTGGAAGAGCTTGTCTAATTCTTTCCCAGTGGCACAAGAGGTCATTACAATCACCAGGCCCCTGTCATCCTTTCCTCTGTAATGAAAATCTCTAATAATATGCATGGTTAATAAAATCTAATTGCATAATTCAACTGTAATTTCAGTCATGGTACCTGCCAAACACATCTTTCGTAACATATGCTTCTATGACATGAGTCCCTCCAACTCTACTCAGCTTCCTTATGAAGAATATACACTTTTAAATATTCAGTAATTGTGGCCTCTGGGTCTAAATGCAGCAAAATTTGGCACATTGCAATAAAATGAAAGGTCACTTCTCAACTGCTGCTTCTCTGAAGGTGACATTTCTTTGGTCAAGCTTCCTTACACTGTGTAATTCCTTCTTCTGTTTATTTTACCACCCTTCTACCTCATTAGCCCTTTCAAAAATGGGATTTCTTTGATTGTGGTTTGTACAGAGGACAGAACATATTGATACATACTTACAGAGTGTTAAAATAACAACTACATAAATGGAATTATTTAGGGACAATGTGTAAATGTAGCTCAATGAAGCAACACACAATAATAGCTTCAAAGCACTGAAAATGAAAGAACAGAATCAATACTGTGGCACAGGACTGTTAGTAGGTTATCTTCATTCTTCTGCAAGGAACGCATTTGACTTTATTACTCCTAAACTCATTTTGCTAGACAGATACTAACTCTCACCTTAACCATTCCCAAGACAGCCATTTCAGCACTCCCTTGACAACTTCTTCTTCTACTTCTACACAAATAAATGGGGCCAGAATCAAACTGTACCCACCTGCACTTGTGAAAACTATCTCAATCCTACATGCACTCAAAAGAATCAAGAGCAGTTAATCAGATTTTTGTTGCCTAGGGACAACATTGGCTTACCATCCCAAAAGCCCCATGGCATCTGCTTAGCCTTAGACAAATGAGCTGCTCTCCTCCTGCCCTTCTCGCGTGCTGAACTCCTGCTCCTCTCCTTGGCCAGCATTGCCAACTTGAGTTGAAAGACAAGGAGATTTTGTGCCACCACGAAGTCCATTCCCCTCTCCTCCAACAATCCAGCCTTCTACCTGGCACAATCCTCTCATGGAGCTAGCCTTAATATCCCATCCAAATTTCACCTCAACATACAGTTTAGCCTAGACTTGTCCTGTTCTTCTCCACTGGTGAGACTAAGCCCTCTTCTCCTTATAACATCCCTTTATTTATTTTTACAGATGATGTTTCTCTTCAAGTTTTGCTTCCTTATAGCAGGCTATAAGGCATGCCAAAATCTCAGTCTTCCCTCATAGGCCTCATTTTTCAGCATTTTGGTATTCTTGTTATTGTCAGCTGCACTCTTTCCAACAGGCTGAGGTAATTTTCAAATCTATTGCCCACAACTGAATGAGAGTTGCATAGGACTGTATTAAATTGAACAATTACCTCACTTATCTTACTGTATTAACAAAAATTGTACAATATTAGGCTTTTTAGTAACAATGCCTTGTCACAGTTAGAAACTGTGACAAGTGTGAGGCACTTGAGATCTGTAGTGTGGTTGTTCTGTTCAAGAAAAAAAAAAGGCTTAAGAGTTGGTAGTAATACTTCCCTGTGAAAAATAATGGATCTCAGAGTGCTGGAAAATGAAAGCCCGGGTTAGATGTCACAATCAGCTTGAGCAAGGTCAAGAAATGAAGCTCATCAGGGAATATGCAGTTAAAAGAGTAAGCAACTGCCAGGCCCAAGTTGAGAAGCTGGAGATGTCTAAACTCCAGGTGAGGAGAGGAGCAAGCAGGCCTGAGGCAAGGCCTGGCAGAAGCACAGCTGCAACCAACAGCCTGGCTCTCAGAGGTGATCTGAAAGCCCCTCAAGCTTCAGGAAATAGTTGATGCAACCCCTGCATAAGCAGCCACAAAGTGAATTAATTCAGCAGTCAGGCTCCAGCTGTGGTTGGTTGACTTCCATCAGATGCTATGGTAACAGGGAGCAGCTGGCATAAAGCTGGCCAGTACCTGATGGCCATCAGGTGGCCACCTGAAGAAAAAGGCATAATTCTTACATTAGCAGGTGTCTATTTATAAAAAGTATTCTTTATTTGGATTATGTATAAATTTTCATTCATTTTTATCCTACACTTCTGGTCTCAATTTCTTTCTCAGACATGTCAAACTACAAAGAAATTTGATCTTTAGCTCTCTTCCTCAATGATTTTATTTTCTTTCTTTTTCTAGTCTCCTCTCCTGCTGCTCCCCTTTAAAATTCCCATGTTTCTAACACTTCACTTCTACATTAATTTCACCTCCTAATTATGTGCAATGCCACATACAGAATCTTCAGTAAAAAACACTGAAAAAGGAAGGAAAGCACAGTGGATAGAGCAAAAAGATTCACCACACTTCTCTGTAAACTTACTGTAAAATAAACTTTACTGTAATACAAACTTTCCTTTATAGTTCAAAATTGGGCAGGAGGGATAACTGAAGAAAAAAAAACTTTTTTCTTATATTTATGTTGATGCAGAAAAACAGCCATTTCGTACTTTTCTAGTGAGAAATATGGGAAAAAGCTAAAANAAAAAAAAAAAAAAAAAAAAAAAAAAAAAAAGAGCAATGAGGAAAAATTTTTCTTACGCTTTCCTCAGAAAGAAACTGAAAAAAAAAGTTTAAAAACAGAAACTAATAACCTGTTGCTTTTTCAACTTTTAAGTAATGGTAAAAAAGAAAAGAAAGTTTTCCTCCTACACATTTCTTTTCTTTCCAAAAAGAGCAAGACAACAAAAGGAGCTTAACAGCAACTATCAAATTAAAAAAAATTAAAAGGTTACAAAATTTTGGTATTTTTTAAAAGAGATTCATTGTGACTTTCATGGGAGTGATGGAAACAGAGAATTAAAAAAAATCATTTTAGTGGTAAAAGGGAACAACTACCTGCAATCTTTTGTTATTTCACAGAATAGCTTTCAGTGTCATGGAACTTCTAAGGAATGATTGGTCATTTATCTTATACTGGTTTGATTCTTATATTCCAGCTCAAAGCTGAAGTGTATCACTGCCTTTAAAAGCAAAAGGGGATCTATAGAAATAACTGTAATGGGGAGGCTTAGCTCTACCTATCTTGTCTTCCACAAAATGTCTATTATTGCAGACATCAGTGCAGAAAGCTTAAATGAGGCATGCCACCTCAGAGACTCTTCTGTTGCTTTTTATGGTTTGTAGTATGTAAAGGTTAATTGTTATCTTTTGTATTCCCCTGCAGAGACTGAAGAAACGTAGAGGTGTTCAGGCATCTGTAAACACAGAAGTGTTTGGAAACTTGTGGCAAAGGTGCATTCTTTGCTACCTTTACCCTTTCTCTCCTGTAGTTCCCAGCATTGTCCTTTTGACAACATCCCCTGAAGTATTCATAAAATTATTTCAGAGGACAATGGAGTGTCACAAAGGCTAATTGACTTGTGCTGCTGCAGTGATCCATGGCTGTATACACACAGACAGCATTGTTTCCAGCCAAATGTATACATGCATGTGCAAGTGGAGCCTGGGATTTGAATTCATAACCTTCAGCTCCCAAAATTCAGGTCTTCAACCAGAGAGTTAAAAGAACAGCTGTAGTAACAGAAAAATGCTGCTATTCATGAGCATGTTTACCCTGCTGAAGTAAAGAGCAGCAGTGCATTTTCACTTTGGCCAGAGTGACATATTTCTCAGGCAAATCCACTTCTGGAAAAACACCACAGTTCCTTTATGGTTTTCAAAGTAGCTGTGCCTGCCTAGTACTGAACAGCAAATACTGGAGTCAGACTGAGCTGCCTCAGTATTTCCATCTTYGTGCCTCAGTTCAGGATCTTCTCCCTCTATATTCTACTCTTTTTTTCCCCCCACATTTCATTTGGCTTGTCTATTAGTTGGAAATGTAGTTTACCAGTATATGAAAAAGAAGCATGAGGTGCACTACTCCTAATACCATTACTGCCATTTGATTAATAGTGAGAACATGTTCACAATTGTGGTAATATATCAGATCCTAGTAATGTTTCTGAGCTTTCTGTCTAGTCTAATACTCTGGTCTAAGGAAATTCTTTAGGATCTAAATAGATACTGAGAGGATTTTCAGTGCTTATACTTCTTAATTTTATAATGAAGGATGTGGAGGGACATGTTTCCAAAAACTTTCTGAAAGATTACATTAGCCAAACTGCCTGCTGAGTCAAGATAGCATCACCTGCCTCATCACCTGCATAACAAAACCTATAGATACAGAAGTGCCCCTGATCATCTTTGGTAGTTTTTTTCAGAAACCAAGAGAGCTATTTCTACTATATAAGAAGGGCTTCAAATATTCTTTAAAAACTATTTATAGCATTTACTCTGATCTCAGCACAGCTATACTGTGCTTTTGGTGAAAACAGGTTTATCATAAAAACACTTCACAGGGCAAAATTACTGACATCCAAGGAGCCAGATCTCTATCCCAGGAGCAAACAAGTGGCGTCACATTTATTCATTCGCTCACTTCAACCCATTTTCACCTCTCTGCACAGCCCAAGATCCACACTTGAAAACAAGATGCCCCATTTGTCAGTGTGGAGGCACAGAGATGCCTTTTTTAAGTGTCCTCAGTGACCTCCATCGTGGTGACATGACACAAGGTAAAACAAAATCCTTAAGCCAGTTCAAAAGAGGTGGTGCGATTTCTTTCATGCTTTTCTCAATGTGGTAGTTAAACACTAAGAAGGAAAGAAAATGAGTATGTCTTTCTAGCATGGAGTACTGTATAACCAAACCAAGACCTAGGTTATGCTGCTGTAACATGACACAAAAACATCAGAAATGAAACATGAATCCACACCTTATTAAAACTGTTGATATGGGTAGTTGTGCAAGATTTTAGTGCTGAACAGAGGAAAGATGGAAAAAAAAMCAGAAAGGTAAAAATCACCATAAATAGAGAACCATCCAAAATAATGAAATCTTTTCAAAATATCTTTTCAAAATTAAAAACATTGTATATTGATTTTTCTATTTTGCAAACACAGAACAGCTACAGCTGTTTTAAAAGCACTCAAGTACATGAGTAAAATTTCTTCAGAATGTTGGTATTTTTAATTTTAATAAAAACACCACTGTGTGAAATGCATATATCTGTTTTGCTTTCTCATAGTACAAGTGCAGAATAACAATCATGAAATTAAGTTGCACCGACTAGCTTTTATTGCTTTTCATTTCTAAATAACCCAAAGCAATTTTATACATCAGAAGGGTCAGTAAGACCAGGAACTCAGCAACTATCAATGTGAAGCTACACGCCGTGACACTAAGTTGCTCAGGCCAGGAAGCGTAAATGCCATAGCCAACTGATACTGAAATTTATGAAGATAGAATTTAATTACGTAAAGGGGCTTGGGAAGCATCTAGGACTGCTACTCTTACAAAGAACCATTATCTGCCCAAAATGTCACCTCTAACAGCACAACATACTTGACAACTTAAGAGTGCCAGGTATTTGCTGACTCTGATCGCTTCCTTTTGTGTATTTACATTTTGTGAAGATTTACCATTCAAATACAACCCTTTTCCAGCTTAATGAAATCCAAGTTCATCACAGAGTCAAGGTGGTACTAGCTCATTAATCCATCATTTTGGTTCTTTTTTCCCCAAAAAAGGACAAAGGGCTCTATTTGTGCTTAACACCAATTACTATGTTTACTACAGGATCAAATATTTTGATGAGGTATTTTCTGAATGTGCTGCCCATCTCCATGGTGCAGTACTTTTGGCTCTTGGCTGTCTGTTGTCAACAAGTAATAGTACTGATGCATTGTATAGCTCATTTATAATCATTAGGAAGTGTAGCTAAATACCAGTCCAAAAGATATGACAAAAGTAGTTAAAAAGGGGGGGGGGGGGAAGGGAGGGAGAAATTGCAGAAGGGAAAAAAAAATCAATTTCAGTAATAGCTTGACAATTACAATTAAATAATCCAAAGCTCAAGCTGAGCATTTTTGTTATACACTGCATGAATGATGTTTGTACTTTGGAACCTTTAAAATATTTAAGCATAGAAGAAATGAAATGAACTGCAACCAGTTAAGGTCATCCATTTAGGAAAAAAATTGATAAAATATTAAAATGAAAGAAATAAATTTTCAAACAGAGATACTAAGGCTTCATAGAGATGTATTATTCAAAGCAGAGGAACATGTGTGACCTCTAGTCTATTACATAATGGAGAAGTGATACAAAAGTTCAAATGAGCCCGAACTGTAGGCAGCAAAGACAAAGAGGGGAACATGGAATAATCATTCTGTAAACCAGTGCTTCACTTCCAGGGTACTGAGATTGGACCCCAGTATTAAAACATTCCTCTCCCAGAGTCAGCTATTGGATCCAACCATTACATTGGGCTTAAAGACTTTGGAACAACCATGGATTTTTAATTACAGATTGATTTTGTGTCTAGCTGACTTTGTTCCTCCTCAGGCTGGTATTTAAAGCAGAGGTGCACCTAGGCTGCAGAGTTCCAGTGCCTGGGCTTCCTCCAACTCTAGAATCGTAACTGTGTCCTTACATGTCCTTTATAAAAAAGGTCTGAAGTCAGGACACTATGGGCTGCCTGAGGTATAATAAATCATGCTTTTCTCTTTCCATGGTCTCTTTCTATGGTTGTCTCTTTCCCTCTGCTGGCTTATGGCCCACCTCCTTCTCATCCATTCCTGTTCCATCGGGGCTTATTTACATTTTGGGCATCTTCAAGGGAAGCTGTCTAAAACTCTGGAAATAAATTCTCCTTTTTTAAATTTCTTAAGGCCAGAGGTTGTATTTCTGACAGGGTTTATTATAAAATAGGGTTCTGCAAGTATTACAACTCTTTTGTATATGAAATACTTGGGATAAATCTCTGCTAAATGAAGAAGTAGCTGTCTGAAACAAGAAGTATCTTTAAATCCCAGTGAAATCAGTGGAAGAGTCAGAAACTTCACTCTTCTGAAAAATTAATTTCTACCTTGCAGAGGCCCCTTGCCTCCAAGTTCAGCATTCTGATGTAACTCCTGTCGGCCAAAATGCTCAAGGTTCATGGAGCCAGCAATGTTGTGCCAAATGTAAGGTTCTGAACTGTGCTTCAGGGGCCAAGCATCAAAAAGTAACATGATGCCAAAGCTCTTTCTTGGACATAGCATAGCCTCTCTAGAGAAGATGCTCAAGAGCATCTAAGATATCACRAAAACAAGTATCACTGACAGTTATTAGTGATCTTAAGTCCTCCAAATGTTTTTGATCATCCTCCCATTCCTGCTTTGTTGTAATTTACTCCATTTGAAAAATATAACTTTGCATTTGCAGAACCATTTACTTCTAAATCTCAAAACTTCTTCCAAAACTAAGCATAAACATTATTGGATGACTTTCCAACAGTCCTAAGTGAAGAGATAGAGACAGTTTACAAATGAGGCACTCCATTCTTGTATCAAGGATGTAGGTGTAACCTATGATACTCATTTTCTGTTCCCGGCACTGCAACAGTGCTTCCTTAGTGACTTTTGGCAAGATGTGTAGTTACCTCACTGGAAAATGGGGATAATAGCATGGGTCTGACCTTTTGGAAATGGTATGAACAAAGTCCTAGTAAGGCTTATGGAGGACAGAGAATTTCAGTGGAAGAGCTGAGACCTGAGTTGTGGGCTTAAGCACTATACACTTCAGGAACACTTTGGAAGAGAAAGGCCATTAATTAGATCCTAGAGTTCTCTTTCAAATTTCAAAAGTAAATTTGGGGGGGAGGAAAAATAGATCAGATAGCCAAATCTATCCTCTCTCAATACCTTTTTCACTGATCAGCACACACAACTGAAGAGGCTCCTAAATTATAAAAACTAACCACTATTTCTTAACAATTCACTAGCCTTGCATTTTTCTGATGTCTGGTATTTCCATTTTTTGTAGTATAATTTTCAGGAACACAAAGAAACAGGAAGTGCTTAGAAAAAAAAAGTAAAACAACACCTTCAAGCAACAATCTCAGAAAGTTTTCCCTCATATTATGTAAAAGTTCAGAGCACATTTTAGTTGTCAGTATACTTTACGTTAGAAGCTGAAAATACAACTATTTTCTTTCTCTTTATCTCATTAATCAAGGAGGATTATATAATATGAAGCGTATAACAGAGTATTTCTGTGTAACAAACTAAAAAAAAAGGACTGAATTTCTAGTCTGACTGATTAGAAAGCTATTGCTATAGTTCTAAAAGAATGTTTTTTTCCTCTTGAGCCAAAATGAATTTTTCTTTTAGATAACTAAAACCAGATCAACTCAAAGGTCTATATCACGAAGCATCTTTCCTCCAGCAGAAGCCAATAATAAATGCCTAAGGAAGTGAATCAGATGGGGCAAACACAGAAAGATACAGCCTCAGTATAGTCCTGTAGTTTCCACTCAACTATGATTCATGGACTTTCTTGAAGCAGAGTTAGTATCTTGATATTTGTACGTCCCTTCTTGATGATGTCTAAGTACATTTTTAATACATATAAACTAGTGAGATTTACAAAATTCTGTAGCAATGATCTCCACAGTTTAATTACAAGCCATGTGAAAAATACCCCCATGATCTTCCTAAATTTCAGCTAAACAATATATGCTGGTATTTGTGTTCCTGCTGAACCCAACAGAAAAAAAAATCTGCTTATATTGGTGCAAAAAAGATCAGTATAATAACTGCCCAGAATAAAAACGATCAATATATTTTAATTAAAATCAGTCCATTGTCCTCAACATTTGATACAGGGGATATTTGCCAAGGCTGAAGAAGTAAACTACATTTTCAAATAATGGAGTCTTCCTCTGACTAGAGTCACATAACCTGAAAAACTTGCACCAAATGTTTTGAATATTTTCAAGAAAAAACCTGCTATGCCTTCAGCACAGACAGAGAAATTTTGTAGCCAACGTAAACTTTAAAACAGCGCTAAATATGTGTGCTGGGGGAGGAGATAACAGAGCTTTCTATTAATGGAAAGCAGTCTGGCTGAAGCCTGAACTGTGGTGTCTTCCCTCCCCATAATCATGGCATTAATTACTGCATAGGTCAAATTATGTTTCTGTTTGAAAGAGTCTGGCAATTTATGTGAATCAGAGCATGCATATTTAGATATACTGAATTTCCTAGGATAGACTTTTATTCTAGTTTGATGCATGGGGGCTAGTAAGTTAGTTTTTCAATGAAGACTGCTCTGTTTTGCTCTCCTGCACAACGGCAGTCTGGTTCTGTAATATATAGAACAAGCACACATTAATTGAATCTGAGGGCAAGTATACTTCCTTCTTCAACCATATGGACAGGATTTTTCTTTAAAATAAAAAGGCCAAAAAGTGACTGGAACAATGCCCAAAGGGGAGAATTAAGACAGACATTTAAAGGTGAGCTCACTAGATTTATAATAACAGGGGACACTATCATCCTTTCCAGACAGCTGCACAGTTAGCAGTAATGCTTATATCACAGCAAAGGCCCAGGAGATTCTTCTTTAAAAAATAATGGATACAGCTTTTAATAAAATGGGGAAGCTGCAGCAATCCATTTCAGATACTGATAATAAATTACATTTTTCAGATACGAGATTACATAACCCAGACAATCAGAAAAGCATCTTTTGTGTATCAGTGTTGTTAAGAACAGCTGCTCTAAAAAGTTTTAAGGAATTAAGTGCTTTTCCAGAAAGAATAGCCAAGCACTTTGAACAAAAATAATACTAATTATTTAAGCATATGAGAAGCCTGAATGATGTAGTAGCTAAGGGCTAATGGCAGAAGGTGCTGCTTCTAATAATAACCCAATTCCACCACTTGCAGAACAGTTTGTGAAATGACTTTGAAGGCATCAGAGACACTAGCAAATTAGGAAGAAGTAGAGAAAACATCAACATATTGCAACACATAGTACGTAATACTTGGCATCACACAGAACATCACTCTATTATTTTTTTCTGGTGGAACTACAGTGTAAATTAATGGTGTATTAGACATTTGTATGTGCCACTAACTGATGTACTAAGTCACACAGCTTGTACAATATAATTCAGTAGGAGAGGATCACCTAAAAGCCCTTTCACAACAGGCACCTGTATCACCTCTAACAGGGCCAGGAATGTTCTACCCACTGGAAGCAAACTCAGTCAAGACAAGCTGTCTTGGTCATTTGTAAAGCCATTGTGTAAAGGATTAGTTTACTCCCATGTGCAAGTGGATATAGGAATTCAGTTGTTGAAATATCAAAATAGGAAGCACAATGTGGAAACAGGAAATAAGCCTGAAAATCMCAATATTGTTAATCATAAACACATTAACAAATACTTAAGACTTCCTTTGGCACCCTGTTATACTTAAGAGCTCTGGTTTACCTTCTGGTGCTAAGACAAATGGATTCAATGTTCTAAAATTTTTCTCGGTCATGAAGGTTAGACTTCTAACTTTTTGCATAATGATAGCAAATATCCTTGTATTACCACAGCTATGAGAGCTAAGAGTTGTAAAAGCCCCTAAAAACCATGACCTTGTGATAAGGTTGTGAGAGCTGGTATCAGAAAGTCCAAAGACATTTCTGAACCTTCTATAAGCTCCCTTTCTTCTTCGTCTGATTTTTGACTTTGTTTATGGTGCAACAATTGCCACTGAAGCCTACAGAAGTTAAGACCCCATTACTTGAAGTGTTCAGTGCTTTGCAGGATCAGACTCTAAGCAGGGCTAACAAATCAGTACAATYAGTGCATTTTTTTAATGTACCTTTTTAACTGTGGAAGAATCTTTACCACCACGTTTTTAAAAATAACTGATTCTAAGAAGATAAGCATAATACAGCGAACTAGCAAAACTCCCTCTTTGGCACCACCGATTCAATTCTCAAGGTCATTGAACCTTTCACCTTTCTCAGATAGATGACTACTGCAATATTTAATATGAGATAAACCACACAAACATTTGACTGGATTTGACCTCTAAGGCAGCTTATAAATGCAAGAGCTTGTGTAACCTGTACCTCGGCAAGGAAATGAATATTTCTGCATTATTCCCTAACTCCAAGAACTGCAGATTTCTGAATCATCAAATATCAGAAAACATATGCTAAATGTTAGTCAATAGTACCACTAAAGAGATTTCTTAGATATACTCTCTAGTGTCAATGGCCATTCACTCAAGTGCTGAGTACGGGGTGAGTTCTAGCCATCCCTATGTCTGGTAAGCTCCAGCTCAGAAGTGGCTACACATCAGAGAGAAAGTGGTGAGTCTGTAAGAATGTAGGAACAGTAKTACTAGGCCAGACAAAAAGTCCTTCTCGTCTAGTTTCCGGTCCCTGACAGTGGCCAAAAGTAGATACTAGGAAGCACAGTAAAAAGAAAGCAAGTCTGTACTTGTAATGGAGCGTATACTTTCACAAGAATATTCTTCAGCCTCTGACAATTTATGATTTGGTCTTTCCTTGAGCTAACAACGGTTTCTTTGTGGTTTATAATCTTGTACTCTCTCCTTTGAGCTCATGTAAACTTTTAGCACCCACGCCCTCTATGCCAAGTAGTGCTGCAAAGCTTATCTATATACTATATGAAGAACTAACACTACTTCATTTTGACTCACCACCTGTTAGCTTCCTTTCATACAACCCGGTTCTTGCACTGAAACAATGGGCAGTCAGCCCTTACTCACTCTTCAGGCCGGTCACAATTTTACAGATAGCCCCTCCCAGACAGCTCTTCCAGACCGAAGTGTAGGTACTTGGACTGTTTCATATACCATTAATGCCATCTCTGATTCTTCTGTATCTCCCCGGGAGGGTGGCGTTCAGGTTGCTGGCACTCCCCGGTGCACACAGCCCCCCACTGGCACGCTCCTGTTGTGGTGGAGCGGGACACAACCGCGTGGGCAGCAAGGACCCCACGCACCCACAGGAAGTGACAGTTGGGAGCCGGCTCTGACCAGCCAGAGCCAGATTGAAGCAGCCCCCCGCCACCTGGGGCCAGGGAGGGGCTGGTGCGGGGCGGACATCCCGGCAGACAGCCAATCAGGGAGGGAGCGCCAGGGGCAGGGGCCAACCAGGGTGCAGGGGGCGCCTCCCCACAGCCAATTGCTGTGCCCGAGGCAGTGGGGGCTGAGTGGGGTCTGCTGGAGGGGAGCGAGGAGCATGGCCCTAAGGCACAGCTGTCCTGCAGGAGGGGAGGAGGCCGGCTCCAGAGACTGGAGGCTGCGGAAAGTAAAGGGCAACCCCCCCCCCCCCAAAAAAAAAAAAAAAAAAAGGATGCAGCATCAGGCAGCCAGGACACCAGAAAGCACTGAGCATAAGCATCAGGTGGCGAAGAAACCAATACACAATTGAGCAGTTCACCCCAATAAGTCCCTGGCCAGCTGTCCACTGCAGTGGACCCCTGATGTTATGATACCAAGTTTATGTTAACAGACAAATTATTTTGAATTCCCTGCTTGCATTATATTGGTTTTACCTGTGACAGTTTCTAATAATCCCTAATGTGTAGTTTGCTTTTTCTTTTTTTCATCTGCTACAGCATTGAGCTGAACAGCCCTAAGATCCTGTTCTTAGGGATAATGGCTGGCTCAGAGACAAGGGTTTGTATATGAAAGCAAGAGAGGTTTTCTGTTCCACGTATATCACTTTATCTGCCTGGTGATACTGCAAGTACCCTTTGTTTTTGGTCAGACAGATACGAAAGCGTAAGAGCTTTTCTTCCTCTAGAAAACACAACCAGAGTGGAAATCCAGGTAGCCAAGAATATCAGTCTCTCATGACTTTGCTGTTTAAGCATTGGCCTGGTGACATTTCACAGCAAACCCAAGGTCCGACTCCACTGAAGGAGAAGGGCAGGAGAACAAGGGAAGCTGCAGGGCCAGAGGACAGCCACAGCCAAGGCTAAACCCCACGTCCCAATTCTCTCCTACTAGGATGCTAGATTTTAACACAGAATCTGTACACGTATTTCTATTCACATACAGTGCATGTTACCTTCATGTGTGACAAGGTTTCTCACAGTGGCTGGAGTCACAAAAGAAAGCAAGCAAAGCCTGAGGAAAGACACTTAAACTTGTCTACCAGCATAGCTCAGGCTGAGGTCATTCTCACGTAGTTGAGGCACTAGTAGTTGCTGTCATTTCCATCACTGCATCATTCAAATCTGCTCTGTTCGTTCAATAATAAGTTCTGTTATCTGTTGGTGGGGGCACAAATGGCTTGTCTGCAGTTGAGGTTCTGGTTATGCTGAATATAGACCAATGAGAGTGGAAATACCCAAGTGTAGACAATCCAAGACAACTACAGAAAATAATCTACTGAGTTTCAAAACAGGTACGCAAATCGTTTGTATTTCAGAAGCATAAATTCTTTATGAAATTATGACCATTTATTCACATATACTTCAGAGTGAACTTCAAATGTCTCTGAAAGTCCAGGCCAAAGATTCTTGTTTTAATCCAAATTTCCTCAAAGTAGCAATCAAATTTAGAAATTGCCTGTAAATTGTGGGAGACCTGGAGATTTTTTTCTTCCTTCTGTTGTGGCATCAACAGACACTATAAAGGGAAAAAAATCAAGCTGCATAGCTGGAACTAACATTCTCATCTTAACCAAAGATGAAGCAACAAAGAAATATGTCTTGTTCAGCACGATTAAGAAAGCTTCTGGAGAAGTTAGGACCACTTCAGACCAGTCTTTGACTAAGAGGAGAGAAGAAAATCACTACCAAAAAAAGTTTTAAGACAGAAAGTACTAGATGCAAATTAATGTAGTATTTTGATATGTTCTTAACACTTTACTTGTTTGATAAAAAGAAAAAATAACTAGCAAATCTTTCATTTCTACTATTGCAGCATTTGTCTATACAAATCAATCAATTTTTGTTTCACTTAGGGCCTAACAGAGACAGTGCTGTCTGTACTAGCAAGTAGCAGGAAAATATATGTAACTGTCTGTGACTGAGGCTATCTAATCAAGGACATATTTTTGCTACTGAAAACAAGTACAGCAACAGATTTTTATCTAGTCCTTTTTTTAAAAAAAAGAATGGAAGCTATGGTACACTGTATATCATGCTTAATTATGATGAACTGGAATGAACTTCTGTTCAGGTTTTTCCTACATGATTGTCAGTAGAGATTATTGTTCCAAGCTCTTACTGCAGCTACATGAACTCTTCCGTGTCTTATTTCAAGTTGGCCCAAACTTTTTTGTCCACCACACTTCACACTAGATGATTCAACATTTAAAAGATCTAGGATCAAACTATTGTATTGGGTTATTTATATTTACCTTGATCCTAATCAGCACAGTCCCAAATCTGAAAACACCTAACTTAAAGCATGCAAATGCAATTACTTCAGAGAGATACTGACATATTTAAACACATATGATTTCAGGTTCAAGAACTTAGTGAGTTTCCACCAGCTGTTTACCTGTGCATCCTACCTGGATACATTGGCTGCTGAACGCCCCTGCAAACTAAGGTGAAATCCACAGGCTATGCAACTGCTTGCAAGAGGGATAAATAGGATCAACTTGCCAGAGGTATTCTTTGTGTCAGACTGCCGTACACAAAATGGTTTGACAACCTGTGCTTTCAAAAACAACAGGCCAAGGTGGGTAAGATCACTTCCCTCAATCTGAATCATCAGGTACTAAGTATTATTTTCATGACAGAGGCAATGATTTGACCTAGATTCTGTTGCAAAGGTTATTTACATGCAAATGTTACATATATTACTACAGTTACAGGAAGCTTTTAAAATAAAAATTAATAATGCATAGTAATGGCTCCCCATATGTGTCTAATGAAGAACAAGTTGCTCGTAAGACCCGCTGACCCTGATGGCAGTGACAATAAACTGCTGCTGCTATCGTCCAGGCTGACAGGGAGACAAATACGGCAGCAAGTTCCCTGCTTTCTTCTTCTTGCCTGTAAGCTTACACCAGCAGGGTATTACTTCTGAATATGGTAAATGCAGTGCTTTTATATACGTGCGTTCATAAATATATGTATATAAACACACATGATTACACATACACACACACAGATATACAAACAAAATATGCTAGATGAGGTTCCTTGGCCTTCTAGAATTTGCAGACCTCTCACTGACTTTTTCCAAAATACACAGTGCTCAGTTCATCGCTTTCATTGATTTTACCCAAGCAGAACCTTCCTTTCACTCTTGCTTGGACTATTTTGTCAGCTGAGCTTCTACATGGCTATCCAGCCAAGGATAAGCCAACTGCAATTTAATGTCATACCTTTTCATAAGCTGCTATTGTATAGATTGCTGACTGCTTTTATCTCAGTGGAAAAAGTCCAGTATCATGGCTGAGTCCCTGAGACAGTAGGAGACAAGGTATTTCTAAGCTGATTTTTATTGCACTCCTTACTGGAGAGCGATGAGCTAATGTTGGAGCTGATGTTGGGACAGGCTCCAGCTCTTCTCCTTTAAACATATTTCAAATGGTAAGAAAGAACATTTCCAGCCCTTTGTTGCTATGGGCTTCTTAGGCTAAAGTTCAGTTTGAAATCTTTTGTATTACATCAGTGACTGACATACTAGACTTTTTGCTATGTGGGGTTGGGACTTAATATTCTGTGCTTTGCTATATTATTTTAAGCCTTTTTCCCTTTGAATGAGCTGGTTATGGCACTCTTAATAAAGTGATGACACCACAGAACAGTGCTTCATTTTCCCTATGTTACTTATTTTGCATGCAAAAAACTATATATGCTAAAAATTGCATTAGGATGTTCAGTTAAAACAACGCTTCTTTTAAGAAATGTATTAATGATAATAATTTTAATATGATGGCAAGATCTGAGGAAGTTAGTGATCATTTGATTTTACAGAGCCTAATAGTGAACTAAATATTTTAGTGTAGACATGCTACATTTTAATGCAGACATCAGACACGTTTCCTACCATAGTCTTAAAATGGAGAAGGGAAAGATGACTGAAAGAGATCTTCAACAGTTCAGAGTGGCATTTAGATGAGTTGCTTTTGTGAATGTTGAACATTTTATTACTTCTGGAAATTGTTCCTTTCATAAAACAACTGTGATTTTTTCAAGTATTTAAAAATCTTAATAATCACATAAATGTATCTTATTTGAGTTTTTTTATTGGCAAATCAACATACTTAGTCCTGATAGGTTTAAGAATATGTTTTGTGGAGAAAACAGAAGGAAGCAAGGGTAACGTGTGGGCAAACAGGGTCAGGCAGCATGAAAGTAATCCTGGAGAAGACAGTTCTAGAGTGGAACCAACTCAGGAGCACAGGAGAGAAAACCTGGTGTAACTGAGCTCATGTTTTCATTCTCAATAAGCAGGGTTCAAAAGTAATGTGAATCAGTGAACAGAAGCCTCAAAATATTTACAGGCATCCTGACGGAGAGAGAAGTTCTCTTGCTTAATGGAGTGACATTAAAAAAAAAAAAAAAAAAAAAAAAAACGTAAAAGCTGAAGCAATTCTTCGGCACAAGCTGAATTTAAACCAGAGCTGACTGCATTTGAAGGCTGAGTTCAAAATTTTGCTCAGCTGAGTAATCTGACAGATACCTCTTTTCGTAATAGCTCTATGCTGAATCATTCATTTGGGGGAAAAGCATGATTCTGGCATCATAGCTTAAATTACAAAAATTGTGAGATTACTCTTATAATGTAAAAGGGTAATATCAGGCTTATTTAGTAATCTCCAAAGTTTTCCCAGGATATTTTTTGTCCAGGAAACATAGATACTGCAATGCTTAAGATCCTATGTTTTCGAGTCTTACAGTAGTAGTAATCTTATAGCTGTCTTCTCAAAAACTCCCTGGAGTGTGTGTAACCTCATTAGCCTTCTTGTCCATATTTTACAGATGGAAAAACTGACGGTGCAAAGGGTTCAAACTTGTAATGGCATAAACTAGAGTTTCTCAAACTATGATCTGCATATGAGTAATTGTATATAAACTATTTCTGAATGGTAAATGATGTAAAGTTACAACTGACAATGACCACACCCCCTAAGGATCAGTTCCTAAAAATGGCAAAGCTGGAATCCCACAATTTGAGAGTTCTCGCTAAGAAATTTGTCAAATATCTCTTGGGCTTCAAGCAAAGATCACTGAAATAACTGGTATCCTTTCAAAAAATTTCAAGTGGGCTTGGATCAGGCCCATAAGTACTTAGTCAGCAGAGCTAAGAGCTAAGGCATTAGGCATTCCTGAATCCTGTTCATATAGCCCTGATCACATTATACTCTGTAAAAGAAGTACTGGATAGATGAAGAAGGAGAGAGAAAAAAAGAAGGCATTATATGTAATTTCACATAATGAGAGAATTGCTTATAGTGAACAAATAGATAAATATGTAATTCAAGTATCAGTATGGGTCAAGATAAATACTTCTCGAATCCCTGTAAAGGGCGCAGTTAGCAAACCCTAAATTAAGCTGTCAGCTATGTACTTTTTCCAGTGTCACACAACACAACTGTAAGAGGCAAAACACTTAGCATTACTGTTGTTAAATAACCAAATACACAGCACATGAGTTTTAACAAACAACTGCATTCCATCATCCTAAAAATGAATGTCATTTTATTCCTTAGCCTGTAACTTCTCCACTCAGGAACAGCGTTGCTGCTAACAAGAGGTACTCTGTGGTAGGAGACAACTATCCTTTTCTGTCATGGATTTCTTTTATTATTGATGGCTATGTTTGGGTGGCATTGATCAGAACTGGTTCCTCACTGACCACAGTGCCAGAGCTTTAACAAGAGACATGCTTATACTTGATGCCAACGACACTGTCCCTCAAGCAGTTCAAAGGCACATTCCTTCCTTAGATCTGAATGATTAAGAAGGGCATCTGTAATATAGCTGTCACTGCTGCTGCCCTCTCCAAGTGTTGCAATGTAATGCAACACTTTGAGGCATTAGAAACAATTCTATCTCTATACAAAGGTAAGCACATTCCAATGCCTAAAATCAATCATCAGCTACCAAGAATAGATCATGACTGAAAAACTCTTGCTTATCCTTTTCAGTTTCAGAATAATAACTCTACTGTAGGCCTGTCCCTAACTGGCATCACCGAATGGGAGGGGCAAAACAAGAAAGCTTAGAGCATGAACATATTTTTCTTGGTGTTAGACCTCCCTCTACTAATTAAAACTTATTTCAAGATCTCTCAGCTGACTTTTGAGCTCCATGCAGAGCTACTGCAGCCCTTCCCAAAGGAAATTTTAGAATGCACCAGATGCAGAAAGATGAATGATGCTTCCAGAACATCTTTAATTGAATAAAACACATGATTGTTAATAATATTTAATTACAGAGGATATCACTGAAATTATATTAGCTCTAGAAGAATGCACAAATATATAACCAGGGCCATATTTTAGCACTGACACACTCCTACGCCACTTCTGTTAATATGATCAATAGGACGTTGACTGATAGGTCTGCACTGGACTGTTTCCTAGGTACTGGCAAGCTTGTGCTATGGCTGCTGCTTTAATTTCAATCTATACACAAGGGAGGGTCTCAGATGATTTCAGAGGGTGTGGAAGGGCTCATTCATTAGTCTGGCTTCATAAAAGCTTATTCTACTGCAAACATGTATCCGGCTACACCTATTCTAATGTAATTAAAAGACTGAATAAATCAATGTCACAACAAGTATCTCCCTCCACATACCTACTAGTGATCTTAGCCCGTAGGAAAGGGCTTTCCCTTGCTGTAAATTCACAATATGTGGTTAGCCTCCAGTACAGCAGGAAGCATGGGCCAGTAGCGTGGGCAGTTCAGTGGCTTCTAGTGCTCTCTAGCATTTCCAGGCTTTTGCAGCTTTAGATGCTGCTCAGGCTTGCTTGTCTCCATGTTCCTGGCAGAATGGGCAGTGCTGATATACATGTATCTCTCTGCTGTCCTGCTTCAGAGGTCTCTGCTGTTGTTAGGGCAGCAAAGAGGCCCTGTCACTGCCCCCAGGCACTTTACAATGACAATGTATTTTCATGTAGTAAGTCCCAGTATGCTCTTTTTACAAAGAGAGAAGCTGGGTCATAAATGTTTAGGTGGCTTATCCAAGGTTACAGAGCACTATCAGTGTGTAATTCTGGGACTAGAAGCAATGCCTTATGTAACTCTTGGGGAGAGCAGCATATTTCACTGAATCATACTGCCTCCAAACCATAAATAACGATACTTGGGTTCAGCATATTCAGATCTATGAGCTATTTTGTCCCTGACTGATGGTTAATGAAATCAACTGCTTTTGTCCTCCAAAACCCGGAGGGAAATAGGGTATATTTCAAGCTTACCTTATGAGTGAGTCCATTGTGGAACAGATAACAAGGTGGTGGTTCCCAGGAAACTTTTCTATAAGTTTAAATGTATAATTTTTTGGAGGCATGCATATAATTTTTAAAAACAGAAACAGCAAGGAAGCAGAGACTGGCAAAAGCACACCACACAAAGCAGGACTAGGTCAAACTCATACATCCCAATTTGACAACCAGCAGCCCTCCAAAAAATTTCTTGACTTAATACATTAGTTAGGGCAATGTGGAGACTTTTGAAGATACTCTTKTCAGACACATAGAGATGCCTCCCAAAGCACAACGCACTCAATATTTGGGTTCATCTATTACTTCATTGACAAATAGCACCCAATTCTGCAGTTCACCCAGGTGAATGAAAAGAAGGGCACAAAGTCTACTATACACCTTCCTAGGGTTTCTGTTTATCTTAACATGTTATTTTATTATTGTTTTATAGTCYGCAGCATCTCAGCAGGAGATAAAGAGGAAAGATGGCTGAGGAATTAAATTATCTATAGTGCTGAGCAAGCCTAATCCAGTCTATTGTGGTTTAAATTTGCCACCTGACATAATAAGGTAGAAAAGGTTATGTTACTCTTCAGCTTAAAATGCAGCTGTCTAGGAAGCCCTAACATCCCTCATTAAAAGGGATAGTGCATGACCTAGCATTGAGGTTAATACTAATATGTTCCCCTGGAGCCATGACTGTGGTCCCTCATTACCATTATCCTCTGAATGTTGTTCTAAACACTGGCTCCATAATTGATAAACAGATTCAGCCAGTTTCAGACCTCAGAGACAAGTGGCTAGAATTGGAGACAGCTATCCTTTGAAACAGGCAGGAGAGCACCTTTTCTTTTTTGGTATTAAGTATCTACAGAACTTTAATCAATCTTCATGTGATGCTGATAGTTCACAGATAGAGCTACAGTGCTCAAAGGAAATAGGTTATCCTTTCCTCCTGTGAGTTGCTATTTCTAAGAAGTATTTGATGTGAATCTGAAGTAACTATACAATCTGAATTTGAAAGGACCATTAACCAGGAAAAATTAACAAAATACATAGAAATGACTGAGCTCAGATGACCAGTTTTCCGGCCATGACCTTTAATTGTCCATAAAGAGAAGATGCTTTAAAAAGCCAAATGTCATTCTCACCAATCTGGTTATTTAAACAGAATGGTGAATGATGCTGCATTTGTGGAAGGAATCCAAAAGCAGTTTGGGTGGAAGAAAAATGGATGCAGTTAGAATCCAGATTTATTTAAAGAAGAAAAATCAGTATTTAAGCACATAGTATATTATTTCATGTTTCTTTTACTGTGAAGGCAATGTAAATATGTAATTGCACATTGCACTAAACATACATATAAATAAAAATAAACTGTGAATGAAATCTATTTTTCTCAAAAAAAATCTAATCTTAATACTCAACCTATATATATTTAGGGAGAGTGACAGAATGTGTGAGCACGTGAGCATGTTCTTAAACAATTTATAAGCCATATCAAGTTACTTATATGAGTCTCAAACATTAGAGCTAAACTGCAATTATGCCTCTTAATTATTCTCCTATGGCAAAAGCATGAAGCCCAAATTCAACTCAAATGCATGCCTCATTTTAGGGATACATACACTCAGCTAATTGGTTAGCTTATTTTGTACTGCCTGAACTAGGTACACGCACAATCACTGACAACTTTCAATATAATGTGCACTCACTGAAACCAAATGTTTGCCTATCTCAGGGCAGAGTGAACTGATGAGTTGAACTTCACACCCCAGATATCAATGAACCAGTACTTAAATACATAGGCAAATAAAATTCAACTCTACAGAAGTGTTGTTCCCCTACACTATCTCAGTTTTATTAAACTCACCAAGATTTGTGTCGTCCATCTGATGTTACAACCGTCGCTCTCTGGAAGGCATTGTATATCTGCTGAATGGGAGAACATAATTACTTCTCAAGTTTTTGAAGAAGTAAGGTAACTAATGTTAATAAAGACAGTTACTTATGAGGCGTAGGTTTAACCCAAAACTTTTAAAGTAGCAATTTATGAGTTCCTGATCTAACATGCACTTACACAATAAATTGTATTATTATAGCACCTAATGATTCATGTCATGGACCACGACCATCTTGCACTAATCATTGTACAAGTACCTACAAAAGCAAAGCACTTCCCCCAGATAATCAAGTATAAATGAAGATACGGTAGAGGGATAAAACATGGAAAGCATAAGGAAACAATGAGAGTGGTTGATGTAATGAGTTAGCCTGCAAAAAGTTGATGTGGCATTGGTTCTTCTTCCGCATTTCTACCTTCCAAGTGTCATTAAGAATAGCTAAAAATGCCTTAACTTCTTTCCTAAGTGTGCTTTTCCAGGTGACTGTATGCCATAGAGATACTACATGATCACAAATGAGAGTATTACATTAAGATCAGAAGAAGAATGATTCATGAAGCAGTGGGACGTGTTCTAGAAACATCTGCAAATCTTTAGACAAAAGGGCTGTTGCAAATGACACTTCTTGGCCAACAAGATTCTTTGGGTTGACGAGCTACATATGTGACTTTAACAACTGGCAAGCATTTATTTGAGACTGATTTTCAAATAGCTTATGAATGCCTCTGTCCTGATTTTTTTCCTCAATTTTTATTTAAACTATCCTGAATTTTATGTATGGAGAAAGAACAAGCTTAATTTGAGGCAACTACAAGCCTTCTGTCAATTCAATTATCTGTTTAAGGACTCATTAAACTTAGCCAAAGATGCTAGAGTTGCAGTGCTGCTCCTGTCTATTGGTAGTTTGCGTCCCTGAATTCTCTGTAACCTTTGGGATGTTTTATCTTTCGAGAAATGTGACAGTGTGCCTTTTTAGACTGGCCTCAGCAGAGCTCCATAACCAATATATCGACAGATATAAGATAGCATGGGAAGTGAAGCAGTTCACAACTTACATACGTCCATGAAGCTGCTTTCATCTCCCAGGCAAAATCATTTAAAGCCATTGTGGGACCTTTCAAGACATTAAGTTACATAAATGGCATACAACTTTTTTCCAGAGATCAATGAATCTCCAGCAGTATCACATAATACCTTAATCCCCAACATTTTTCCTTTCTGGAGAATATAGTAATCGTATCTTCAAGTATACACAGGGCTAATCTTTAGAATGTTTCTTCACTGTCAGAAGAACAGGCTCAAAATGAGTAAATGAATTAAATCTTAGTACCAGTATTTCTGACATTTTCTACTGAAATGTTTTATTTCTACAGGTAAACTTGAATTTGTAGTTTCTTTTCATTGCATTTTGAAGAAAACAGTTGTTTCAGAGCAAACTTTAAAAAAGACACCTCTTAGAATGCACTTGTAAAAATTAAATACAAAATGAAACCAACTGTGGAATCTTACAGGGATCTTCATAAGGTCAACAGTCTTTTCTAGTTTTGCAGACACATGCATATGGATCTATATGGACATTAATGCTTTCTCGTAGGATAATACTATACTGCCTAGCCAATGCTGTGGCTTCCTCCATGTTTTTCCTTATCTGAGTATTACTGTTTCAGTGCCCTGGAGTGCTAGTTAGGAGGAGATGATTGTTCAGATCCTGCTGAGAACGATTTTCTTTTAAAATTAAGCTTTCTGCAAAGATAATAGAAAAGCAGAAGACTTACTTCTCATGTTGACAACRTTCTTTTCATCCCTTAGTATGTTCTTCAAGATCAAACTGTCAAAATAGAAAATAACATGATATTCCAAGTTGATTTTCTTGGATATTAGTCTAAAGGCAATGAATCTCCTCAAGGTGTATTTGCCTGCATACTTTGATTTCCTGTCTTTAACTAAAGTCACTAGTCAATACTAACACAAGATATTCACTGGACTTTGTGATTTCTTGCTGTCTTATGGACTTTTGAGCATGTATTCTTGTATACAAGATTTAAGGATGGTGCAGCTTCAGAATTAAAGAATAAAACCTTAAGAAAAGAATATTTTAAATTAGCCTTTAAGATCACTGGCAAATATTCACAGATAAAGTATTAAATCTGTAGGTCTAACCTAGAATAACAAACCTAGATTTTGGTACTGGGTTGCTGTCTTTCTCTCAGTGAAATAACCAGGTGCCCAGCTAACAACAGACTGTATCGCTGTCAATATCACTTTCAAGTTATTAGGTCTAATCAATGTGAGATAAAAGGAAAAAAAGGTGGTCAACAGGCAATCTAGCTTCCAGTTTAACACTCCCTTGAGGATTTTCATTATCCTTCCCTTTTCTGTTCTCAAGGTTAGCTCTAGCTAGACTATTTCTAGCTTCAACTTCCTGGAGCTAATGCACATCCACAATAGCTTTGCTCCTCTAACGTCAGTGTGCCCTTCCACCCGAGTAAGCAGAGTACCGTCTTTTTTCTATTATTTGTGACCTTTTCCTGGGTTAAAAGGTCACTCCTGAAGCAGACAGGTTTCACTTCTTATGGTGATTGCAGTGCAAAAAGCAGGCTTCTACCTTGTTAGAAGTGACATCACTGTACATTAAAGACATCGTATCTCCTTTCATATTAAAATGCCTGTCAGTTCTCCGGCTCAAAGGCAGTAAATCTGCCACAGTACTCTTGTGCTTGGGGAGCTTTCATTATGAAAATATGAAGATAAGCACTCTGCTTTACTGTCAAAAGGAAAAAGTAGTCTGGTAGTAATGAGGTTACTTTAAAAAATAAATATACAATTCCTTAAGCATGGATTATTTAATGTGGGGCAATTTTTAAAAGTAATCCTTTTTATTTCAATTCCTTAAAAAGCTCGGGCTTAAAAAACAACGTAAGTAAAACATAAATATACAGTCCTGTAGAATTTATTAATGCATACATTTTACACATGCACATGCAGTAAATCATGTGATTTCCCCTTTGACTTTAGCCCTCCAGCCTCAAGAGAAATGACATACAAGAATTTAACCTGTTTTTCATCTTTATATCATAGAGATACCAAAGGACTTGTATGTTCCGCCTGAAAGTGTGACAACGTTCAGCTATTATCTATACTACTTTAGAAATTACCTAGTAGCAAAATACCTCCTAAACAGCAAAGAAAAATACAAACATTGATCATTTTGTCTCACGGCATCATCAGGATATTAATAATACCTTGCTATTCTGTAATGCTTTTCCTCTATTGATCTGAAAGCACTTTAGATATATCATTCTTCTTGTTTTACTTAACAGAAACTGAGTCACAGGGAGATGAAATGACCTGTTGCAACATTCAAGAGTGGCTCAGCAACAGAAGTGAGAACAGATCCTACATTTTTGGACTAGCCTGTGGAATACTTGACTTCTTTATTTCAGACTGGAAATTTGCATCACTTGCTGGTGTACCTCTTAATTGTTCACACAGCATGTGATTATTCATTTGTAATAGGCTAAAATTATCACAGGTATCTCTTCGTTATAACAAAAAACTCTCCATTTTGGGAGAGAATACTAGTCGTACTGCTATTCGCCATTTCCTTATATGTGAAATGGTTAGAATTCTCTGCACCTGAGGAAACTTTAGCATGGAAACATAGGATATGTATTTTCAGATTTCATCTTTCAAATGACATATTCCATTGTTGATACACTACTCAGGGAGCTGAAATGAATGACTCAAGGGTTATTTATGGATGACAAAACCTTTCACCTCCAAGGCATTGATTTTAATGTCTGAATCCTACATCCAGAGACAGAAATATATATTTAGTCTGTGCTGTGTGTATTATGTGAAATCAACTGGTAGTGTCAGATCTGAGTAGACAAGTGCCCAGGTGAAAAATATATGAAAAAAAAGGCATATGATGATTTGAATTAGGAAGGTGAGCGTATGGAAAAATTTTGGAAGCTGAGGAGATGACATAGCTGGGACAAGGTCTGGAGAGGCAAGGCCAAAGTATTCTGTATGTGTCATGCAGGAGGCCAGCGAATGAGCCTCTCCGTAGAGCTGCAAGTAAACAGGACCAAGAAACAAAGAAGAGGAGTAAGTGGCACATAGTACAGATGGGGCACATACTACAGATATAGTTCACCTCCAGTTTTTCCAAAATGCAGAGGGGATTTTGTTTCTCTTCCAAGCAGAATGAAGACAAAGTCCTCTCTTTACGCAGAGCAGAGCAGAGCAATCAGAGCTGTAGTTCTTTAATGATCCAATTCATAGGGATTTACAACCTGCTTTGAAGCAATACTTCCAACACCTTCCTAGCCACAGAAGTCTGCAAGGACTACTGATCAAGTTTTTGTATCATCTTTCCTCTCCTCAGAAGAACCGTAGGAGCCTTTTCAGTTTCACAGTCAGAGGTCTTGTCTGTGCTGAGTGGCTTCTTAGCATTTGCCATTGTTTTGAACATCTATGTCCACTTGCAGGGCAAGGGTGCAGTTTTTAATGAGAGGTGGCCTGGATAGCTACTTTAGATTACTCTCATCTAAACATTCTAGGTAGGATTAGGTGATGGGAAGAGACAGGTGTTGCTTTTACACTAAAGGTCCTACAACTCGTAGGGCTAGTGGAGCTGCACTGATAGCATGGATGGCAGTTTTCCCTGAAAGCTCAAAAACAAAGCACAGATTAGTGAGACAGTTTCCCTGTGTCATTCCTCTCTCGGAACATAATGTTTGTACCTTTTATCACAGATCTAGAAGAGTTAATACATAACCTTCAATATAATTTTATATTTTTCCAGTAATACTTTTTTCTTGTAAAAGCAGTCAAGACTAAAGTATGTAGGAATATTTTCTTGTATGTGTGAACACCAGGGAATCAGAGATGAACACAGCATTTGAGGTTTTTACTACCTTTGAGACTGCTGGCTCTGGAGACTGGGTAACAGGGAAACAGTTAGATCATACTGACAAATCTGTATCTGTACTGTCCTTATTTTTACTAGTGTATCAATTGAAATATAATGAAATTAAAAAGAGAGCTACATAATGTACTCAAATAAAAATTAATTTGTGACTTGGTATGAAACTTAATACCTTTTTTTATTCCTAACAAGACTGTTCACCATGTGTATATACAGTTTCTAGTCCTCCTTTTTGATCTTGCTTTCTTTTTTTTTATCTTATAAAATAATTATATTCAATTTTGATCCCTTAACCTCAGAAGTAGTGATTTTGCAGTCAATGGCCAGGAATTGGGGCCACTGAAAAATACCAGCTCATGAATGCCCCACAGTGACCTAACACTGACATTAAATCACACTTTTTTTCTAAAGAAATTGAACTCTCCAACACTCCAGCTAGTAAAGGCATAGAAAGAACAGAGTCATTATACCATAATTGCCAATATTTAAATATTTAGTAGATTTTTTAAAATTTCCTGCATTAGCAGCAGATTAAATCTTTATGTTTAAAATTACTGAAATCAGGAATATTTGATATTTATATATGTATATCTTTCTTATTTTCCCCATCACTTCCCAAACATTTTATACTAATAAAAATAGCTTCTTCTATCTAACCAAATTTTTGTTAATTAAATGAATGTGGGAATTGAGCCACTGAGGATATAAGTGATTCACCCAAGGTCACCCTGGAAGCCTTTCACACAGCCATATGAGAACACAGATATCCTGAGTTACAACGAACACCTTGCTTCTGTTTCCACTATCCTCACAACAGTAACGTATGTCAGCAGAGCAAACATTGAGGTTGTAGCCTTTACCTGTGGCATCCAGTCTGGCTGAATTCCAAAAAGGTACTCTCCTCATACAAATTGAATCATCTTTGTATACTTATTTTCTAATGTAATTTCATTTTTATGAGTTTTTTTTTTTTTTTTTTTTGCATTTTGGTAATGTCTAAGGAGGTTCTGCATACTGCATACACATACAAGAGCACCAAAAAAAAGGGTTTGCAACTTTACAACTTGAAATCTTGATCTCTCTTTTCATGTTTTCATTTTCCAGTATTTTGTTATGGCATGTTCCAGGGAAAACTCTTCAAATTTCTCAGAGTTATCTACACCTTTTTATATATATAAAGTTGTGGCCTGCATCAATAAAACTCAATTTGCTACTATTAAACTTACTACATATTTAAACTGTGCCAGCTGCTTCATCCAATGAAATACCACTACTGGGTTCAGGCTTATGTATTCCAGTTTCTGGGAGACTGAACATGTGGATGGAAGAAAAAAACAGAACTTATTTTAGGCTTGATTAATCCACTGCTTACTGAAATCCATGGAAAGACTCTAAGATGCTCTTCTAAGGAGCAGCCAACACAGATTTCTTCCATACATGCAGCACCTGTGAAGGTTCAGAGACATGGAAAAATTAGGTTGAGAGGCCAGAAAAAATCAGGTGCTGGCAGATCCTGTTAGTTCCTGAAAAGAGGCTCATGTCTTCATGACTTCATAAGGGTTAGATGATGCTTCTGTCCTGTGGCATCAGCTGGATCAGCTGGAAGTAGGAAGGGTAAGAGCAGGATAGAAAGGTAGCAGAACACTTTTTTGTCTTTCTCCTTCACTGAATTTTGGTACAAGGTATGGATTGGTTTTACCTCACGACTATTTAGAACAGTTCTTATGTTTACTTCCTCATTGCCCTAGATCTGTGTCCGGAGAATTTCTGGGTATCTGGGAACTAACTTTGCAAATGTTTTACATCAGCAGACCAATCTGAAGTAACCATTTCAAGCCCTGTGTCTGTACTTAAACTTGACACTTGATTTTGCAACCTGAAGTCCTGCATTCACATCATCAAACTAGCTATGGAAACATTTACATTGAAGTGTCATTTGGAACTGATACTCCCCAATGGGAAAAGAATAGAGAACATGTGTTTCTATAATGTAAATATTTTCAAAGTCTAAACATAAAGGACTGGGTCCAATTTGATCATATTTTGGAGAGAATCTAGCTAAACATTGCAGAAAAAAATCAAGTGGAGCTTCCAGCCTTTACTAAATATAACATAAAGCACAATTTTTATGTGATCTGTTAAACTACATTTTAACTGAAGAGAAAGTAGGAAAGACAAACATGTGACAAAAGCTAATTATGTCTCTTAATCTGTATTGAAACGCATGAGTATCTTGGGGTGACGAGCACTACATAAGAACCTGAAGAGGACAGGATTTTATTAGGCTTTTCTATCTAAAATCTGTTGCACAGAACTGGTATTTTTTGACTACAGTCCAATTCAAAGATACATTAAATTTTTAATTGAGAACATGGCTGGGAATCAGCAGCTCTGATGATCTTAGCATAGCATGGCAAATAATGTTGGATAACTAAGCCTTCACTTAAGGAAAAAAGTCTCTGATCTTTTTACTGTATGGGCACAGGTACAGCATCACTCAAATGCTGAGGAAGCTTGAATTCTCCCATGCAAAATGCATGTCAAACCCCTTATGGCTCATGAAAAAGCTTATCTATTGGGGGAAGCCAAGGAGAAGGCTCCCAGGAACTTTGAGGGAGTTGAGTGAACTCTGAAAGCTTTGGGGGATCTTCAGAAAGTCTAGCAGAAGGAGAGAAAGCCTCAGGCTGAGTTCCCACATTATCTTCTCTCTCTTGAGCTCCCTGAAGGCCTGCTAAAATGTTTTGATGATCTTCTGAGGTTGGCAGCAGCAGGGCTCCCATGTTACCTGGAAGTTTGTTGATAAGGAAAGGGGGAGGTTCTAGTGTTTAATTTCTGCTACTTCTTCCTGCACCCTTCAATACCTTCATGTCCTGTTCCTTGCTCAGGACATCAGATGACTTCTGACAAGCAAACATTCAGCAAAGAGATATGGCTCTGGAAGAAATAAGAAGTGGACAGAAAGGGTAATTGTTACAGCAATATTAAGGGAGTGGGTCTACCCAAGAAGCATGGCATAGAAGTGTGGTATGGTCAGCTTCCACGGTCTGATGCGTAAGTGCAAAGCTGGCACCAATTTATTCTTTGCATGTAGCACAGTTTCAAACAGTACAAGGTGAGAAAGAGAACCCTCAGCAAGTTGTACCCACCAGCTTGAAATTAGCTGGAGGCTGGAGGTCCACAGAAATGTGGGGGATGCTAATCCCCATTCTCCTGGCACAGGAGCAAATTCAGGATTGAAAAGCACCCAGACTATTCACTATGAAGCAGCTTTCTTATTATCAGATTGAACAGCACAACATATCAGGGTGCTCAGTTCTCCCTTAGGAGAAAGCATATATGGAGCTTTCCAGATGCAAAGTATGTGGAAAGAAACCATACCTAAGAGTCTTGTCCCGATTTTGCTTTTGTCCTGGATTTGATATTTCTGAAAATTTTTAGATGAAATTTCAGTACAGCAAAGTCATTGGCAAAATTCCACTGACTTCAGTGCGAGCAAAAACTCAACTTCAGTCTCTCGAACTCTAGAAATGCAATATAGTGTTGACTTCAGTGCCCTCAGAAAACCCTGCGATTACAATGTTAATCTTGAAATCTTGCAAAGCTTCTCCACCTTGACACTATCCCATGGAAGTTGACTTGTCCTTCTTCCGGCGTGCTCTCAGAGACTCTATACAAACACTAATTCCCTGGATTTGGAATTGATTCTTGGCCCCTTAATCTGGTGCATCTTTTTTAGACTTTTTTTTTTCTTTCTAATCTAAGGATGTACCAAATTTGATGGTTAAAATCTTGGCATATGCCATGATTTTGAAGAGAATATGTTTGTCCTCTGTGACTCAATCTTCAGTTGAGAATTGTTTACTGTATCTTCTTTCATCCATTGGATTACAGCCTGGGATTATTTAGCTTGAATTCAAAGTCAGCCACAGACATTCTTCTGCCATCTGGATTGTTGTTCTTCTGCATTTAATTTATGTAAAGTTCTATTCACAAGAACCGGAAGAATTGGGCAATTTTTTAAACACGTTGTGTTATATAGCCATCTTGCTCTATGGAAATGCTTTTAATTCAAGGAGCTGGGGAAGGAAAATCTTCCTAACTTTGAAGCAGTTTTTATTGCATTAAAAAGAAAGAGCAAGACTGTCAAATATCATTTCATTTTTAAAGGTTTTAATTAGGTCCTTTGAACAAAGATTCCGCAATGCTTTGCTTTTCAGAGTTAGCAATAGTGTAAGTTCCACAGACTTCCATCATTAGGTTCAGTTGACAAAGGCCAACACAACTCTTTTCTTTGTAACTTTGTAACCATTTATGCTTGAGGTGAAGATGTTAATATGGAAATTTTGTGAGCTGGGAATGACTATGAACTCAATCATTGTAATTTATGACCTTTCATCTAAGGCCAAATGTAAAGGCAACTGCAATTGTTCTATATCTCAAGGCCAGCACATAGCAGATGTATGAAATTTGGAGTGTTAGACATAAACTTTTATTACCAAATTATAAATAATTTCTACCACTTACAATGTTCACCTTTCAAGTTCATCTTGATTAAAACGCAAGGGCAGCATCTCACTGATTTCAGTGAGTTATGAAGCTCAGAAAGCTCTGTTGTAGTACACTGTGAAAGAATAAAGCAATACAGTATTTAAAGGAATCTACTGATAGCAAACTCTGAAAAATTTTAAGATCTAAATCCTTTTCCATCTAGATGACTGAAACAAAATAGGATAGACTCATTAGCCAATGGGGTCTTACTTTTATTTTCACTCTTGAAGCCTTGAAATCTTTAGAGACTCCGTTGAATGTGGATGGTCCCTTTGAAGACCACCTTCCTGAGGTCATTTCAATTTTGTCATTCAGGAAACAGAACATTCTCTGGGTTGTGCATTAACAGATGTTATTACATAATCTTTCTGAATGTACAAGAAAGGAATTTTCCAGGTGCAAATCACACTACTACGAACTGCTCAGCAGTATACATCTTATTGCACGAAGGTCAATTCACCACTAAGAATAGTGTGTGAGATTGCTTTAAGATGTAAAGCAAACCACAGAAGACTAAGATTTGGGATCCTGACTTGATTTCAAGCCATGAATGAGGGAAGCTAAGGATACAAAATTCTTACAATCTTAATTCCCATAACTCAAAGTAGACATGTTTATAAGCTTAATAAAGTATTAAGCAGGAAATTACAAGGATTTTGCTAACTGGCATCAAACAGCAAAAAGTATCCATACACATGCAAACTATAGCTACACATATATGCCTAAACTAACTGGAAAGGAGCCTGTTGGGCACTAGACAAAAATAACTCAGCAGTGACGAGCAAAAAGGAAATACAACCTCCAAAAAAAAGAAAAAAAAATAAAACAAAAAAGGAAGGCTCTCAAATCACAAAATATCCCTAGCCAGCCTTGCAAAATTGTAATGAAAATTTACCAGTCCAAGCATGAAATCTAGTTGCCCAGACTTTATCAATAATAATAAAATAATAATGAAAAACAGAATACTTCCTCATCAAAATATTATGCACTGAAGCCTGGCGGCCAAATTAAACTTTGTAAGCCTGCTCCCGTAGTAACTATTTTAGGCTCCTTTTCTGCTTCAAGTGCTAGATATAATCAAGCACAGTTGGATCCTCCTGATTAATATGATGGTTGCCTGGCAACGTGGTCACCATGTGGCCCTACTTTCCTGACCATGCCTCTTCTTGAACTCTAGGACAGTAAGGTGAACTTTACTGGGTTTGAAGGCCTTCCCTTTTAAAGCTCTTTAGCCTAAGCTTGGGGGGGGGGGGCAGGGAAAGGTACTGAATGTGTTAAAAAAGAAGATAAACAACTCTAGAGGGAAGACAGCAAAACATTTACTAATCCGTATTCTGAAAAGGCATAGTACATTTTCTTTGTATCATGAGAATTAATAGTTTTACTAAGATATTAAATCAATAATGGAAGAATAAAAAATCCAGTTCAGAAGTTTTCACAGATGATTAACTCCTGTCATGGTACTAAATCCCTAAAAAAGAAAGGACTTCCCAGACATTATGGTGATAGCTAGAGGAAAGGGGAAAAGATGGGTGAGGGAGAAGTAGAAGACAAGTTCCACTTCTTGTKTTATTGTATTCTTTTCAGGTGACATTGGGGGGAAAAAAACCACTTAGCTTCTACATTCATTAATTCACCTGTAAAATGAATTGAACAACACTTTCCTATCCAGAGTTGTAGTACAGATAGCTACACTGAAATCTGATAAGGCCTATGTAAGACAAGATCATTTGGGAATAAATAGAATCTCATTATAGTAGAACAGAATTATATACTGGATCATATCATTTTTCCATAAGAAATCAATGAGATTATTTTCTGGTATAAATATGAGCAAGATATATAAAAATGCATCTTCATTAACAAATCAGAATTTAGGTTATAAACTATCAGTAGACTCGAAAGGTGAATCACTTGCAGAACATCCTGATAGATTTTGGAGGAGTTTTATGAGAAATCAATAACAGTTTTGCGTTGTCATAATTCTAAAATAGATATGAATACAGCATTTAATAAGACAGAGTTTCTCATAATATAAAACAGAAACAGAGTAACCTATAATCTCACATTTAAGAAGCTTCTTCCTATAGTCTTAGTCACGTTCAACAGATCAAGAAAAATATGCACACTGGAGTCATGATAATTGGACGCCCCGTGCCCCTGTTCAGGTGCATGCATTATTTTCCCTGCGTTAATGAAAGAAGCAAAAATTACAGTCATAGTTAAAAGGGAAGGAGAAGCGAGAACTCTAATGGGCGATTTGCTGGTAAGCTTTCCTGAGTGCGAGTCAAAGGTGTGGACATCTGGCGATGAAGCTTCCTGAAACAGCTCAAATCAGAAGCTGGAAAACTTTGTATTTGCGTGTAGTGCAAGAACAGTTTGAAACGTGCCCAAGATTCCACTTTTCATCCTGCTTGGGAAAAACATAAAGAGGGTCATTGCTGCTTGAGCTCGCCAGGTCACAGGACTGACATGTATCACCAGCAGGAACGGTGACTTAGATACAGAAAAATGAAGCCCTGTACACTGGACAAACTGGATAGAGGAGAGACAACAGACAGCAGCTATCCCTGCTCATCTAGTGATAACCAACTGCCTGTATCGATCTTTGCATCTCTAGCTTTGTGAAAGCAATTCTGATTATTCAAAAAATGCAGTTAGAAAAGTACTATAACAAATGGCCCTGCATAGGTGCTAGCGACTAACCTGGCACAGCTAGAAAAAGCCTAGGAGAGGCTCCTCCAAGATAAGCTCGAGGCACTTGGCGGGCTAAGAGATGTGCACCGCAGAGAGAGCTCGGAGCGGGCTCCCCAGCGCTGCCGCGCTCGCTCCCGATACGCCCCGCTGGTAAACACGGCTGGGTTTCCAGCGCTCGGCACGGTCCTCTCGGCCGCCGCCGGCTAAGGAAACGGAAGGGGCTTCTGCAGCGCCGAGCACCGCGGCGGCGGGGGGTGGGGGCAGTGGAGGGGGCTTTCCCAAGGTCTAACGGCTAACGGTCAACGGCCGGGGCTCAACGGTCGCGGGCAGTCACGCACAGGTGAAAGGGCGCCGGGTCGCGCCCCCCCACCCCCGCGTGAGGAGGTGCCGCGCGGCCCGTCCCRGCCCCGCCTCCCCTCGCCAAACGCGTTTTCGCGCCGGGCGTGTTTTGTCCCTGCCGCCGCGCCGTAGCGGGGCGGGGTCGCTCGGCCGCGAGCAGCGGGAAGGGACGCGGGCGGCGCGCGGCGGTGAGTGCGGCGGCCGTTGCCCCCCCCCCCCCCTCCCTTCTCCGCCCCAGAGGGGCCTCGGGGCCGCCCGCGGCCGGCGCCTCGGCCTGGAGCAGCGTAGCGAAACGGCAGGCTGACCCGGTAACCGAGCGGCGCCGGGAGGCTTTTCCCGGCAGGGTCTGTGCGCGCACGGTGTCATCCGCGTTGTTTTCCCGTTACATCCACGCAGGATTTGTTCCCCCGCCCCGTTCCCCGCCGTTCCGGCAGGAGCTGGGAAAACGAGCGCCTCCAGCCTGGCTTCTTTCGGTCGGCGCTGGGCGGTCTGGTGCCGGACGGCGGTTCGAGGCGCTCTGCCTCGCTCCAGCGCGCCGCAGCGGCGCTTCCCGTCGCGCTCGGGATTTCTGTCATCAGCCTTTCTTCAGAAATAGTTCCCAGCGCGTGTATGTTACCAAAAGCCGTTTTCTACAACATATATGCTGTCAGAGTTGACAGCTGGTAGAACAACTAGCAATTCTAGTTGTTCTTAAACACACACAAAAGCAGCAAGTAAAAACAAAAACTGTGAACCCGTAGTAGTGATAAATTGGTAAGTGTAGTGAAAGCAGATCTTGCCCAGTTCTGTTCCTATTCAGGCAATGTGCCTGACACAGTACAAGCTATTTCAAAGCATACTGGTGCGAAAGCTTTATCTATAAGATSCTATGCAAACAAGTATTATGCTGTAAATATCACATGAAATTGTAAGGTGCATGTTAATATGAAAACGATCAAAAGTCTCAAAATCCTCACATTGATGGACTGTCTTGTTGCAACTTGCCACAGAAATCGAACAGCAAAAGGCTGACGTAGTAATGGTGTCAACTCATCATTCCAACTATTTTCTGCAATTAATTTAAAATGCAGAAGAGCTGGTACTTAAACAAAATGACYTAAAATAAGATTAAAGCAGAAGTCAAGCAATACTGAACTAGGGCCTCATAGCAAACTCTGCTTGTATATTGTACCATGACTTTTTAAACCACAGCATTCTTTCAGGCTTTTGCACAAGTTATTTACAGTGCTTAATTCTAAACTTACTGAAACTTAACTGACTTGTTTGAAGTCATGCTTTCAAATTTATTTTCTCATATTTATGTAACTGAGATCAAATATATCAAATTGTTTCAGCTCAAACTTATGTATGTAGAACATGTACTGGCTTCCTTTTCCCATCCCTCAAAGATAGGAACCAGTTACTAATTACTCAGTAATTTTAGTAAATCCATTTCAGCAAAGAAAAATCAAGGCCTTTAGCTACATTGAAAGTTTACAAGATGCACAGCCTGGCATCTTGTATGCATTAAATCAAGGATTCCGGTCAAGACTTTTGGAAGTTATAAAAATGTCAGATGGAAAGTTTAATGCCATGTCTCTGTTGCCCCAACAAGATTAAAAAGTTTAAAGTCTACATTTGAGTGTGTTACTTATCCAAATGTTTCTTCCCCGTTCTTCTCTTCTCAGCCTATCAGGGCAGATCAAGATGAGTCTACGGAAGCAAACCCCTAGTGACTTCCTAAAGCAAATCATTGGACGGCCAGTTGTYGTAAAATTAAATTCTGGAGTTGATTATCGAGGTAAGTTCTCCCTCTGTCTCCCACATTGAGTAAATTCTATGATATCTTTGTCTGGGAAGAGTGGAACAGATGCAGTGCTTTGTAAAAGCAAAGCAGTTTGACCCAAATTCTTGGAGTACATGAATATAGATCTCAGAAGATGATGTAAGAAAAAAGAAAAAGATCAACTCTGAAGAAACTAATGAAAAGGAGGTAGATTTAGAGATTAAAATAACTTACCTAAATCATTAGAATCCTTAGTCACRTATCATTAGACTAGAGCTTTAAAATGATTCCAAGTTTCTAAACTGAGATTGACTTGAATTGCAATTCCTGAAATTTCCAGGCAGTCCCCTTTGCAGTTCTCAACTAGCCTGCTTGGTTTAAACTATCCTTTTCCTTCACCCTCCTGTTCTCCAACTCCTCATACACCTTGGTCCAGAAGAGCATTGAGCAGTAAACCTTGCCTACCGAGCTACTAAACAGTCATACATGAGAGGTAAAATGGAGTTATTTACATTCATTCTTAAACAACTGCCTAGACTTGTGTTGCATCAAGACTCATGGAAGCGAAGAGAGAGCTTTTTTGGGTTCAAAAAACTGTATCTCCATATCGCCTATATCTCCAATGTGTTTTAAAACAATACAGCAGGTTTAATCCAGTATTCTGTAGCCCCCTTGTAAATCTTTCTGAGCTGTACGTAGAATTGTAGTTTTCTTWAGTAGTAAATGAAACCTCTCTGTTCAGGTAAGTGTCCTGTTCCTTTTAGGATAAGACTGTCAGCTTGTCAGGCTGTTTTAATAGGATTCAAAATTAAACTAAAACTTTTCATGCATCTCCTCTTAAGCACAAGTTAGGCATTTTATTATGGAATAACTTAAATGTTATGGACCTGCTACAGATCACTACTTCAGAGGGGTCATTCAGTTGGCTTCAGCTTTGTGCTTGAGAGAGGAGACTTGCTTGTGCTGTTAAAGAATCTCTGTATTAGGACAGTTTTTAATTGTGATTGTTCACTGACAGGGCAAGCAGCACCTTCTGATTTCTTTTTAGTGTCCGTCTTGGGCAGTGATATTTGCAGTCTGTTATTTCTTTGAGATCCGCATATTCTGAGTGCTTCTAGGTGGGATCTGTGGCTGAAAAAGTTCACTGTTTCTCATCTGTCTTTTGYCCTTCTTGCAAGGGACTAGTAACAGCTGATTAAAGTCAACTAAAGCAAGTCATCATCTACCTAAAAGTACAGGGCTAAACTGGGTTTAGTTTTTGCATAYACTATTTTCTTTATGAACTATTTTCTTTTGGTACCTTTTCCCCAGTAAGATGCATCTGTAGTTGCTGTGGATAAACCACTCAATCTTCATTAGGCCTGGGACTCTACTAGTGTAGTACGCCTACAAAGAGTTGACCAATTTATGCAGCACTACTTGGCATGGGATTTTTTTTCCTGTTCTCCTTATTTATTTCCTCTGTTCTCCTTCCTTCCCACCAGCAGCCTCTTTTACTGTTATCCTGCCAGAGTGCAGTTAAAAACAGTAGGTTGTTCTCATTTGAAAAATACACACTCAATTCATTTTCTATAGAAATCCAACATTTGTTTAAAAAAAACCCAAACATAAAAAAACCCAGCATCCCAGGCTTTTATTGCAGATCTATCTCGGTTCTGCCTTGAGGCTGTGTTGCTAATTCTGTATGTATGCCACCACACATGCAAACGTGACCTAATACAAGTGTTGCTGTGTAGCTGTAAAATACCTTGATTCTGTGCCAAGGACATGCACATGTCTAAGGAAAAAAGCCTTAGGAAAGTTCACAGGTAATTAGTGGTAAATTAATATGTATAATTTGTATGTGTAAAGATGGGTATGTGTATGGAACTGAAGATAAAGTACTAACGTGGGTRGGCTATGACAATATTTGATGCCGTTACTGGCCTGAGAGTAGAGAAAATAGAAGGGAAGGGAGAAGAGTGAAACAAGCATGAAGGCACTCTAGGAACAAAAGAGTTTGAAAATACTGCCATTTATGGCCTAGTGAATAATAGCTTAAAAAAACACTCCAATTACAAYTTTGGACAGAGTTTTTTGCTTACTATTGTTACTTGGAGCACTTGGGATTACTGGTGTGAAAGAGTTCTAACTTTCATTTTGTTTGGTTTTTTGTGCATTTAATAGCACTTAGTGAGCAGTCATTTCTTCCTGTTTGTGTGGCAGCAGACTAAAGAAWAACTCATACAGGAAAATAACATTCCCCCAAACGTTACAGGTTAGCAGGAGAACTTAAATTTTTAATTATTTGATGGAAGATATTACAGTAACACTTTTGAAAAATAGGACTATGTCCTAGAGGAGGATTCTGACTGGAGTTCTCCCTTGTTCTCCAGGTACAGCCAATACACAGTATTTCTCAAATTTTAATGCAAAGTGAATAAATTAGATGCTTTTCAAATAAAGAAAAATATAACTTTAGTAGTATTGTCTGTGTGCAAAGATGAAGTGGGAAAAATACACAGGCAAGACTGAGATCATAAAAACAGCTTGTTACAAGTTGTTTTTTGTGCATGATTAACAATGCATTCTCTGACCAATTCTTTAATTCTTTATATCTGTTTACCCCCACATTCAGTTCCTTACATAAATCTGTTTGTTCATCAGATAAGTTGAATTTGTAGGTGGCTGTGGTTCTGATTCATTGCAATGCCCTTACAGGTGGGTATAAATACTGGAGAGGGATTTTGAATAAGGAATGTGCCMCCATACTGCCAGCACATAGGAAGCACTGTTTGAACAAAATACAGCATGAACAGGGGCTACAAGAAGAAAGAATATAAATACTTCTCTTAAAAACAGTGCTATCAAAGTGTTCATTTTCTTGACCAAAACAGTATCAAATATTACAAAGGCAGAGAGTGTTTTTGATATGCAGTAATTAAACAGTATAATTTTATATTTGTTGGAAGATTTCAGTATTGTTTGAAAAAACTTTGCCTGTTGAAAATTATGTAGAATTTTTTTTTGCACGGAAATAAAGACTTGCAGCCAATGTTCTTGTAGATCTGTAAGCATGAAAATACGAAATATAAAAAACTTCATGGTGTCCTTTATTAAAAGGGCTATTTTTCAGATAATTAGCTGACAAATGTTGATGAAAACTCAATTTACAGGGTTTTGTCCTTAGTTTAGTCAGTTACAGCTATCTTCACAGGTTTTTTTCAGGTAAGTGACTTAAAAACACAAGCAAGAAGGGACTTCTCAAACTTTCAAAGTGGAAATCTTTGAGCTTCTTCAAGTCATGCCTTGATGATCTTCCCTCGCCTCTTCATTCCCCCCATCCCATATYAAGTGATGATTAAGCCTGGGATTCCTCACTCCTATCTTAAGAGTGTTCTTAAAAGAATTATGTGGAGAACCAAYTGTCTTGTCTGGACAAGGTTGGATTTTTATTTTGTTAGGAAGATACGATTTTTTTTCTGTACTGTTAAAATCCCATGCATTTTTAAGATATGTTTAAGTTGATACGCGTTTCAGGTGTTACTGTTACTCTGTTCAGGTGTCCTGGCTTGCCTGGATGGGTATATGAATATAGCTCTGGAACAGACAGAAGAATACGTAAATGGACAATTAAAGAACAAGTATGGAGACGCATTTATCCGAGGAAATAATGGTAACTTTCTCCCTGTATTATTGCTTATAAGAAGATAATGTTTGTTTAATTCTAAATTTGAGGAACGGTTGAAGTGGCTGCCTGTAGACCTTCTTGGAAACCTTAATGTATTTATTTTCTGAAGTGGCTCTTTTCAGTGTCTGTGCTCCTCATCATTCCCATGTTCATTTTTCTCTCTGAAGTTCTTTTAGAGAAGCAAGCTCTTTTCTAGCCTTCCTTAGAACTCGGTTTCCTCCTTAGAACTCAGTTTCCTGTTGTCTGGCAGGTTTATCCTTGTGTACTTATTGCCTGCTTAGGTGGCATCTGCTCCATAGATGTTTCTGAGTTTTGCTAAGTAAACTATTTTACAAATTTATGATACGGTAGAGTATGATACAGAAAATCCTGCTAATAGCTAGACTTCAGTATCAAGCCTTTGAATGTCCCAGTGTAGTGGGTAGATTTTACTCCACTTCCAGAACAATTAACATCCTGCTCCACTATGATACAGACTTGCTTTTAATTATAGATTAACAAGTAGCCCAGGCTGCTGAAATGGGACTATGGTGTCAGATCCTTAGTTGGGCTGTAATAGCAGGCATGCCAGGGAGAAGAATATCTAAAAACAAACAGAAATTCACGAGTCAGATGTGAAGAAACTGGTGGAGAAGGTAAATGAAGCAGAGTTGGACTAAGCCGTTTGAGAAGAAAATGAAGGGAGGGAAAGAGGGAATAAAAACAACCAAGAACTGAATTCCATTGTACATAAGAGAGTCAAGGAGAATGTGGTACCAGTGTGAGAGACGTKATTCTGTCATGGAAAGAAGAACAATCCTTGAGTAAGGCCAAGGTTTTTTGCAAGGAGTTTGGATTGTTAAGGTAAGGAGTGCAGTGACAGAGAGCTCGAGAATCAATTATGGAAATAATCTATTATAAAAAAAACAAATGGGTGAGAGACAGAAGACTGAAGAATGGGCTGAGAAGAGAAGTTAGACATCACAGGTATATTAGTATGATTTCTATAATTTCCTGTTGTGAGTATTCAAAATGCATTTTTCATGGTTCTAACATGAAGGAAAAACTTTCTTAGAAARCATATGGGAAATAATGTTCTGGTATTGCCAGTAAAGTAGGTAGAATGTCAGCTGTTATCATTAGCTTTGCCATAAATGCTTGGGATTTCCACCTTTTGTTGGAAGATCAGAACTTGTGTGTCTGACATCCTTAATCTCTATGCTTAGAAATTCTCATCCACTCCTCAGTAATGCTGCATGGTAGCTGACTGTAGTTTCCCTCTGTTCAGCCTACATCTGTTGGGGTTTACAGTTTGGCTATGAATATAATATTAAAGCAAAATTATATGTAATGTGTAATTTTTATAGCATTTCTTGAAACCTGATTTTACAAGTTTCCTATTTTCGTGCTGAATGGGATACATTATGCTTTTATTTTACCAAGTATTGAAAATCAGATATTCTAAATGAACAGGCTTTTGTACCTTATCTACCAAGGCACTCTTACGTGTTTCACTTTCTCCTTTTCACAGTACTGTATATAAGCACACAGAAGAGGAGGATGTGAAGATGCCAGAAGGAGGCTATTTTGTAGATCTGAACCTCTCTGAATTGATGAGCCCTATTTGATCTGTAGCTAATAATTCACAGGTGAAACACACAGGTGTTTTTTTTTTTAAATAAATGTAAACCAGTGTAAACTTCTGGAATGTTATTGTTTCAGTTTCAAGGCATTGCTTTGTTTCACTGTACAGAAAAAAAATAAATGTGAAGTATGTAGTAGTGCTGTGAGATTAATTCAAAGCAACAGCTTATTTGATTGGAAAGTGAGTGCAGTATAATTGCAAATTGGAGCCTTGAACTGATGGCAAAACAATAGTTTAACAGAGATTAGGAAGAGAAACTARTATTTTGGTGAAAATGATGTGTCCCTTTTAAAACTGACCCTCTGTTTTCCAAATACCAAACTCTACTAAGAGTCATTGGGTAAAAAGTTCAGTTGCCGACTGTTAAATTAGCCAAGAAATCTTGAACTGTGGATTTGAATCAGGGGAGGTAACAGTGACACTTCAACAATAGGAGTGAAGAAAGAATTGAATCAAATGGAAGAAAAGCCCTAAGGGTTAGTGCTGTGCGAGTCAGTCACCAGTGAAAAAGCTCTCAGCTGGAATGCCAACACAGCCAGCTCCATGTCCTACTGCTGCTTCCCACTACTTCTACACCACCCCCATGCAGTTACTTTTTTTTTTTTTTTTTTTTTACTTTTTTTTTTTTTTTTTTTTAAATTTTTTTTTTCCTTCTTCTTTTTTATTTTTTTTTTTTAAAAATTTTTTTTTTTTTTTTTTTGCTTGTCTCTGCAAAACACAAAGAACTGCTTCAATAAAAAACAATTTTAACTAATATCTAAAGCTATTCTGAAAACAGATGGGGAGTGTAAAAAAAAAAGGGGGGGGGAGAGAGAAAACTTATGTAAACATATCACATATATCCTGTTTAGATAGTCCATTCTTACTCTCCTATCTCCTTCCCCCCAACCTAGTACTATACATACTCTTTCTGTACATGCTAGTCAGAAATGTGAATGCCTATATTGAGCTCAGTGAGTAAATCCAGTTCCGTTTTACATAGCTGCTTCTACCAATTTGTAAAATTCCTTTTTCTCCTTTTATTTGCAGTCAGCTAAGAAAAAAAGCATGGATGTTCAGTTACTTCTTAGTCCAAATGACATTACACTTAATACCAAGACTTTCAGAATGTTTTCTTATTGCTCAGGACAAAGTTACAACTTAGGGTAATATGCCTTATGGTGAGGTTATTTGCCAATTTTTTAATGAGTTTTCTGAAGCCCTGCTTTATTCTTTGGGCAGTTTGTGTTGCCTTTGGAAACAAAAAATATTTCGAATTGTGGATGACTGAAGACAATTGTGTGAATTTAACACTGGTCCATTCTTTGCAAGTACCAATAGCTCTAATGCAAGTAAGATATTGTAACATTTCAATTATCTAAGAGAAGGAATGCAGGTTGCTTTTTTTTTCTTAATGATCAGTATAATTCAAAATTATTTTACAATTAATAGTTAACCTTTCTACATTAAGTAATTCAAAAGCCTCTACAGAGCACACAGATAGAGATGCCACTTTACAATATGCTTCAATAATTAATGATTTTTGACAAGAGTTTGAAAAGGGTCCAGGAGGCAAGTACAAATCACCAATTTGCTCTTCTGTAAGTGGCTTCTTTAAAAGAGAGAAAGATGTGCCTCCAAGAGGAGCATACAACTTCTCATTTGTTTTGTCATGTATGTATATCTGGCAGGTTACTGTGTCCCTTCATTCCCTGTTTTAAGAGTAGTTAATGCTGTTTATTCTTTCTCTCTTCCTCCTCCACCTTTCTGCCCCTTTTCCAGCTACCCAACTGTGGCTACATATTTTGTGTAGCGTTTGCTTTATTCTAAAGACTTTGCATCCCTAAATTTGTAATTGCAGTTCTGTTTTTACAAGCCTAGTTACAGAACAGCTTTCAAGTGYGATCTGCTACTTCAAAAGGTAGTTCTGAAATGTCATCTAAATACATGGTCTGCTCACCCATATTAAACACTGAACTCCATAAATACTTTGTACTTTAAATGCTGAGATTTTTTAATGTAATCTAGATCATGAAGTTACTGTTACCTCAGTAGTGAAAAATGTATCCRGCACTACTCACCATGTAAAGTGGTAAGAAATTTCATGTTAAAGAGGAGCCATTACAATCCATATTTAAATTTCAAAAAAAAAAAAAAAAAGGGAATTAAACATCTAATTTGCACAATTGCTGACCTTTATGTACATACTGCATGCCTTAAATCAATTTTCAGCCTCTACATTGAAATTAAATGAACATTTAATCTTGTTTTCAATTATAATGCTTGGATGTAGTTCATTTTAAGTTGGTTAGAACATTCATCTTGGATTTATTTTACTTATCTTTTAGATTTTGTTTTGACTTACTATATGTTCTGCATCACAACATACCTGTTATAAGTAAATCAAACACTGGACAGTCAGTATCCAACATTTAAATTTTAAGGTGAACTATCCCATTATATAGGTATGTAAACATGAAAAGTAGAGTAGTATATTTCAGAAACTCTCAATATTTAAAAAAGAATCAGTCTAATTTACAAAATTCTTTCTGTTGAGAGAAGGACCAACAGCAACTACATGGGTTTTCTATACTCTTACAAGTGTTCTTAAAAGCATATCTTCACACACAAAGACGGTATTAAATACTAATGCTCATGCTCTTCATGTTACTTAGTTTACTATATTGTAATGCTCTTGCCCCAGTATTTGTGTAAAAAGCAATTTTCCTTGTGGACTGAGCAGACAGTATATCATAATTAAGCTGAAAAATATCTAGCATGTCTAGGTCAGGGCTGAAAATGACACATTCCTGTAGCAAGTTAAAAGCATTTGTCCATAGGTAAAATCACTTGTCTTAGAAAAGAGCATCCAAAAGATGTACATAAGTAGTACTTCTATGTGGTGGGATCACTTCAGAAACTAAGGCCATTCAGCCATTGTGCCCCTCCTAACTCATTTTCAAGCTTTCAGTTCAGGCAGCCTCTAGGAAGAACAGTAACCCTGCCTATGCTAAATCCTCACATCCAGTGTAAAAGTCAAAAGTCTCATAAAAATCAAAATTGAGAAGACAAACGAAGTTGTATCTCTTTGCACAAAAGCCTGGCGAGGAGTGACAAGGCGCCCTCTTCTATGGAAGCCAAAGAAAGCAAGACAGGAAGAAGGGACTAATACTTACTGGGTGGTAGAGGAGTCTGGGCACTCAGAAGTCAGGTTACTACTAAGGCCTGCAGCACCCTTGAGTGCCCCTATATAAAGGGAACAGAGCATGCTAGGAAAGGATTGCTTTAAAGGCATATTCACTGATGACCTGTCAGTTTTACAATTTGTTTGCCACCTGGTTCTTAGTTCAAAGGGAATTGTATGAAAACTGCCCTGTACGTTACTTATTTGAATTCTTTGCATTTTTTTTATGATGTTAAAAATGACAAAACAGCTACCCAGAATCCATTCGGATAGTATTTGCTCATTAAGTCTTAAGGTTCATACCTAGTTCTAAAACAGGTTTTGAAACACCCTTAGCCTGACAACTCTAGATTTCTGCTGCATTGTTCACAATAGTCAAAAATGTGTGGAAGCGTTTGCAAGTTGGCAGTCTTAGAACATTTGAATGATGGTACCAAAGCAGTGTCTGCCTCTCCAGTGTGCCAACCCATGCCTGCGGCTAGTTCCAGCTCATTGTCGTTTCTGAAAGCAAATAAATTGCAGAGCCAGTAGTTTTAAAGTCTGAAGTTTCTGTGCGAAACTGTTCTCCAGGGCAGAGATTTTGGACAGAAGTAAACTTTTCCTGACCTGTGCAGGTTATAGTACCAAATCACAGGGGTTTTTAGGCTGAATTTTTAAGCGAATGAGGCCACATTATATGTTGCATGTGTGTCTGTGTGTCAGTTCATTTCCACCAGTAATGTGAATCTGCTTGCCAACTTCAGCGCAGTTTGATAGAGGAATAGCAACAATAAACTGGCTAGAAATGGAAAGTCTTGCTAATAATGCTTTTACTAGAAGGACAGTTCCTTCCCTCTAAACAGGTATCAGAAACATCCTCTCTCCCCTGCTCTTAGACACAGAGCCACAGACATGCACAGATCAACCTCGAGACGCCAACTGGTTGGTATTATTCTTCATTCTGCCTATGGAACTACTTTGTTAATCTCTCTTCCGCTCTATTTAAATGTTGGATACCATGGTTAGTTTTAAAGATGATACGAAATTTTCTTAAATAAAATAGTGCTTCCTAGTTTGTTGGTTTAATGATCAGTTCCTTGCGATCTAGATTTAACTAACCATTGCCACCTCCAACCTCTGAACTTGTTGATTGATCTGGCCACTTGTCTTCAACGCCCAAAACATTGTTTCAAGGAGGTGGGTACTGGCTCAACAGAAGAACTGCTTACTGGTTATAACCCTGATTGTTGTGCAGTATCAAAGCATTTCTCAACCTGTCAGTGAAGCAACCAACTTGTGTGACAGCACTGTGTTGTTTACATGCATGCCTGTGTTACATACTGTTCTCCACTGCAGCTGCAGCACACCCACTGCCTCTGTTGTGCCCCTGATGATGTGAAGACACAGAAGCAGTCTGTAAGAAGGAGAAAGTTTCTGCATCAAAGAGCCTGGAACTGATTCACAATCTTCCTATGCACTATATTGATGAAATTTCAAGTTATGTGGTCTATGGTTTATCTCAGTTATCTAGCTATTAGAGAGCATGCACTTTTATTCACTAATACTGTTTTAAAATCCTAGCTGAGGGTTTGTTTTCCTCTCTTCTAGAAATCTGCTACATAAACACTGCTGAGAAAACAATTAACAGGGTGTAAATTGTCTTGTATTCCCTTCTCCGAGCCAGCTTCCTACTCACACTGAAATTTATGTCAGGAAAAAGCCAAAATTCTCTCTAATGACAGTAGTGACATGTGATCTTTTCTTGCCTGTGTCTGGGCCCCATTGTCAGTGATATGCAGAGCCTGGCTGAGCTCACATGACTSTAGTAGGTCAAAGCACTGTCCAGAAAAGGCTGAGGCAATGCTGTCCTGTTGGGTAATGTAACCAAAGGCTATGGAGAGGACTGTATTTCTTATTGGAAACATATGCCTGTCATCTGGCATTAGAACTTGCAGTTCGAGGCTGCTGGTAGGTGCTCATGTCATCGTAATGACTGTGACAGGATTTTTCCATCTGTAAGTGGAAGATGATTGTAACATTTGGTTTGGCTGCAGCTTTGAAACCACTGAGTTCTCGGCTTCAGAGCAAACAGTGAGGATGAACTCTGCATAAGACTGTTTCAGATCAGCCCAGCAATTAGAGCTGGATCCATGCAGCACTGTGCAGATCTCTCAGAGCAAATTCTGGATTAAGCTGGTATTCCTGCATGTAATACCTGCATGGCAATGTGCAGCCTTTAGCTACAGTTCGCTCCAGCTTCAGAAGTGAGCTGAGCCACTTCAGTGCTGTCTTATATCCTACACTGTTACAGCTGAGTTGGTTCTGGATCAAATTTGTTAGAAGATATTCTGCTTTCTCTTGGTATCTGTGTGGTAGAGGCACAGCCTCATGATCCAGAGTGCTGACTTTGAGCAGCAGCTCTAGATCTGAACACCTGACACTGCTGCTTCRGGCTTCACTTTTCCTGTGCTGGTTTACCCTCAGGTAAAAGCCACTGGAGAAATGAACCTTACTGGAAATTGCATACTGAAAACTTCTGCTCCGTGCACAGCAGCAATTGAAGACCATGCAGTGCTCTAACACTGCACTGTGGTTCAGTGACAGACACATACCTAAAATATTATTTTCAGATCTTGTCACTCTGTATCAGAATGGCTGCAACAGGTTGGGTGGGTTCAAATGTTTTCCCTGCAGATTGTCAGAGGACTGGCAGTGCTTCTGCATTACACTGGAATTAAAAGCAAGGAATAGTTTAATTTAGGAATAAGTTAATAAGGAATAGCCACAAAAGACTGGCTGCTTTCAAGAAAGAATTAGTCATTAATATAGCATTATTTGAAGGCACTCATTTTTTTATAGAAGCAATAATGCAAACTTCCTCTCCCTCCAGCTACTACAACTAATAATACTCTGTTTCCAAAGAAAGGGGGGAAAAGAAAAGAAAAGAAAAGAAAGACAGAAAGCCAAAGGAAGAAAAAGTGTGAGAGAAAGCAAGAAAGCATTCTATCTTGAAATTCAGGTGATTTAAGCCCTCCCTGAGACGCAGAGGAGAAAAGCCTGCTGAAAGCCCACTGCCACCAGCTTCCATACTTTTAAAACAATTAAACAAATGAAAGATGGGCTGACAGTGGTAATATCTCAGAGCCAACCAAGCATCTTCTTTTGCTTCTGAGAACAATCTGCAGGTTAGGGAAACAACTGAGAATAGTGCTAATAGATGGGGATTCTGCAATTCTGCCTTCAGTTTTCAGGAGAAGCCCCAGGCGGAGTTCCTCACAGCATCTAGTCAGCAGTGGCATGAACAACAGTAGCCAAAGCCATGCGTGTAGAAAGCTCTGCATTTTCCAGCCTAGCAAATACACATGGGCTCTCTTGGTTACAGAGACAACTGAAACTGCCTACAGCAGCCCGCACTCTTGTGAAGTGTTGCTGTCCCTTGCCCTCTTCTTAAGAGAGCTTTGTTCATCTCCAGATCCAGTGGCTCTGATCCATCTATTTGTCTGAGACACTGCAACACACCAGGAGTTAGAATTAGCTGCTCTTCCTGAATTTGTGGCATTCACTGTTGAAAAAACGACAAAGTAATTCTGCTGTTAACGCACAGATTTCATACTGGCATACAGAACAGATGTTTACACAACCCTGCATGTAGCACACATATGGCTGTGTCTGCTTTCAAGCTTTTTGGCTAAGGCAAGTAGTCATTGTTCTTATCAGAGACCTGAGGACAAAAGGGTGAAATAAGGACAGGGYGGCAGCTTTTAATAGAGTTTCTTGGCTCTGGTGGGTTTGTCAGATATTAACGGTTACTCCTGGCATGGCCAATGCAGGATGCACAGTCCAATGATTTCTAGCAGAATTTTGCTTTTACTGTCAAGTAACTTACTTGTAAACACAAGTGAGAAGACATTCAGATCAGAAAGTATCACAGACTAAAGGGAGAGAGGCTTGGCTTTGTTTTGAAAATCTTCAATTATGGAAGTGGAGGAGGGGGCGGGAATGAGGGCAGTGGGCACACGAAAAAGTCCTCTCCTGCTGCACTGCAGTAAAGGAATTTCAGGGTATACTATAGAAAAGCCATGGCTTGGTGCTGCCCCCCCCCACACACACACCACCACCTCTGCCTTGCTAGTTGCCTTCATTTTCRTTGCAGAAGCTTGGAGAGAATAAAGGGGTTGGGTGGGATATGAAAACTAATACGATTAAGGCTGGAATGGGGCATTGACAGAGAGTTCCTGTAAGTCCTGGGTATTAGCAGTAACAGCTGCTGCACTTCCCATTAGAGGAGAAAGTGAAGAACTTTCCTGAAAGGATGTTTCTCTGGCAGGCTGCAGGGAGCAACGGCGGCGGGGCCGGTGGAGTGCGTGTCCGAGGTAAGCGAGCTGCGTCGGCACAGCCTGGGACTGCGTGGGCCCTGGGGGGCTGCAGCCTCACTCCCTGCGCTGCACTGCACAGGGCGCAGGCATGCAGCGGGGGGGAGGCAGGGGGAGCCACAGATGCTGCCTGGGCAACTCCAGAGGAAAAGAAGTGCTGCACAGAGGTACTTTGATGAGCTTCTGGGAGAAATCACATCCAGCAAGGGAGACTGAAGTACATCTGGAGGGGAGGCTGTCCCACGAGAATGAGGGCATCCCACCCGTAGTGGTGTAGRGGCTGGAATATTTTGCGAAGGCTCCTCTGAATCCCACAAGCATCTGGCATCTGGCACACAGCTGATTGGAGTGATGATGCTGCATAGTAGATAGTTAAACTACATCCATCTGCTCCCTGCTTGAGGCTAGGAACAAACAGTTTCATGTGCAGTGGCAGTTTTTTAGAGACAGTTGGAAAGTTTTAAAAGTGATATAAGTGGAGGTGCAAGGTAGACCTCCTCAGTCTAATTTCCTTTGATTTATTTACATCTACTTACTGACTGAGTGTAAGGTAACCTAAGCCAGGAAAATTTGCACATTGAAAAGATGTTAGAAAGAACTACATTAAAAGCAGCACAACCTGCTTGAGGATTCACATTACTACTCACAATAAATACTGTGTGCTCATTCTTCACCTTCACTTTCAAATGTGAATAACAAGAATAATAAAATCCAGTCCATCCAGCCAATCTGCAAATGTTTTGTGCCAGCCACCAAATCTAAGAGGTACTAAAGACATGGCATATAGAAATTATTAAACTTCTGTAATGTCAAGAAAAATGTTTGCTCAGATTAAATACTAGAGAAATCTTAGCATTAGCCAAAATAGCTACATGTTTATCTTAGGCTGCTAGTGCTAGTTTCAAAGATAGTATCTCTGATGTCTCATAATCAACAAAGAGTTTTGACAGAGAAGGACAAACTARAATGCTGCTGGAATGTCAAATACGGGTGGTATAGTTAGCACAGACATTCTGCGGTCGCAGGGAGCCCCACATCTCCATGACTTGAAGCACTGGCTGCTAGAAGATGTTTTGCACTTATGCAGGTCACAGCAAGGTGCAGAGAGGTGTTCTCCCTGCACGCGGCCAGACAGCAATGCGACATAGCTCTGTGCTGTCTCTGCCTGCCGGTGAGCAGGGAGGGGCTCTACTGTAGCACAAAGCTTGTGAGGAACTGGGCACAGCTCAGTTTCCACGGAGTGGCTCTACAGATCTAAGGCATAGGTACTTCCCCTTTCTCTTCCCCATGGAGCAAGTTGTGTATGTATGTGGGCTGGGAATGGTAGAGAGTGCCGAGCTGACTTGTGAGCACGTCAGTACAGAGCCTTGTCCTCCAGCTAAACACAGGAATTTTTAGAGCCAGTGTGCCTTAGCTATTCACTCAATGGATGACTTCACAAGAAGTGCATTCTCTTGTGGGGTCTCTCCTTACCAGCCTCAACAATTTACTTCAAAATGTGAAATTTGTGGATTGCCAGAGAGGCTCCACGTACCACAGAGATCATTTATTCTCCTTYATTCAAAGACTGTGGGAAAGGCTGTTCTAGAGCTCAGTTAATTCAAAGGTGACAGACACACTTGTGGACTGCAGCTGCCAGAAGTCACTGCTTTGAAGTTAACTTGCCTGTTGTTTTACTGATATAAGATGGAGAACGGAAGGAAAGTCCACGCAGTTATCATTGGATGGGCATGCACAACCCTGTGCTTGGTTTCATACACTGCTGCCTTCTCTCGCGGTGCGAGTCTTTCTGCCTGCGCTGACATGATGCCCAAGCACATGAGAGCTCAGCTGCACAGTCCCAGGAACAACTATGTTACTATCCATACCAATATGTCCTTGTTCTTCCCAGGTGACAAGGTACCAGGTAAGGAACAACAACTTATTGTATATACTAGCACAATCATGGAAAAAGCCCTAAAGCAGTTATTAGTTCTACCCTGTGGTAGTTTTGTTGACACATACTCAAATCATATTCAGCCTTGACTTTAAATCCTGTGCACTGAGCAAAGAAGTTGTATGGTCTATGCTCAGAGAAGCAATTATTTAAGATGAAATGTTTCTWAAAAAATGATGAATGCACCTAAGAGACAAGCAATAACTAACCTCTGGTGGTGATGTTAATCTCTGTGAGGGATGGGAAGAGGGTAACTTCCCAATGGCACTGCTCTGTGTGAGCTATACCATATCTCTCATCATGTGGAAATGAATGTAATTAGAAAGACTCGTCACCTGTTAGGTGTATAAAGTCTGGGCATTTTTGTCAGCAGTTGTCATGGCTGAAAGGATCACATTCTGCTTGCAGGCACTTTGCCTAAGTTTTCTTAGGTGATGTCTGACTCCAGATTTTCACCATGTTGCAGGCCAAATGTTTGCTGCTGGTAGGTTGAGATGCTTTGGGTGGGATTCATTCATCTCAACCATGTCTCAATCATACAGGAACTCACCACACGCAATGGCGCATGAGAGGCACCTCCGGAAGGTAAGCGACCTTGCCTGACTCCCATGCCTGTCCAAGGACAGGATGAGTTGCCCCGTCAGTGACCGGCCCTCTTCACTGTGCGTGAAGGTGTCTTAAGTGATGACCTTGACTATTTGGTAGGTTGGGCAGGATAACTCCTTCCCAGCATCGCTGCACCTGAGGAAGAAGCAGACAGAGCTGAGATCTACCTTTCTTCAGTCTGGCCACTTGCCTGCTTATTTAAACTACTTCTTCTCCAARGACACCATATAATCTTTTGCATACATGAAGCATGGTACTCAAACCTTCTTCTTTAAAAATGGATGCATGCTGTCCTACACAATATGCTTAGCAGCTTATAATCAAGGGAGGGGAAAAAAAAGACTCAAGTAAATTATCTGTGTAATTTCATACTACAAAGTCAAGAGTGAAGTCTAGCCTTTTGTGTCTAGCATATCCAAGACAGACTGTAAGGACAATATTAGATTTTTTTTTTTTTTTTGTACAGGATTTTTTTCTGATTTCAGTGGTACCAACRAAAACTTCACTGCAAACAATTCATCTATGACACAAATCCCTTCATGTGCCATATTTTGTCTTGCAGTGACAGTGCGGAGCAGCCGAGATTTTATGGGCTTTCTGCTTCAAGCTCGCAAGGTGTCTAACGATGAAATTGCTGGCACATTTGTTTTTATTCCTCCTGGTTCCAAACTGCTGACTTGTTTTGAAGATGGTGATACTGTCACCCACTCGGACAAATCCCTGAAAAGAAACTTGTCCTTTGTGTGGAAAGCTCCAGACCAACCCATTGGAGACATCAAGTTTTTGTAAGAACATGTTGGTTCCCAACCAGAATTTGTGTCTTCTTAGTTAAAAAGTTGGCTCTATTTTTCCATTGTACCTGTCCAACACAGTGGTTGGATATATTTTGAGTCCCATATAGTTAAATACTTATCAAATGCTACAATGGTGTCCCAGCTGGTATATAAATTGCCCTTTATATCTGCTAGGTAGTGCTCCTTTCTGTTTACTTGGTCAGTATTTTCTCAGAATAAATACAGCAGCAGATGACAGCCTAAGCACTTAGGAAATAGAAATACTAAGGTTAAAGAGAGAACTGTGATCAYTTGCCTTTCTAAGTAACACAGCCCACAAGACCACCCTCTCTACAGGATAATGTTGTGTATTACTTCTGTGATTTCAAATTTCACGTTTTTTTTTTWAACTTAAATAWAAACAGAATTATTCACAGACAAAGTTACTGTTTTAAATCAAGTAATAAGAGAAAGCAAGCAGTGAGTCAAAAATTGACCTCATTGTTCTGCATCAAAGTCCAAAACTGTCCAAATATTTTGGTTCTGTCTTGGAATGAAATTAAAATTTTCTAACTAGCTGTTGGAGAGGAAGCACAGTGCTTTTTCATTTTGGAAGAGATGAAATTGTTATGTATTGTCTTCACACAAACCACTCACAAGCTGCTTGGCTAGATCCTTGGCTGCTCCCCAAAACATCAGTTTTCTGGTGAGTCCCATGGTTTGTGCATCTCACTGTGATTCAACATAAATTCATTGAAACAGATACGTTTTTGCTCAGAACATCCATTTTGCCCATTGTTTTATACTGGGGAAACACTATTAAAATGTATAAAGCTAAAACAAACAAAAAATAACCTAATCTCACCAATACTTTTTCCTAGCCATCCACTCTGATCCTTCCCTCCCTATCTTTTGACCCTCTAAAGTTGGCTTCTGGTAATGGTTCTCCTTCCTCCATGCCATGCCAGGCCGTGGCTCTGAACATGGGCCTCTCTCTTCTCCATGGAAACCTCCAGATATATCTTCCTCCCTTCTCTCTCCTATGTCTCCAGACACTCCCTGTATATCTGATGTTGCTACTGCTCCCAYATTTTCCTTCTCCCTCTGCATTTTTTTTCCAGTTGTTCTCCATTCTTCCCTCTGCTTCCTATCAGGTTGCTGGGTCTTGTGCATTTGGGGGATTTCAGCTGCCCTCCCCCTCCCAGAGTGGCACAAGAAGCAGCAGTGTCCCGCTCCAACCTCCATGGTCACAGCATGGTGGCCCCTGGCAGTGCAAAGAGCCACACTGGGGAATGCTGCACTCAGCTCTATGCTGGAGCACACGCTACATGATGCCAGAGAATGGCAGCAGCCCATCTCCACCGAGTTCCTACTGAGACTGTGAAAAGCTGAGGTTCCCACCCCCATCCACTAAACTACTTATAAATTGGTAAACTTTCGGCAGATTTAATGCAAATAGCAAAAGACACATCCTAACAAGGGTGTTCCCCAGCCACAYTGTAAATCCTTCTTTTAAAACTTGTTTCAGAGCATCTGAAAAAATTCCTTTTAAGATTTAAAAAGCTCATAAGTGTTGTTTAACAAAGAAAAAACAGGGTTGTTTTCCCTTATCTCATTCTCAGAAGTAGCTGAGCCATCTAAGCTGAAATTCTCCAACAARCATCCAGTTTAAATAAGGCTGTCAAGATGAATGGTTAAAAGATTGGTAAAAGGCAGTTTTCACATCTGACAAAAAGCAGCGTGTTGGGAAGGCTCACATACTGAAGGGCTAAGGGAGAGTGCCCTTATTTTTTTCTACCTATGCTGCTGTTTGTACAAGTTACATTGACTTCTTTTAATTAGTAAATACCACTGTTGTCTCCTTGCCTACGGAAGATTATAAGCAGAGCTATTCAAAGTTTTCCAAATGTACTTCTGTCAACGTAGCAGATATAATAGCTTTCTTTTCATTTCGTTCCCACACATTTTTTGACTGATCTTAATTATGAGTGATCCTTCGCTCATTATCTTTCTTATGGGACCTGCTATCTTTTATTTGTAATATAAAATGTGTGATGGGCTAACCCTTTAAAATATTTTTGCAGTGCTTCTGCCTTTAGATTAAAGCATTTCTTTTGATTAGCTAAATGTTCTGATGTTTTATTAATGGTATAGAGTAAGTAAATCCTTGCATAATTATATTTTTAACAGCATATCTGTGGTCCAGTCATACTTTGTTTACTGGGCAAAGATTGAATCTGCTGTTGTGGCTCAACAAGTGCAAAACAAAACATCTGCTGATAGCCATAAGTCCAAGCCTCTAACACCTGCACCCTTGCAAGAACTCACTGGCCCACAGGTAACAGGTATGGCAAGCAGAGGTACGTGTTTGGTTATTGACGGCTTCTACAGAGCCTTTTGACAGCTTATTCCACGTGACTGTTGAAAACAAGTAGCAAACAAGCTAGAGAGGCCCATTTAACTCTTATAGCTGTTGGTGAGACCCAAGATGGCTGTGAAGAACTCTGAAGTGAGGGCATGTGTCAGCTTTGAAGGTAACACAGGCAGCCCAAGGAGGGTACCAAAAGGATAAAGAGTTGCTAGATCTTAAGATTTCAGTGCAAACCCTGAAATATATCAAGTTTTACCTAAAATCTCAATTCCTGAAGACAAGCAAGTGCAATTTGCAATACTGTCTAAACACACAAGTAAATTTGTCTCCAAATGAGGCGGTTATCCTTCAGGTATGTATTTATACAGCCTCTGCTCAGTAAAATGTTCCACAAAATTAGACTTACATTAAAGTCTGATCTGCTTCTCAACATTCTTGGTGTAGCACCAAGATTTAGTTTTAATTATTTTACATGAACAGAATTTGGGCAGTGGGCTTTGTTGCTTTCCTTTCCATCTCAGTTCTACTGAGAGATCAGTGATACAAAAATAAAAATTACTATTATGATCCTTACTAGTCAATTGTAGCACCAAGTGCAGTTTGAAGTAAACAAAACGAGGAAAATGAATAGACAACTTCTGTTCCTCTTCTATTTTGTGTGTTGTCTCTGTGTTTGACAAGACACCACCTCTCCCACTGCGATTACCAACTTCCCTCAGTACACAAACAGTCTGCCTGGAGGGCTGACTGGCATGGCTGTAACAGAAGTACTGGAGCCGGGTTTTGGTGTCCAGACAGATACACAGCCTGTTGCTGACCCAAAGCTGTTGTCTCGGACTTTGCTGAGTGCCACGGCCTTGGCTGCATCCAGCAGAAGTGGAGGGAACAGCAATTTCAGTGGTCAACGGCTGGAGCCATCACTTGCTTTCCAAGAACTGCGCCTCACAAGTGCTTTGCCAAGTTTCCTCTTCCAAGACTATTCCACCAGCTACACCACCTATGACGGGTACTGAGTGAGCACCAAATGTGATAGACTAGACAGTGGGAACAGCTATTTCTCTAACAGTGCTGAGGAAAGGAGTTAATACTAGTTTCAGTTTGGCTGAATAAGCGTCCTTGTAGGAAGGTGTTTGTGGCTGTGAGGGAAGGTGAGGAGGTGTTTGCTTGCTTAACTTTTGAAAAATGATCCTTCAGAGATTGCGTATGACAGAAAGTGACAGTGAGACACTATTTCAAAACAATTGAAGAGCAGACATTCTTCTGATCATCTCAGTAGAGATGCCCAGCTAGGTGACAGAAAAAATGTGATAAAAAATTCAGAACTGACTGTTGTAATACTCTTCTAAAAGCATTTGCAAGTATTCAAGTAAATGATGTACTTAGCAGAGCTTTTCCTCCATYTGCAGGGAAAAGAAAAGAAAGAAAGAGGATGTCTACTCAGATGCAGAAGTCTTTGAGGGTTAGGGCTGTATGGGCTTTCATGCTGTGTTTTACACTGGGGTGTACATGATGGGTATGGGGATAAATGAGAAGACATTAAAAATAGGGCTCTGTACAGTGTGTGTTGACTGTGTGTATCATGAGGCTATTCTAGCAAGTGGCACTCATAATAAATTGTGTATACTGTAGACCCTGGAGATTCTTACTTTTTTTTTTTTTTTTTTTTTTTTTCCCAAGTGATAGACATAATACATTAACCTTGTCTTTCCTGTTTCAATATTTCAGAACACAAAGTATTTCCATCACTACCAAAACACACTTGTGTGTGACATGTAAAGACAGCGGGCAGGTAAGCACTGGGGATGGGGAGGGTGTCTTCTCTAGAGACAGGAATTGCTGGGAGCTGGTGAAAGGACTAACAGAAGATGAGGATAAAACCCCTCTATTACATCACAGCACCAAGCAGCCTATGTAGGTGTCACAAGTGACTAAAACCACTTTGAGACTGTTAAGAATTTTAATTTTAAAATTTTATCTGAAAATCGTTTTTTATATCTTTCTTTTTTCACTTTGAGCCTGCTGCCTGGGTTTCTATGAGTCCCACTGTAGAAACAAGCTAAAATAACTTTTCCATRTGTAGACATGACCATAACTACATGCTGCTGGATTTTACTGGGCTGGAAATTTGCATTTATTCCAGGAGGCTGAGATATGCTTTCCAGAGATGCAGTGATCCCAATAGGTACTAACCATTACATTTATTAGAGGCGCAGGGCTTCGGCCTGTCTGGCCAAGGCCAGGGGAATTACATGCTTTCTGAGGGAAGTTCTATATCTCTCTGTGAACATGATAGACCTATATTCTCCTCAGCTTTAAAGCCTKATTTTGCCCAATAGTTTTAAGCATTTCTTTCTGCATAAAGCGCTTTATAGTAGTCACCTCTTTGTGGTATCAGTGTGGGCCTGCTCTGTAATAAAGACAAAAACATATACTGCATGTAAGGTAATTTCCTGAAATGCCTTAGGCACTGAAATGCCTAAGAAGAAAACATGTTCCTTAATGTGTTCACACGAATCATGCAGTGCAGAAAGCTTAAACGGGTACTTCTGCGTAGGAATGCAGCAGTTCAAAAACAGCTTGATATTATTTAGGGAGCTCAAGGTCCTGTTTTCAGATCATTTACTTTTCCCTTACAGGACTTAAGTTGTTCTTACTTGAGACCTAAGTAAGTTGCTGTCCAGGGACAGAAAAGTCTAATGTCCCCTTCAGCTGTCATGAAAGGTACAATCCCAGAAACAGTTTCTCACTTTGTTCTAATTTATCATGGTGTAAATCATAGTGGAGATCACCAAAGTCAGAACAGTTTCCTCCCTGTGAAAACAGAGCAGAGTGAGAATGGTCTGGAGCCCATGGGGCATTTGATGTCTTGTTCTATCATTGCTCTTCCTGCTTACCTGTTGGTTGGGATCCTCTGAGCCAAGCCCTGGAGGTAGCTGTCTCCTARGATGCACAGTACAGCTGCAATTTCCTCTTTCAGGGGAAAAATCCCTCCTCCAATAAATCCAATTTATTGGATYCTGGTGCAGTCCTTCTGCCTACTGCTGCTGCTCCCTGCTTGCATGTTTGCTTCTTCTGAGCTTTCAGGAAGGTGGCCAGCAGTTATCCCTTTGATAGGCAGCCGTGTGTGTTTCCTTGTGCTCAGCCTGCGTTTCAGATAGTGGTAGGATGTCAGGATGGAGCAGTGCCAGCACAGGAGATTGGGTCAACCAGGAAGGTAGAGGTGGTGGTCAGCCAAAGGCTTGAGTTCATGGGCAGGTGAAGCTGAGCACTGGTCTGAGATGGTTGCAACAGCTGAAGATGGCAGAAGGGACGAGCTGGTGAGAGCGCCATTCGGGAAGGGGTGTTACAGGAAGAAAAGTCCAGAAAGGCGTAAAATGACAGCGGTGTCGGGCAAGTGAGTGGCTTTACTGAGGGAGGAACCATGAGCTGCAGGAGGCCTGCTGGAAATCAGCTAGAGAAGGGAAAAGATAGAGAGAGAAGGGAGAGAAAGTGGAGGACAGAGGGCATTATTCAGATGGGAACTTGCGGAGAAGCCAGAAAGTGAGGATAGCTTAGAGACATGAGAAAAAAAGTTAACAGGGTAAGTCTAATAAGCAAGGGATGGAGAGAATAAAAATACAGAGCTAGATCAGGGTTGTAGGATGCCGTAGGAAGAAGAGAGGTAGCAGTTCAGGAATAAGAGAAATATTTAGTAAGAAGAGGAAGACAGAGAACAAATAAGTGAGAGATATTGAACATGAGCATCTGGCATAGCTATGGAAAGAAGTGAAGAAATGAGAGGACCAAAGGAAGGGAAGAACTATACAAGCCTTATACAAGGTGAGACAGAAAAGCATAGCAAAATTAAAATATTGAGAAATAAAGCAGGAAATTAGAGAAGTAAAAAAATAAAGGACTAAATGAGCAAATTAGGGCAAGGACTTGCAAGGCAAATCTGTTTTCTATATCAAAGACCCAAATCCTGCAGTATATGCCTTTAAAGTGACCTTCACATTTTGATGGCAAGTGATCCATACACATGCAATATTAACTTTGCCAGTCAGCTACTTTACAGTTTGCATATCAGCCACGGAAATCTTTTATTTGCTGCCTATATTTTACTATCGCCTTCACTTTCTTTTGAAATCATCTCTTCCACAAAGGATGCTCTGACCTTCCCCTACCTTGGTTCACAGCTAGCCAGGGTTCCTACCTCAGCTTTGTGCTCCTGTCAGACTGGCTTTCCAGCAAGATTTAGAAACTGTTAATGACAGTAGCAGGTGAGAGTTTCTCTGGTGTAATTAATGGATGTGTGAAAAAGCCTGCTGGGCTGGACATGCTGAAGAGAAGCCAGCTACTAAGGGCCAGATCCAAATCTTAGTGGAGCCAAAGAAAAGACTCCACTATATTTCACAGGTTTTGGATTGGGCCTCAGGTGCACAGCGGGAAGAGGAAAACTCAGTGAGGGCCTCCTAAATTGTAAGACTGTCTCACAGTTGGTTTTGGATGATATCTGTAGTGAAGTCTGGACTATAGAACTGGCATGGTGTGGCTGCCATTTTGTGACTGATAAATCAGGTGCCTGGCACCAAGCCGAGCCCAAGGAGTACACACAAGCAAGGAAGAACAGCAATTCATGCTACAATGGGCCATTAGACAACACTGAGAGGCAGCAGATTTCAGACTGCATAGACTRAGAAAGCAAAACAGTCTTTGGGGAGAATCCACAAGTTATATGTAACAGTCCCAAAATACTTGTGTCAAAGGTCTTCTGAAGTCCTCTGGGTATCTCAAACCTCTCCATGGTTTGAGCCACAGCCTCGGAAGCGCAATACTGAATGGCAGCAGGCTCACTGTGGCCCTGAACATGAAGTTTGGCTGGAAAGATCACATCTGTCTTTTCAGCATGACCCTGGCTTTGTAAAATAATAGTTTATTAAGTGATTTTTTTGTGTGTGCGATGGAAATGTCTGCAAAAAATACCACCAAACCAGCAATGGGAGCTGCAGACTTTTACTTATACTAAGTAGTGACCTACCTCTCTGCCCCCTCAACATACTCTATCTACCCCATGCCTATAAGGACCAYCTCCCAGTGCCTCATCTCCCATGACAATTGTGATATAGAAAAGAGTTGTGTTGAATCTATCTTGTTTCGTAAAAGCTACTGAATAACCAGAGGATGAAACAGGGTTATTCCAACGCCAGGGGGGATGCCTGAACCAGAAATAACAGAGCTGAACTATACAGTGAAGTTGTTAGTGGATGAGAATCTCATCAGTCTCCTTCCTATTGCCTCACTGGCTATTTTGTTGTGTTTTTGCTTTCAAAGGTGAGTACTGAGAACTGGGCTGTCTTGAAAACCTCCCCGTATGCAACAGCTTCTCGTTCTGCCCGACATGTATACACTCATCTGCTTGAAACCACTGTGACAACAGCACAGTTTGGCAATTCAGACACTGCCAGCAATTTGTCATCAGCGTCAAGGCAAATGGCAGAAAGAAAGCCAACACTGCAGTCAGAAGAGGCAGGCTCTAGGGGTGAAGAAGAGGAGGAGGAGGAAGTCAGAGAGGAGGTGGCTGGAAATACACTGGCATCAGTGACCAGACCCTTTCCTGAGACCGCTATTCCTGGGAAGGGGCAAGACTCTGGTAGAGAGACTCGACTCATAGCAGCCCAACTTGGCATCCTCCTCGTCTGCACAACTGTCCTGGGCCTGGCTCTGGCAGCTGGGCTGCGCTGTATCTATGCCCAGTACTGCCATAAGCGGACGGAAGTGTCCTTCAGCGAACCAGACAACAATGTCATCACTGTGAGAGAAAACGGGGAGATGATGCACTTCCGGAAGATTCGGGAGAACAGCTTCGTCCTGGTTCAGGCTGAGTATAACTGGATCAGCCCATCAGGCAGTGGGAAAAAGACCATAATCTAGGTATCAATAACACTTAAAACAGTGAGATTTAGGTGAATCAGCTGCTTGTGTAAGTGAATATGACTAATACCTAACACAGATTATAGGAAGCAGTAGTGTATCTCCTGCATATGCAACCATAGAGGTAAACAAATTCTAGCTGGAAAATGGTGGGGATCCACATTTGTTTTGATCATGATACGGATGCAGTGAGTTCAGACAGAGGTGTCAGTCAAAAAAATTACAGCTGCTATAAAAATGTAAGTAGATGATAGATTGTTCTGTACATTACACTTACCACAATTAATATTGTATACCTGCTCATTAATTGTGTCTTTGCAGCCATTATGCTTCCTCTATTACCTTAAGGGTGTAGCCAAAAATAGAAAGGCTTCTTCTGCACTGTGATGTTGTCGCCTGTTTAATCTCAGCACAAGTTTCTAGCGTTACACTTTCCTCTCCTTTCTAGGAACCAGAAACCCCTGATTTAAACTACCATTCTCATTTAGAAGTTTACACATTTGATTTTATGCATTTGATATTTCTCAGCTCACAATATATTTGCCAGTGGATTTTAAGTTCCTATTTGAGAACAAAAAGCAATAGCTCATTAGTGGAGAACATTGATCTGAAGAACGCAGGTGCTCCTCGCATTGCTGAATTGATCTATGGGAATGAAACACACGGTGGCAGACATCCGCTTTTGGGGGAGAAACATATCTCTTCATCAGGTGCAAATGGAAGAAAACCTTTCCTATCCATTTGCACCTGATGAGGAAGCTTGTCTAAGCCTAACAGCCAGCATTTACTTTGTCTCTTACTTTGACTCTGTTCAGTAACACTGTGTGCAATAAACATACACCAAGAAGTAGTCTTCCCAGGTCACTTTAGAGATCCTCAGCGAAAGCTAGATGGTAGATTAACAGCATCCTTGTATTCTGAGTTTGTGCAAACTTCTCCCCAACTGTGTGGTTTTCCGCAGGAGGTCCWTTGAAAACAGGAAGAACCCTGACACATTCCAAATATGAACAGGTGTACAAAGGAAGGGCAAAGGTTTATTTTACTGAAGCTTTGAATGAGCAAGAAATAGTGCTGATAATGACCCTCTTGAAATGTRAATTTTAAAACCTTTCTGAGAGCAGTAATCATCCCTTCCGGCATCCTGGTGGAAGGGCTCAGATGTTCCCCTGAGATGTGTGATGTGCAGCAGATTTACATTGTGGTGCTGCAACTTTTGTCACAGCCTGCAATACTCCCCCCCTGAGCTAAGCAGATATTGACAGAATCCTGATGGCTCATACTTTCTTCCTGATGAGGGGGACACTGGATAACTGACATCCTGCTCAGCGGGGCACTGTGGCCATCTCCTACTATCTAACCATCTTCATGACTGACTATCAGTCAGTGCTCTCTTCTCACTTCCTCCCCTACGTGTCCACTGACTTCAGTGGAGACACCTGAGACATAAACAAGATCTATTCAAACCCTGCAGTTTGATTAAACGGCACGTCTTTTGCTAACAGAGACTTCCATGCTCAGTTCTGACCATATTATTGTACTATGATCAGCAATGATGCTTTGCAGTCCACACATGGCCCAATTTCTATCAACTTCTAAGCCTAGCAAACCTTGGACAAATAAATGAGAAAGAAAGTAAGTGTACTCACAAACCCAGCTCGCAAAGGTGAGCTTGGTGGTCTTAATCACTGCTTTTTCAGAAGAACGGTGGCCACACCAGGGTCCATCCATTGCAGAATAACCAAAGTTAGAGGCAACGCTGTAATTAAAAATATATTTGCTTCAGGACTCAAAAGTGAATGTTTTTATGCTCAGTAAGTCGAGCTGGAGTACTACATACTAGGCAACCCGTAAGTTTTCAAGTACAAGTCCACACACTTACAGCAGTGCTCCCCTCTGATGTCAATGTGCGTTAGATAGAAATCATATTTCTGTAACCCAATGTAGCATCTAGCATCTAAAGCAAACTGCAACAGTGACAAAGTTACTGTTAATGCCCAATTCCTAATAAATTCCTAATTAACTAAGAAAATAGGTCAATAAACTCTTAAATATTTAAAGAACTATCACATATTATTTGAAAATCAGTCAATTGTTTCTTACAATACTGTAGTTGCTTACGAATAAATTAAAAACACCAGTGTCCTCTCTCACTAGCTCTTTACATTTAATGTTATTATCAGATTGGTATAGCTTTAAAAGTGTAACTTTCTTTTCCCCAGTACTTTCCCATTAACCCAGAGCTTTTCTTACCAGGCTGACTAGAGAAAGTGACATCTTCAATCTGCAATGTGGAGATATTTGATTAGGATAACAGCACTTCAACACTATGCTGGGCCAAACTCTGCCTTCTGTTAAATTTATGCAGCTCTAGTATTATTATTAGTAAAAACAGTAACAGTGAGCTCTAACAGACCCATCTCCTTTGTATGGTAATGAGTTATGTTACTTTGTAGACTTGGCTAAGACCAAGACTAATAAGTGCTTGTATTTTTTTCTTGACTTCTGAATGATGTTTCATTTATTGCAGTTGTCAGGAGAAGAGGGATAAAGATTTTATCTCTTCCTAATGCTATTAAAAATATGAGCACTGATTAATTTATTAAAAGGCAAGTCATTCAAGCACCTCACATTTTTAAGTGTCTTGCCTCTAAATAAACCAATTTGTGCTCATGTTTGTAACAGATTTAGGAGRAAAAAAAAACAAGAGTTAGGAAAAAAACCACAAACCATTATAATATATTAGAGTGACAAGTAAAAGAATTTCCTTTTTTTTTTTCTCTGTGGATGCACGACTGTGTTACTGTGTTGGTCACAAATACAGATGGGTCGGTTGGCTTTATTTCAGCAGTGAAGGATCCCAGTTCCTCCAGTACAGGTTAGCCTGAAGTAGTCTGCAGCTCATGTTAGGCTGCTGTCCTGCAGCAAAGTGAGAGTGCTTTGTGCCAGAATTACTGACAAAAGGAGCTCACACTCAGGTGTAATGCATACCAATTGTAAGTTTGTCTGCCCATCAACCAAGCAGACATCAAACACAATTTGGGCAATGCACTCCTATAGCTTAAAGCTTTTGATGCAATTATGATGCTTCATCTGGTCTTGAAAAAAAAAAGGTTTAGACATAAGCACTGCTTTCAAACTAACTTCTGTACAGATATACCCATTCATCACTCCCTTACTTCCTTATTCTTTATTTTCTCTTCTGGGTCATTGCATTCCTTCTGCTCCATATTCACTGTTCACAAATCACTGCTCCTAAATTCACCAGTCTTGCATGTTGAACATGCACATGAACATGTAACACTACCACTGTTTCTTACTGCTTTTTCACAGTATCAAAATCAGTTTGGTCAAGCCCTTGCATAATTGTTTTCCTCTCTGCTTAACTGATGTTGCCTGATGCTATGCTGCATCTACTCTATTAAGAGATACCCCACCCAGCTTCAGTTATCAGAGGCTGGCAGCCTTCCAATACACTAGCRGCACTGAATGTGGTGCAGAGAGGTTGCCTTAAGCAAAGCACCTGGCCCAAAGCGTGGTTAAGCCATCACAGGCCCTGAACTGGTCACAATGGTCACCAGTAAGCAAAAAGCCAAACATTGACTAATTTTGTCAGGTCTAAAATGGCTGACAAGATTCATAGGGTAGTAGCTTTCCTTTGTTGAAGTGAATGGGAGCTTTTCCATCAACATTCTTTGAAACCAGGGTTCATGTGCCTGCCCCAAGTTGAAAACTTATTGCTCATGTCAGTTGGCCCAGCTATAGTGGTCAACTGAGATGTGCAAGCTCAGGCTCACCACAGCAAGCTCTGTTCTCAAAAAAACAAAAAAACAAAAAAACAAAAAAACAAAAAAAMMAAAMMAAAAAAACAGTGCTCTCCATGGATCAGTGTTGAATAAGGCCTTAGGTATTATGGACATTTGGCTGCCTGGCTTGGCAAGCCCTTTTGGCAGTTTCTGTAACTACTTAACACCACACAAACCAAGAGGCCAAAGGAGCTGAAGCAGCTAGGCCACTCTGCTCTGGCCAGAAACCCAGAGACTAAAACATTCTGCACACTCCCCTCAGCAAAACGAGCCTGGGGAGATGGCACACAGACTGCGTTGCTGAGGGATAAGGATTCATCCTCCCCCTCATCCCTGCAGATTTGCCTGGTGCTTCAGCCAGCTCCTTGGTCTGCTGGCTGAGCTGCAGATGCACACGTTATTTACTCACTTCGATTTAAATAACAATGAGAAATGCTTGTAAAAGGATAAGGAGATGTGCTAATGATTCCTGCAACATTCAGCTGCAAGAAGACAGATACTTCAACTGCAAAATGACAATGACAAAAGAAGTGACCGGTTGGGCCCAGCTGGCAAACAGCAGAAGAGCCCCTTTGTTCCTCCTGGTAACCCAGACCCTCTCCACTGCCTCTGCCAGGGTCTCAATATTTATTCTAAAAGTAATCAGGTCTAGACTCTTAAAAGGTTTGCAGCTCTGCAGTGCTCTCTCCCTTTCTTTTCCCTCCCCTCTCTCCTGTCATCTCCTCCAAGCACCACATCACGTACAAGAGCGGCAGAGAAGCCCCTTCTCAGCTCTCTGGCTGGAATTGGGGAGTCACAATTACCCCTGTGCCACGAGCTTATCTGGAATCTCCCAGCCTCCCTCCCAGCCACTGAATCATTTCCCCCTTTCAAATCTCATCTCAAAAGCACTCTTTTCTCATTAGCTTATGTGTGACTCTCTCAGTAAAGCATTTTGTTGTATGATATATGAAGGATCATGTCTCAAACCACATTTTACTGTATATTTAAGTGCATGTTTTGCTGATTTATTGCTGTTCCAGAGAACACCTCCCTTTCTTAACCAGGCAGGTCCATAAAGGATATATCAGCTCTGACTAATGATTATTAGTACATCCCAAGGTTATACACAACATCAAATAACGTGTAGGAGGGAAGAGAGACTCCAGCTTACTGGGCTAAGGACAGAGATCACAGATACTCTCTTTGAATCTTCAGATTGCAATATCCATTACAGATTGCCACCTTCTAATGTCAAAGCATAATTTGTTGTTCAGAAAATGTGTCGCTATTTCAAAGGCAAGTCAAAGTTCAGACTTGCTGTATATCAGTGCATGTTGATGTACATTAGGAAGTGATGTCCAGGTACCAAGGACATTATGCTGTTGGCATAGAGAGAAACATAGAAGATGCGACTTGCTGATCTTTATTATGCAAACACATGGCTCAAAGTGGAAAAATATTTAACCCAGTCAAGTAAAATGTCACGAGTAATTCCCAGCGCTTAATGTAGCACAAACACTACTTGTCACACGTTAACTGTGATATACTTCGGAAGYAGACTCAGCAGGCAGATCAACCCCTTGTGCTGAAATAAGGATTAAAGATACAACAACAAATAAGAGAAACTCTACTGTAGGGAAAGCAGAGCGTATTCCTTTCATACCCTGGACCAACGAAGTGGGCAGTGTGGCTGGTATAAAACTCTGTATCTTGGCCAAACAAGAATTAATCATCTTCTTCACAGCCTTACCATGGATGTGACTGGCACTTGCAGGTGCTCTAAGGCATACATGTCCACAGTACAGGAGAGAGCCAAATGCACAGCTCCTAGACCTTTTAAAGGTGTTTTATGGAAGCCTTTTACATGTATCTTTTCCAACTAGAAGGAAATGAAAATAAAACTGTGGTTGTTACCCTGCAGATATTTCAAAGAGGTAAAAACTACCTAGGCAAATGCCTTTACATGCTTTTGTGTCTGTTTCTGCAATAGTCTAAGTACACCGGTAACGAGAACATTTTCCCTCTCTAGCACCTAGCCTGGCAGGGCTGTGATTTTGACAGCAACTTCTAATACTATTATAATAAAAATAATAGGGATACCTGTCCCGCTATTGTTTTGCTCTGATATTTGATCTACCCAGGGCAAAAAGGTGGGTTGTAGCTCTTTTGTTATTTGACGCAAGCCTGGTGCACGTACCAGAATTAAAGATGAACCTTGTTGAGCTGAAAAAAAACCCCATTCTTGACAGAGCATCTTAACAGGGGCGTTTTCCCCTCCTGCCTATGTACGGAGAGGTACCTCTTACAAGACAGAGAGCGAGAGAGCTCACAAAGGTTTGAACGTGAGCACAGGCCAAAGCGCGAAGCCGTTTCTTGCCGGCGGCGTAGGAAGGGAGAAGCGCCTAGGGAAACGTGGCCACTGTGCCAGAGGCAGGGCTAGCCCCGGTGCTAAGCTGGGGCGCGCTCCGGGGCGCTGCGGTTTTTACCGGCACCACTCCTCCCTGAGGGTTACCTGCGCTGACCCAAAGGATGTCACTTACGGACCGGTCTGTGAAGCAGAAAATACGCGTGACTGGGCAGAGGCGGAGGAGGGCTGGAGACATTACTGGTGTTCATGAATTTTGCTAAGCGTAGCATCGCACAAGTATTCAGCAAGGGAAAAAAAAAATCGCAGCGGCACACGCTGCCTGAGGAAACGTCCGGAGTCCTCACAGCCCGTCTCCGCGCGGTCTCCAGGCGAACGAGCGCAGCCACCGCTTCCAAGCGGGACAAGCGGGACGGCGCTCTCCGGACGCACAGACGTGCCGGGACGCGGCCTCGGCGGGCTGCTCGCGCTCTGCAGCCCCCGCGAAGCCCCGCCGGGCCCCACGCGCGAAGCCGG
>NW_028186512.1:2420597-2468306 GCF_003343005.1 Rhea americana | reverse complement strand
GGCGGGTCCCCAAGCGGGAACTAAAGGCCGAAGGTGGGTGGCAGCCGCGTGAGCAGAGCTTGAGCCCAGGGCCCGCGGCTGGTTTCGCGCGTGGGAGGGCGCGGGGAGCGTGGCCGCTGGGAGGGCTCCCCGGCGGCCGTTCAACTTCGCCGCTTTTTTTTCTGGCTTCGCGGGAGACTGACTTCAGTGCATCAGGCTGGGCAAAGAAGTGCTTATTAACTTACTCCACTTCGTGCCAGTCTGCAGGTGTGGCCGAGTTGCAAAATCCCTATTAACCCCAGCAGACGTGACACACACAGTTGAAGAAACGAATGGATTTCCTAGGGGCTAAGGATCGGAGCTGCRCACTCGTGCTTAACTCTCTGACCTGCAAACATAAAAACAAACCTCAAGACAAGCAACAGCCCAAATTTGTCTCAAGTCCAAGTACCAATTTGAGATTATTCCGTATTTTGATTATTTTAGGGTAACCATCACCATTTTTAACCAATAACATGCAGAAAGAGATATGTAGCTCACTTGGTGGTCTGCTTGATTTGGCAAAGCCCATTCGTTCTTTCAGGAGCAAATAGTAATTTCCATCTGTTTATCAGTGCGAGTTCGGTGTAGGCTAAAAAGTCCTGGAAAATTTTCTTCTGGTGAAAGTCCATTTCCCCATGCAGGACATAGGGAAAAACAGTGGGGAGGAAAAAAAGAATTTGAGAAAAAAGCCTAATAAAGTCATTTTAAAACAAACAAAAACCACTCAAGGCTTGCCTGTTAATCAAAAGAACATTACTTACCTTACTCAGCAGCACTGGAACCAGAATCTGGCTGTAAGTTTTAAAAAGGAACCCTTTTTTCTTTCTTTGCAGTTGTAATTTATAAAAGACTTCAGCTGAATTATTGTCTGTAAATATTCCTCTCTTTCTGCTAACGTACCGTGCTTCTGGGATCTTGTTCAGAGCAAACATCGTGTTGCTAAAACAATAAACTCCTAACTCAGAGCTTCTGAAAAAAATGTAGCACATTCCAAGCAGCAGCTACTCAAACAATACCACTGTACCATCTTAGGAGTCTAAGTTTTGATTATTTTCTCTGGTATTGAAAAATGCATTGCAATCTCTCATGAAGAAATTTAAATTTTAAACRTAGAAAGCTGTTACATACAATGCAATAGAACACATTTATGTATAAACCAAAGGTAAAAATCCATTTTCAAACAGGATGAATTGGCAGAGAGACTTCTGTGTTGAAAATAAAGAGCTAAACCAGCAAAGCAATTTTGTAAATATATGTGAAAATTATAGAAGGTAGAAGATAATGGTTGAGTATACATACTGTTCTATATGGAGAGTAGTTTCTCCCCATTCAGTATTCACCTTCCTTAAAGAATATACCTAAAACCATTCAAAAACTTACTGGTAGGATTTTAATTTTTAAAAATACTAACATTATACTTTAGATACTTTAACTGAGATTTTTTGGGGAGTTCTATATGTGATACGCACTGTACAGCTCTCTATGCCCTTCATAATTGAACAGACTACGTATTAGTGTTATACATCACAAATACATGTTACCTGACTTGAAACATGCTGAAGTCCACAGACTACAGCAGTTTTATTCCCTTCCTCTGACTCACAAAAATCTCATGTATCACAACCCAGCTATGTTTTTACATTTGGAGGGGCCAGAAAGAGGGGAGTTGGTACACAGAGGGTGGCAAAAATACAAGCACACTGGGGAAGTACTGATCCCATGTTGCTGTTAACGTGGCTGGGGGATTTGACTGYGGCTTAGAGAGAGAGCTGTGTGCAATGCTCATAGGCAACTGAGCTGAAAAAATACAGACTTCCCACATTAACACTCCATGAACTGCATCAAAGAGAGTTATCATATTAGCTGGCTGAAATTGTGTCATACTCTTATTTTTAGTACACTATTGTGCTTCTGGGATATCTTCTATTTAGCAGGGAATTGCAGCTAAACAGATACGTTACACAAGTTTTCTACAGGGGGAATTAGAGGGCTCTCTGTGAGGTACCTGAAGGGCTGTGTGTATTYTGGGGAAAGAGCACAGTGAATGCGTAAGCCAAATACTTAACATTCATCTTTTTAGTCCTGAGCCACTGTTTGGGAACTACACTTAATTTTTCAGACAAACAGTGGTCTGAAAGATTTAACTTTTTTTTTTTTTTAATATTGAGATCCTCCTGAAGTTTCTCTAATTTAAAGCAAAACTGAAAAAGAACAAGTGAGAATTTGCTGAGGACCTTGGCAAAGCATACTGTGTAGTAATTCATGTAAAYATACATTTTCCACATTGCCATTATTACCAGCGTCAAGTGGAGACTTTGGTCCAGGAGTACCAACCTACGTTTGAATTCTGCTCATTTTATGTCAGTATTCTTTTGTATTACTTACATGCCAGCCACTGGTACAGCCAAAACTGCTCAGAATGCACACAAGGKTTAGAATCAGCCCTTCAAAAAGTGTCATCCTGATAGCTGATAGCAAAATTATTTCCCAGAGAATCCTCAGATCCTCTGCTGAGGTGCAGTTTTCCCAGAATCCCTTGGTTTTAGTATTTACATACTAGCTCTTATATATATATATATGTGTGTATATATATATATATATATATATATAATGTATGTATTTATGTTCCCATTGAGGCTAAGGGGGAACAATCAGAAATCAAGGTAGATGGACAGATGCAACAGATACACAAAGTGGGATTGCACAAAGGACCAACAGTGAATATAGCACTGAGCTGATACAACACTGAGTTACATGCCAAGTGGGCATTTCAGTGCTGGGGAGCTGTAAGGCCTAACAAAAAAAAAATAGAGTCAGAATTTGAATAGGTAAAGCTCTTCAGTGTCAACATACCAAGCTGGCTTCTGCTTGCCCAGGCAGCATCTGAGAAAGCTGTCYTGGTTTTTCAATCACAGCTAGGCTGCCATGCTGTTAGGAGATGGGATCKCAGTACTATGCATGTAACACCTTGTGCCAGGATAGCAAACATCACCTGTGCTTTTCAGGCAGGCAACAAGTRAGCAATGAGTGGCTAGGAGAAGACTGGAAAAGGCAAGGAAGTTTTTATTTGTCCAGGGCACAATCCCTTCTCCAAACTGCCCCAGAAGTGCCATTACATCAGGAYTGCAGTCCAATGTCACAACCAAGCTCTAAGAAGAAAGCATCTTTCCCGATGATGACATCAAACCATTTAATTATGAACTAGGAAAAGTTAAAATGGGGAAATCTAAGTTGAAGATAGGAGAAAGATAGTTTATTGCAGATACCATCAAACGCTCTTTGTAAGAAGTGGCAAAGCCACATGAGAAAGGCACCAGGAAATCCAAAACAATTTTGTAACATCTCTAGTATGGGCTGCGTAGCAGACAGAGGGTACCGATTGGGAAGGACTGCCATCACAGCGCTAGGAAACAGACAGAGCACATAATTTTAAAAGCTTTTGTCAATAGAATTTCATTCAATTATTGAGCACTCTCAAATTTTATTTTCTGCAATTCTTCTGGCAAGAGGCCAGTTCTCACATGACCTCTGTAATTTTTTTAATCGTATCAATGAAATCATCTTTCCTTCAAGACAGACTTTTTTTTTTTTTTTTTTTTTTTTTTTTTTGAGAACTGATTTCCCCTCGAATTTGGAATTATTTCATAGGAAAACTTAACCAAAAATAATAATTTTTCCCATATAGAGATGAACTAACACGTGCATGCTAAGATCTGCAAGTCTTTGATTTTGCTACAATTATACTAGATGGAGCCCACACACAGAGGATGCCATCCAAACAGTATCTTTCCTTATTATTAGCTGGGTGAAAAATGATTGTGCCAGGTGGCAACTTTGAACACATGTAAAGAGTGGCTAATACGCACCAGCACAGGATCCTTTGGAGATGTGCTGCAGCTGTTAAATATTCGTCTGTCTCTTCGAACACAAATTACAATCAATTTTTAACCACACGCCTGCTTTCAGTCTGAGATAGCAATGCAGAATCCGAGTTGATCTGGACCTACTAGGTATGCTAAGAGTTAACAGGTTATTTTAGTAGCCATGCAGCTCTCTTTTGTTACTTTTCAGTTAAGATCTGGCACTGACTTTTCTTATTTTTTTTTCCTTAGGTGAGCTGAGCCCCAACTTTCAGAGCTTCAGGAAGAGTACTGAAATCTAAGAATATGTTTCATTTAGCAAATGCAGGTGTTGAAATCAACTCAGTGGGGCTCTCTTCTCTATAACGACAGCAAGGACTTTGACCTACCTACCCTCCCTGCCTAAAACTGCAGTTGGTAGGTAGGYGGCAGACAGCAGAGTCTGATTCAATAGTAGCTATTGCTCATTTTGTTGTCACTCTATAGGTCACTGGCTGGCAGAGATCTCTGTGGAAATGCATCTAAAAATATTGTGAAAATTTGGCCTCCACTGATGAGAAAATTAAGTGGTGACTCATGCTCCGATCAGCTCTAAGACTCAATTACTGCAATTTGATGGACTGAGAAGCTGATATTCCACTGAGACTGCAATTTGCTTAAGGGAGCAGCTGAGAGGCCTCATCGGCACCAATTGCTTCCAACACATCTCTCTTGTCCTTTTAATCACTAACAAATTTAATTTCACTTCTCACTGAAAATCTCACTCTCCACCTTTCTGGCAAGAAAGCAATTTAGAGGCTGGTTTCATGACCTCTGCTGGAGCTCTAGATTCCAGCRGGAAGCAGACCTGGCTGTAGCAATGCCTTACACCTGTATTTCCTGGCATTAATATTTTTTATAGTCCTGAAAAAAAAAAAAGCCACTGGAGAGCACTTGTCTGTACTACTCAAGAAGCTTACTTACCATCCTGCAGGGTGTTCTCTGTTTTATGAGCATTTTGGAGGAACTGTACACATAAACTTAAGAGAATTTAATTGAGTGCATCCTCAAAAGAACTTACGGTCTAATGACTATAAGGGATCTGCGGCTCAGGCAGGAGAACCACAAAGAGGAGACAATGACACCTCTTCTGACRCTGCTCCAGTCTGATACTGTAGTTTTGATCTGGGAGATTGGGGGCCATCCGTGGAAGCAGGGACAAGAGAGATTAGGTTTGTTACATGCTGGAAAGGGCAAGCTATCAAATATAAAGTAAAATATTCTTCCATACACTACATTATCACAGCACATTGTTAGAACAATGGCAGGGCTTTTCAAACAGCTTCCCTAAGGAGACTACTCTACAGCTTAACAGCCCTTTCATCGGAGATGTGCAAGTGTAACTAAGGGCAGAATTTAGTCTCGTGTCTATTTAACGTGTTTGCAAGGCACTGCTTTTACTTCTGGCACTTTATAAAAATAGTAATATAAATGCAATTGGATTATACTAAAATGGAGAAACTATGATTTAGCCTCTTACCATATTGTATTTCCTAAATGTATCAACATCTATTTAAGTGCAAAACAGTCTCCAGTTTAAAAATACAATACTGCTATAGTCTGCTGTAAACTTCTGTAAAGGATTATGACTCAATACAAAACACAATTCAGTGTTTGAAAATTCATTTTTAATGTCAGAATAACATCAGAAAAGTATTTTTTTCTCCATATGTAGACTTGCAAAAAATGTATATCAGGGACTTGGTCCTTACTAGTGATTTCTACATATACATCTGCTCGTATCTTACGCACGTATGCTTTAACACACAAATATATGTGCTTGCAGACACACAATATTTCATCTTTGTTTTCTAACCTCTGCTGTCAAGATATTTCCATAGAAGACCACATGCAAATAAAATTGAAGATGAAAATAATGACAAAGGAGCATGTTACAAAACAGGCTCCTTTTTGCCTGACTGCCAGAACAACATATCGGACTGTATTTTTGTAAAATGAAACTGCTGGATTACTCTCCTTTTGGTCTGTAAACAGGCACAACAGTCCAGCTTCTGCTGGCACTGTGGCTTTTCTGCCATATAGCCTATTTGAACTCAGTAAAGGATATTGAAACAAAACAAAAACAAACACAAACTACAGATCTTGATTTTAAATACTTAAGAAGTTATTTATCTGGGACCTATTACTGGAGCATTGTCATAAGCTTCTCAATTTACAGCACAAAGGGGAGATGAAATGTTTGAGTAACTCTCAACACAAAGGTGCTGAGAATCCCTGTGAACTGGCAAGTGCTGTTTCATTGTTTTTAAGTTTTTTTCCCCCACTTATATCATTAGATAGGATTATAGATATGTAGAAGCTWAGAAGTGTTAATGATCAAGAAAATCCTGATGTTTGAACATGGGCAAAGTTCTCATTTGCCACTAATTTTGTCTGATTATGTTCAATATTCAGGGTCTCTCAGTTAAATATAAAACTAAGAAATTGGAAACATTTAGAACTGTTTTAACCTTCTACTTAAAAAGTGCTGGAATTCAATTAATTTTCATCTGATTATAATTTACAATATTCTCTGATTCTCACTTTTTTAAAATGTACAACCAAGTATTTATAGTTTTCTACATCCATATGAAAGAAACTGCACAGAAAGAGGGCCTTCTTTCCCTAAATTTAGTTGATAAAATATCTTTATACTATTCATAGATTTTCTTTTAAAATGACAAGCAAAGAATTTAAAAGGTTTATCAACAAAAGAACAAAACTTCAGGTAACAGAAGTAAAAAGATGACCTAAAGGATAAGGAATTTTATCTTTTTTCTTACTAACAACATTAAATTCAAAATCATTCTGTTTATTAAAGACATATGCACAATAGGAAAGCATAAAACTAACAGCAGTCTTCAAACATAACAGAATTGATATGAATAATTAAGTTTCATTAAGTATTTAAAAATGTATTTCRGTTTTGCTTTATATTCCCTTCAGATCAACACCTCCAACATTCATTTAGGTTTAAGAAAAATCCACGCAACATTTAGGATGTCCCAAGAAATCAGCAATGACTTTGTCAATGATCTAACAAAACTGTCTCTTAAAACAGTTTGAAATAGTCTTAAGCACAGAAAATAYTTAACAAAGAAAAAATGGATGTTTCCCATGGAATCTAAGCAAGTTGTTGGATGTACTGAAAATGGGAGATTCAGTACTCAGAGGTAGCTCAGTAAGAGTATTTGCAGTGTATTAACCATTTAGCATTGATACAACCACAGAAGTGGAAGAAGTAATTCTATGCTTGACCTCTTCCTGTTTATTTAAACAAACAAACAAAATCCAGCATTCTCCTTAGGCCTACTCCTTTGCCATTTAAAACCAACAGAATGATTCACAGATTTCAGTGGGATTGAGATCAGATCCTTATATGCTCTGGAAGTTCAGGGCAGATTTGTGGAAACAGAACAGAGGCAAATTGTCCTGCATCCAGGCCCTCTGCTGCAATCAGGGTTTTTAAGCACAGACAGGAATTTTGACATAGAGCCAGTTTCTGGTTAGCCTGCTTAAGGGAAACGTTTAATTTGGGCAAAGAACATACATGCTATTCTCTCCTGTTACCTCTCAGGCTGGCCTGTTCCTGGATCCATGTATGCTCTCCAGGGATACACTGATCCATACTGCGAGCCCACTGCCGGCTGCCCTTTGCACCACCGGCTGGTGAGAACAGAGCACAACACTGGAGCAGACTGGTGGCAGATGGTGCCGCTCAGCCCTCACGCAAGCTCAGCATGCCCAGTTCGATTCCTCTCCGTGGAAAGAAGAGAATTCAATACATTACCACATCACGTACCTTTGTTAGGCAGTTCCTTACAATTGGTGATGATGATTTTGAACAAGATGTCACTATCAACCCCGATAATTTCTCATAGGTGGCGACAGACCAGCTTTGCACTGACCATCAGTTAAAGCACTGCTGATTGGTACCAAATTACTTTCTTCTTGTTAAATTAGGAATAACAGACTAGATAAACCAAACACGATTTTTTTTCATTAAGGTAAAGGGATATGAGTTGCATGTGCTTATTTCATAGAAAAGATATTTGGCTTTTGTAAATAGTTATAGTGTTATCAGCACTATGATAATTTACACCTGCTAAAGATCTGTTCCTAGGTGTTTGCATTTAATGGTGCAAATGAATGCAATGTTAACCGTGACACACAGACACTTCTGCAATTAAGTCAATCCCTGTTTGACCTATTTCTTTCATTCCTTTTAAYGTTTTAATGCACAATTGCCAGCACAATTTTTGCAGATGGGTACACCTCAAGAGTCCAGACTACTGCACTCTTCTGAAATCTTAATCTATTGGATAAGATGCAGGGCTGGCTGCATGTTTAAGCATATGCCTGTGTTTCTTTCTCTTTACTTGTACAAGTAGTATTTCATATCCTTTTTTAATAATATGACTACAAATAGCAACACTTGATTTTTTAAAAAAGTTCTGATTAATTATCAGATTAACTAAGATAGTGTTCTTGTTCCTAGAAGGTTCCTTTTAATTGGCAAAAAATAATTGTCAACTTTCTTGTCTGCACAAGCTGTTATTCATTACCAATACAGTAGTAAAGAAAACTTAACTTGGTTTACTAAAGACTCTGTTTAAATATGAGCATCCTAAATTCTGTCACTGCAGATCTCTATGCATTGCGCTGGGGGAAAGAAAAGAAAACAGAAAAACAAAAAATGTGTTCTTCTGGTGTAAATTATGAAAGATGTCCTCGCTGCAAACACAAATACTTCACTCATAACCCAAGCACCAGACCATTTCTTTGAAGAAGCTTATGAGGAATTTAAGATATACAATGGCACAATATCATACAGTAGAATTGAAAGAATATTCTTGAAAAACCATTAACTTTGAAGGAATGTCTAGACAACTGTGTCAACAAATGCAAATAATTCATGCTTCTCAGCTTCTATCCAATGGATGGCCCCATGCTGAGAATACACAAACTCAGAAGAAAAAGGCATGTCACAGTCATATGACTAGGAAGCGTAACAGAATAGCACACAAATTCAAGTCAATCTTGAAAAAAACGTTCCAAAAGCTGTTCTTCAGGGTAAGCCAGCAGTGAAATAGGCTTCTGGCCATTTGGGCTAGTTTAAAACAGAAACTTACAGCTAGTGCACCCTGGCTTCAAAGCAGAGGCAATAGAAGAAACACAGCTGTTAGTTATGACCATTCACTCTGCTAGAAAAATAAAAACTAAAGGACTCCAAAATACTGTACAACCTCTTGCAGTAACCATCAAAGTGGCTTCTAGAAACAATGTTTTTGCCAAAAATGCATTTGTAAGGCACTTATACAGGTATCCTTTTAATATATATATATAAGTGTATATAAAAATAAAATATGCACTGAAGCAACATTAACAGATACCCAGTTGTCTCAATTGTCTGTGTGTACAGTATAGTACATATATACATTCACTGTGACCCAGGCCACCTCCATCGTTATACCTTCACGGGTGCTTTGGGCTGCCTCGTTAACTTCAGTGCCTGTGAACAGTAAAGAAAACAGTCACTTTTTTTTGCACTCCTAAAAAAAGACCAACAATACAAGACAAGCTTTTTATTTTAGTAGCGACAAAATGCTCCGTGTACTTCTGCAAGGCTGAGTGAGGTATCAGCATGGAGCTGACAGACCACTCTAGGTTCTGTAATGATCTGGGTTTTGTAATGATAATTGCTCTCCAGTAGCCCATCACAACCTCCTCATACACAGCTAGCCTTAACAAGGAAACTTTGGGAACACGGCTAGAGGGTGGTGGAAGAAGCTGAGATGAGTCTCAGATGCCCTTTAGAAAGCAACTATTGGGATCCGACTCAAAAAAAAAAAAAAAAAAAAAAAAAAATCTGTGGCATAGATACAACAGATTCTGACCTAGTTGGGAAAGACTGTGAAATAAACTTTTGCAAACATCTTTGTGTGGCCATGGGAGGCCATGTGTCTTGCCTCCTTCCACATGGCTCAAAGCTCAGAGTATAGTCACTGCTGCAGTGGTGAATGTCAAGCACCTGCAACGTTTATGCCTTCCTTTTGGAGAAAAGATAACAGTAAGCCAAACTCTACCAGGCCAGAGATAATTTTATGCCRGATGGCATCTGAAGTCATTCTAAGTTTAAAAGGGCTGCAGCTTAACTCCACTCTTACTGAATATTTTTACACAGAGGAGAGAAACTACGTGCCTTTACTTTAATGGCAAGATCCAGCTCTGTGTCCCCCTCAGGTCTATCCAATTAACTATTCAGTGTGTGACAGAGGTTCAACTCAAATGATAGGTGATCATGCCTCTACTTAAGCAGGAAGAGGACTCTCTAACCAAGGAGATATGTGTGATGGGCTTTAAAGGTTAGGTTCTCAGCTGCTCCTCCTGTGCACTGTGCAGGATGCCTTCGTTTGGTGTGCTCTAGAAAAAAGCACAGGAGAAGCTCAGGGCCTCTTTCCTATGGTATGAGAGCAGCACAGCCTGCACAGGATGAGAAGGACCTGGAGGTGGAGAGCAGTGTGTTTCATGCAGTGCACCCCACAGGTCCACAGAGGTACATGCAAGTTTTCAATTAGCCTTTAACACAGTATGAAGTGTCGCAGGGAATGAATGGAAAGTAGGGAGTGTTTTCAATGAACTGATTACCTGAGAGGTCACCTATTCTCCTAGGGTATTTCTGCAGCTACTATCAATAATTATGCTAAGTGATGAGCACCCTGCTGAGCTGTATGTGAGGACTACATTTTCTGTGAGCAGCCCTTGACCCTGTCAGGGGGAATTGGTCAGAGGGAGGGGAAGTTCCTTACATTTGTTACTTCTGTTTTGGCTTTTGGGGGGAGATGCCCTGACAGAATAACATTGCTCAGTGGGTGAGAGACTATTGTTTCTAGAGGACTGGCTAAAAAAACAATTTTCAGTTTGAGAGATGAAGTCTGATGGGTCTTCTGTTGTAGATATTAACCTTTAATATTGTACATTTAAAGCTTGTAAGCACTACTTGGAAAACACTCTAGCACAAATGTAAACCCTTAAAAAAATCCAAATCTTTAAAAATAAATAGGCTATATTCCCTTCAGAAACACCACCATTCAGAAACACCAACATTTAACTATTGCTAAATCTAGCCATTTGAGATTAAACTTTTGGATATTATGCAGCGAGAGATTTAGGAGAAAGACATTGTTCCACATCTTGTTTGGGGAAACAATTTTTTACTTTGTAGTTTGGCAGATTCTGCTGCCATATTTACAAACTAGAAATACCTTAGTGTAGATGAACCTCTAAATATTTAAATTCAATTTCATACAAGCAGATCACATGTACTATCATAATTAAGTAAGAATGTCACTGCAGTTGAGTACTGTGACTGGATAACCGCCTCCCCCTGCAAGAGAGATGCCAAAGTGAAGCCAAGGTGTTTATAGAAAATAAACATCAAGGGTGATGATGACATGTTTATTTTCAAAGCAGGAGACCATTATCCAGTCACAACGTTCTGTTATACTTATTGCAACTGTACCAGTCCCAACCTCATTGATTTTTTTTTTAAGAGTAATTAAAATAACATTTGTGAATAATACAGAAGATCTAGTGAAGAAATGGCTTCAACAGAACAACGATCCCCCAAAGTAGCTTTATGGCAGCATTACAGTCTGATTAGCACAGAAGGCTTATTTGATGCTTAATGAATAAGAAACTAGTGCTGGTGAACTTTAAATCTCTCTAGTACTGGTTGACTTTCCTGATGCCCTGTTCAAAGACTGTGCTAACGTGCAGCAACTGACAGCAGCCCCAACAGGCCATCACAGCCCCTGAGGATCAGGGAGGTCTGGATGAGCTCTAGTCACACTCCCTGTCTTAGCAGCAGGGAGCAGTGAGACGACAAACAGAGCCAGCACTGCGGGGATCATTCTCTCACTGCTGGTGTCAACTATAGGCTATCTTTCTGCAGGAATAGCACATAATTTCCCTTACACAACCTTTAATGAGGTCTACTAATGTCTCTTGATAATTTCTGTTGGAAAAAGATTTTTAAAAAATTATCATGACTTTCAGACCAGTGGAGTCTCAGAAATGAGATATGATTCTCAAATACTCATTTTTGGATGCTGAGATGGGTTTATCTTAACAAAAGCTGGATTTCTGGGTACAATTCCTGAAAACTCGAAGCCTTGCTCCTCTTTACAATTCAGGTAACACACAGTGCATTCCCATAAAATTAAAATTTGAGGGAATTTTAGTATTCAGATTAGCAATGTGACTTCAGTGGAGTAAGGCAAGTAAAATGGCCTGTTGGTCTGGGCTGAAAATTGGAAACATGGAAGGTTTTTTAAAAAATATGTCTCCACTGACAGGTGGAGAGTGCAGAGTACTGGTAGAGGTGGGCTTCCTACAATATTTGTCCCGACCTTCACCCAGAATGACTGCCTATGGGTCACAGACTACTTCAGCTCCCATAACCTCTTAATCTTTACCATGTTGGAACATTAAAGACAGCATTAAAATCAGTTCTAAAGACTACTGTTCTGTGAAATGGTTACTCCTGTTCTGAGAGCTAGGCCAAAAAAATTGCAATTACTTCATCTAGGTCACAGAACGGCTGTCAGAGGTGAATACTTTCAGTCAGTACAGAACTAAGTGGATTTTGAATCACTGGTGTCAATGTGAAAAGATCTAGCTTATAGGCTACATTCCTACCAGTCATCCCATGCCATATTTTTGATGTGCAGCGTGACACATCAGCCTCTCACAGACTTCTTGCTACTGTAAAGGGTAACCAAGTAAAAAATATTTGAAAGATTTAGTCCTCCTTCTATTCAGTTCACAAAGGGCCCTCATTTCACCTGGTCCCCACAGCTCCCATGCCAGCAGAGCGGGGACACCTGCCCAGGAAAGGTCCAAAGCTATGAATATTAGTGAAAGACTGAACCATTCTTATCGGGCATAATTTGTAATTTAAATGCTTGCTACTATGAAAAGAACTAGCTGCAGTGGTCTAACTTCTGGATTTCAATTTTTCAAAGCCAAGGGGGATAAAGTCCAGAGTTTTTAATTTGATGCCTCTGTGACTATCACTGTAACAAAGAAAGTAAAGAAAGATAAATTGCTACCATGGGATCTACAACAAGGAACCTGAGTAGTTTTAGATTTGTATTTAGGTGTTTTATCATAACAGCAGACTTTCATTATACATCAGTAAGAGCAATTCTTACCTTTTGCCTAGAAACCATCCAAGATTTTATTGTTGATACCAACAGACTGCCAAGAAGAATCTGAGCAGGATGATAGATGAGTAAGGGGACGGAAATTAAGGACAGGTGCTCGTATCCTGCAAACATTATCTTCAACATTGGAATCCCTGCAGGCAGAAAAATAGGAGACAGACTCTCACCTCGGATTTTATGTCAAAAGATCACAGTGAAACATTTTATATTGTATTGAGATTTCACCAAAATACCCAGAAGGAAACAAAATGAAGACTCAGGAGTGTTTTAAAATAAACAAACAAAGAGAAGAACATAAAGAAAAATATCCACTGCAGAGAAAGTTTTTCTGTGCCAGAAAGGAAGGAGTAGGAGAATGTCATAAAAGATCTTCTCTAATTATGTTGATAGCTGTCAAACTTTTGCTGAACACTTGATGTAAAATGCATTCTGCTACAGCATGAATGTTTGGTTGCTGAGCAGAGCCCTGTACTCTATTCACTACTTCCTCTTGCTGTGCTGTATTTCAACTTGTTCACTTTCCAACCTGCCCAATTCCTTGTTTCCTTTCTTCAGTGCTTTCACCACTGGAAGAGGGTTGCATTTTGCTCGAATACTGCCCACCAGTAGGTAAGTACCAAGATGACAGCTGCCTCCCGTGCTCTGGCTGATTCACACAGACAGGGCAGAGTGCCAAGGACTGTACAGGTGAGCGCTCATGTGTTAGAGAGCAAAACTCCCTGCTCCACCTGTATGTTTCAAAGGGAAGCGAGCCACAGAGAGAAAAGGTCTAACAACCCGAGTGAAAATAGGAAGTGATTGTGCCTATAGAGAACTAGGGAGCAGCTGCGGCACAGAAATTGCTAGATGTTGGAAGACATGAGTGTTTAGAACTAGGGATAGGCTAGTTTTCCTATGAGTTAGAATCTGTAATAAATAGTGCTAACTCTATTAGACTTTTCCATGCATAATCTTCCCACTCTTTGAAGTGATATTTAAGATGAAATTTGATTTTATTCTGCTATAATGAAACAGATTATGTTTACTTCAAACACATTATTGTTCAAATAACCTGTTTAAATCATAGAACTTTGCTACTATGTTCCACAAAGCATGTGAGCAGGCAAAACTTGTTAACAATCTTTGCCTCATCTGACCAGACGTTTAGATAATCACAAACGAGAGTGGCTGCTATACCTCAGGAGAGGGCATACCTTATTTTCTACCTGATTTAAATGTCATTCTAGGAATCTTCCACCACATCGACCTTGCAGTGGAGAGGACCAGATAAGAGCTTTTCACTGAGCTCATCTGTGTGTCTCCTTTCTTAGCAGTCATAAAAAGCTGAGCTGTGGCACATGCGCTCTACTCCCCAAGTAGTAGATGTTTCAGATCAACTGAAGTCACCATGTTTACATAAGCTTTCCCTATGTCTCGGATTTATTCTTCTTAACATCTTTCCAGGTCTCCCTTAATAAAAGTTGCCTCCTCCCTAGGTGAGGAAACAAAACTTATTTACTGAATATTTATTGCTTCACCAGTGCACTACTATCCCTGACACACATCTAGGCTTGCTGAAATCTTCATGGTGTTTCCACACCATAATTTCTTTTAATTTATTTTAATTAGCTTCATCACATTGAATCACTAACAATCTAGTCCCCATTACAGTAGCCTTTACTTATGTGGATATTTTCAGGGAAAGACTAAATCAAATAAAGGTTGGCAGGCTTAATTTCAGTATTATTAAATAATTACTTTCAAAAAACATCATGGACCTATCACCAAAACAATAAAGCAAAAAATAACAGTAATTTCGGGGGGGGGGGGGAATAGATAGTATTTGGATAGAAATTACATGGGCATTTGCATTACATTAAAGAGTGTAATTTACTTCAAATGCCCATTATACTGTTTTTGTAAGCAGATAATGGTTTTATTGCTCATTTCCCAGTCTGAACTTCTGCCATGTAGAACCTTTTCTGTTCCCTAACTGCACAAAAATAATCTAGATGCTTAACTTATGGACATGCTATATTTACATTCATAAGGCAATACCTGATATTTGCTAGTGCACTTTCATCCACAGATCCAAAAACTCAAGAGAACAGGACTCATTCAGAGAATCAGAGGACACTAAAATGACTAGTCTAAAATCATATAGAAAACTAATGCCAAAGATATGAACAGAATGGACTGACAGTGACTAAGACAGTCTTTAAATTGCTATACATGTTCTAGACTGAAAGAAAGTATAAGAAATTTTAGTCTAAAAGGTAAAATGTCTAGAGGAAAGCTATTTTGGTAAACTATGAAAAGAAAAATAAAGTTGTCAAATATAAATATAAAATACTATAATTAGTATGACAATATAATTAGATCACTGTATAGAAAGAGGTTCCTAATTCACAGTTTGTTTAAATACATGCCACAATAATAGGTTCTTGTGAGCCACTAATGTGCAATTAAAGTTCCTACTATTTACTAAGAAAAACTCGACTGGTGAAAAGAAGTAGTAGTAATATTTGCAGGTAAGTATTAGTTTAATGAAAAAAAGCACCCTGTTCTCTTTTTAACATGCTTTCTGATTTCTGTAATTCCAGTCAATATGCAGCTCTCTTGGAAAATATTTCATGACAAAGATCCACAGATCGCAGTCTCAAACACTTGTGTCAGTAATGGTACCACAAAGCTAAACAAAACAGCATTGGGATTTTATTTATTTTTTTAAAACATTCGCTAAACTTTTTCATAGCAATATATAGTAATCTCAAGTATCAATATGATTGCTAATGCTTTCCAAATGCCTAAAATTAAAGAACAAAAAGATTTTACCAGGGATAAATGTGAGACTCATGCAAATTCTGAATTAGGAAATATATATTGTAACAGATTTTCTTTCCTCTCTTAAAATGCAAGTATTTGTAAAAGATTTATAAAACTTGAAAATCCTAGCCAAAGGAAGAATATTGACACTACAATGCCTGGGCTGATCTTGTATGCTAAGTCTTAACCTACAACATATTTTCAAGATGAGGTTATGAACCAGCTTTAACAGAAGCTGTAACAGAAACACCGATTGAAACAGCACTAACACGCAGCTATAACAAAGCTAATAAAGTGAGCAAGACAGGTATAAAACTTTCAGATAGACAGCAAGGAATTAAGGTACTAAGCAGAAAGGATCTGGTTATCTTCATTTTGGGCTGTCTACTACTTTCTTGCTCATCTGTTATAGCCTATTGCTTCCAGTGCTAATGGTGTTCCAATGGCTGAATAAGTCAAGCAAAATTGTACACAGGATCAAATCACATGTTTTATAAGCCAAATCACATAATTAGCTTAGTTTTAATTCTCTTAAGTTTCCTCAAAGTACATAGTGCTGCCTTCTTCTTCCCTGCCTTAACAGGCTGTAGCATTAAGGTGATACTGTATTCATGTGTATAAAGAATGATAACTGTAAGGATTTTACATTTTATTTTCACAGAGCCACTGAATCAGCTCATCTGTACTTCAGGGTAAATGGGCTGACTTCATGGGTCTTCATCCTGATTGACACTGAAAGAGAAACACTGGTACTATTAGTTTATATATCACTTTTTTGGCTAAGCTTTAACACTGCTGTCGTGGTGTGAGGGCTCACGTGACATGCATCCATTCAAGTTAAAGTTTTCCAACTGCTCGGTTCTGCACCTCTGCCAAACATACTCACCCGCTACCTTTTATCCAAACCAAACAACTAAGCGTGTGTCTGCCATTTGGGGCCAACTTGGGCAGCTTCGTTCAAAGTAGGCGTCCAGCAAAATGCTGAGTTGCCAAACTGTTTTTAACAGCCTTGTTGCTTGGAAGGAGACTGACCAAGCTTCATGCCAGGTTCTCAGTCAGAGCTCCACTTCATCCTCCCTCAAAGGACGAGGAAACAGGATACTCAGCAGGGTGAGAAAGCAGCATCTCACCAGGCTTAGTGGAGGAGTAACAGAGGGGAGAAAAGACTGAGATCATTCCACAAATATCCCTTACAAACAAGATCACTGATATTCCCAGCTTTTTCACCCTAAATTTCCCTCTTCTCTGTTCGGCTCTAGTTTCTCCCTCCCGTTCTTCCTATCAGTTCTCACCTATGTTCCCACATCCCTCCTCACTCTTCAGCTCCTGCATTCACAGGCTGTGCTGCTCTTTCTTTCTATTTTTATTTTCTCCCTCTTTTTTCCCTCTCCTTCTCTGCTGCCATGCTTCTAGCCTGGTTGATTTGGCTTCCCAAGACCTTTGGTTCTGCTCTTACTTGCAGTAAACAGTGGCGACTTCTACCAAAATTACTGAGCTTCCAGCAAGCCCTCTGTAATSAAGAGAAGTGGGGTAAGTCTGTAATCAGGAGTATATTCTAATTTTCCTCCTCCTGTTTGTGTCCTCTGTTACTAGGCCACTGTTTCCCTAGTAATCTACTCAACTGAAAGCTATTTATCCTTCCTGTCCTTCCTACAGCTTTGCACCCTGTACAACATTCCACATCCTGTTTCCCCTTTGCTACATTTGGTCGTCATCTTTCTAAAAGGCCCATGAAAATATTATGCTGCACTTCACTACATTTAGTTCACAGTAAAATAATAATAATAAAAAAATCCTAAAAGATTTGAGGGTATTTTTAAGAGAATTTAAATATAGGACTCTTTTCATCTAGCTATCACTGCAGTAATATAAATGAAGCAAATTAATTTTAATGCTCCAAGGTACTGATTCTGTGTCACTGTGGCTGACAGGATCCAACTAGACTTTATGAGATGGCATTTGACTTTATGGAAGTGAGCACTATGCACGCATTTACAATTTTACAGGGACTTTAAGCTGTCATGCTGAAAAATGTTTATAAAACATTAATCAAAAAATGCCTCTTTAATACAATGCATTGTCTGAAAGATGTTAGAAGGCACATATTGTAAATGGATTCTTTTTCTGACTGAAGTAATTTCTACCAAAAGCTTTTCCCCACTGCTATACAAGTACACAGTGTGGAGAGATAAAGAGCACTTTCTCAGCACATTACTACCTGACCCAAACACTTGGGAAATCACTAATGTACAGCATGCCATATTTCCATGTCACACATGACACATTTGTCTAAAATTACCCAACAGAGTTTGACATTGCAGCATATTCCATAGCAGAGCTTTCAACTGACATCTGCCAAGTAAGAACTTCAAGTAAGAGCTTTCTTCTTCTAACAAGCAAGTAAGGGTTTTCTTTTATCCTATACCCACGATGGAAGTGATAAAACAATAAGTATTGGAACTCAGATTTTTTCTACTTTAATATGTTTATTTTATGCTCTCTGAATTTGTAAGCTTCCCTCAAAGCAGTGTTTCATCATTTGCTGTTTTCTATCACATTGCAATGGTTTCAGAGAACTTAATAGAACATTTTTATTACTATCAAAACCTGGGCCATTATCTCTCGCACCCAAAAGCAGAATTACTGCTAGATGCTCTACTTATGTACTTTATGGTATAAGCTTTTTCCCCTTAAATGTCTGCCTAATAAACAATTTAGCCTAAAACTTTATTGCTTACATTATTGAAACACATTCCAAGTCACAAGATACTCCCGCATTTCTTCTTAGGAAAAGAGGTTTGGTACAAAACAAAGAGGTCAACGTTAAGGCTATGGAACCACAAGGCATTCAGGAAATCAGAATGAAAAACAACTGTCACAAATGGGCAGCAAAAATGGAAGGAAGGACGGACGGAYGGAWGGAAGGACGGAAGGAAGGAAGGACGGACGGACGGAAGAAAACTGAGAAGAGATCTGTCAAGGTGAGCATAGACTGCATTAAACCCTGCCTAAGCTCCCAGAGCAGGGTTTTTCTGAACATACCCCAGCAAAGAGAGTGTCAAAAGACCATCTGAAAATTTACCTCCAAGTTTCAGAACAGGATGGCACATAGTCTCATGACTGCATGGTAGGGGAGGGTGGTGAGATACCAGCTAAGTCCAGTTTAGAAGATTATAACAAGGTTGTTCATGCAGATATCTATCAGAATGGAGAGATACTGCGAAACTCGTTTGCCAGCTTTCTTAAGGGTTTCCTTGTCTTTTTTTTTTGTTGTTGTTTGTTTGTTTGAGAGGAAGAAAAATCACAATACAATGGTTAGTCTTGATGAGACAGAAATTTATACACTATGCCAGTCTTCCACAACGGCTAGCCAGGGATGGATGTTGTTTCTGGCCCCTCTTATGACTCTGCTATGACACACTGGCATCACAATAAGAGAAGATGCTTTTGATAAAATAATTGGTTAAGGATCTTTATCCTATACACCTGCCCACTCCAGAATATGCACCGAAGTCAAGTTAGAGGCTCTTTCAGGACTGAATGACACCTTACAACTAATCACAATAGCAATATTTGCTGCCTACTGAGTATTGCATTTCAGCTGAAAAAAGCACCTTCCATTTTTTTTCTAGGAATATGAAATCACATTAACTAAGCAAGAAGAGACTACTTGAAACTGAGCCTAAAACAAGCAGCCTAGCTCTTCCTCGGATGAAAAATTCGTCAGAGGAGGATTTGGTAGTCCGCGCTGGCCCTACTCCAGCTGCCGCTCTGGGATTTCTTTTGCTTGTAGCCCTAACCAAGAGACCTTACACTGAGTCATTTTATACTAGGCTAAAGGATCAAGGTTGAGAGAAGTAACAGATGATCATTGCTACTCTCTTGTCCATAAGGAAATAGCAGTATCTTGAGGATGAGATTCCATCCACGGCAGCTAGACAAGCTGGTACAATGATTTGTGACATTTTTGGTTCAATCACACCTTGGTGACAAAACCTAGTATCACCATGGAGATTTGACCTTTGCCAGTAGGCCAAAAAGGAGATCATGCATCAGCACAACTACAACTGTCTCCAGATGATATGACACTTGGTGTCCAGTTGGGAAGGGTCAGCTATATTTGTAGCAGTTGAGACTACATTCCCTTTCCTGCTTGCCCACAAGTAAGTGGATGTGAAGATTTGCATTTAAAATATTTTCATGGGAAAAAAAGAGTATTTTCTCAGTATATTTTCACATGTCAGCTCAGTCTTAGATGTGATGGAAAGCAAAAAAAAAGAAGATTTTACAAGGGACTGGTGAGATTAAAAAGTCTGGAAAGGCTGCAGAGGAAAATTACAGAATGGAGGGCAATCCTAGTTTAGTTGTGAAGTCTACGTAGATCCTAATCTTCCAACATTTTCACTTTCATCCCACTCACTGGAGAAAGAACAATGATTTACCGGATTATTCAACAAGTCCTTCCACTACACTAGATGACTTACCCCTTTTGGAGCACTAGGATTATTGAGAGGACTCTATACTGAATCACTGAGTGATGCAATCACATCACATTGGCCATACAGTTATACTAGGGCACCTTATTTCACCACGTGAGATGAAGTACTACTTGTCTGAGAACGACACTGGGTAGCAAAAGACCAGCCTGGTCTAATACATGAATAAAGAAGAAGGAGGGAGAGAAATACAGAATGCAGTACTTCTTTTGTCATAACGTTAATGAAAATTAAAAAAGAAGGAAATTTAATATGATTTGCATGGTTTTACTAATTCTAGTTTTTTTAGTTCTTCAGGTAATTGAAATCAGAACCTGCACAGAAACCAGCAATGTGCAATATAAGCACAGTTACTAGGAAACAGCACATCTTGACACTATCACAGTTTTAAGTAAATAAAAATGGAAAAGATGGGAGAAAGAAAGAGCATACAGTTTGATCTATTTCTGGATTTTCAGCGGGTGCGTTCAGATTGGAAGTGATGTTTAATGAACAACACAATCTAACCAGCTGCTAACAATGAAACATTTAACACCAACAATCCAAGACTACTGCCTTCGACTCCAGAATCCCTCCACCTGTTTGACAACACTGTAGTAGTAATCAGTTAACAGGGAATTCAAGAACGAATTGAACCACTATGGGTCATATTTAAATGTGATTTATCCTTAATTTGGGACCACAATGCAGGCATAGGAATGTAGTAAACTGATTCCAGCACTTCAGTGCTTTCTTTATTGCTTGGACATCAAGTCACTCTTCACACACATAATACACTCAATGCATAGGATAAATCCCTCCTTGTAACTTACCAGTAATAGCTAAATTTGTTCACCCAAATGAACAGAATCTAAATACCTCCTTCCCTTATATTTCTTTTAGCCAATACTTTTTGAAGATTTAATATGGTTGACCCACTAATGAAAGGAATTCTGGACAAGAGACCAAAAAATTTCCTAAAAACATGAAGCTGAGAGTTTATTACTACATTACTACTTTTTTCAAACATAGCTGATGCTAGAAGCTCTCTCAGCATTGAAATTTGAATACATTGATTTTGTTCACATATACGATTTAAAAAGTCATAATAAACAAGTTTGATAGCCACCCTTATTATATTTGTAAATAGAAGAAGGAAAACATTATGCCCCAAAACTGTTCCATCCTGTCTTTTAATTAAAAAATCTTTTTTTCTCCTGAAGTCTTGAAGCAAAGGAAAACATGAAGTAAGAAATTCATTATAAATGGTAAAACAAGAAAACAATAATTTCTTTTCATAAGGAAAAAAATGTTTATTAGGAACATTAGCATAATTTTTCCTTTAATTCTCTTCTGCCTGATATTTGTGGCCAAGAAAAGAAGTTACAAGGCCAGAAAAGCTTCAATATCCCTGTCATTTTGGGAGGCATTTTGAAATAACAGCTCATCATCTAGAACTACTGAGGGCTACCACTTCCTGTCCTAAAACTCAAGGGATCTACGGTTATGTGCATGCAGTTGATGATGACCCTTCTTCCAGATTCCAAGACTGCCCTGTAGTAAGACCACTTGATTGTTAATTTGTTGTGGCGTTATCACTTTTTAAAAAATCTTTGCACCCACTTTTTTTTTTTTTTTTTTTTTTTTTTTTTTTTTAAAGTGTCTGGAGTCAGCAGGTCAGATCGGCTGCCAGAAAGTGTACTGAGAGCAGCACATGTAGATGCAAATCTCTCAGGGAGACTCAACATCATCTTCAATACGCGACAGCTTTAGTTTGGGTGACACTTGTAGCCTCTGCCAGCTTGAGGTAAAAAAAAACTTGAGTCATGTCCAAATGCGGATCTTCCCAAGGGTAACCTGTCAGCTGTCTGTTGAATATAATGTAGTTTCTTAAAGCAGATAAATTAACTTTAACTGTTTTTTGTAGAGAGGGACAGTTGGGAGGGCTTTTGTGTCATTATCATTTTACAGCCTGATACGTGTGTTTATTTTTTTTATTGTAAAGAGGTATGAGCTTGCTGTCATTAAGAACCTGCAATCTGGTTTTTAATGTCTGATCCAATTATGTGTACATCTGGGAAGACACACAACCAAATAAATAATTGGAGAAGTGCAACTCTGAAATGACAACTGTTATTCATCGATCTCTTTCTGCAAGTCAAGATTGAGAGATGTAAACTTCAAGTGAATGAGATCTCCTGGGTAAGATTCTTCAGTTCAAACACGGTAAACAACTGTTGTCCTCTGATGCACATTTTAGTACTGCTGGAGGCAAACTTTCTAAATATTAATAAAAAAACCTACTACTGGCAGAGTATATGTATGAAAAGGAAGCCTTGGGAACTGGTGCAGAATTTCTTGCCACATTAAAAATCTAAGCAAAGCAGCATACGTTTCAGGTCAGAAAAGCAAAGAGATTCCCCAATTTCCTCTAGTGTTTCCCCTTCCGGAATCACAGAAAGGTCAAAATTCAGTAAACAGCAATATATTAAACATGCTATAATGTGAATCTTGTGATAAAAACCAACAGGGATTTAGGTACTCTATGTCCAAAAGCAACTAGAACTCATTTGACTCCACCATTTCCTACTTTCAGGTTGGCCTGCCAGGWTACCACCTTCCTGAAAGCGTAGCCCCTTGGGATGCTCTGATATGAAGGAGACATAAATGGTCAGAAGATGTTTGCTCAGCCATGTATATGAATAGCAGAGGGAAGTAAAAGAGATGCTCTGACACTGACTATCCCAGCAATACCAGCCTACTCAAAACTGAAATTACAGAAATGCTGTGCACATACAATGTGACATCTCAACTTGGGCGGATCAGGCAGTCTACGCAAGTAGGAAACATTTATACTATTTCCAACTACACAAAGCTTGGTACTAAATCAGGTTTGCTAATATTCTGCTTCAGTATGGTTGTCAGCTCAACAGCACTTCCCAGTCTTCCTTTGAGGCCTACTGAGAAAGACAACATGCTAATGACACAATAATAAATCTGTTTCTTAATATTGCTTGGTAAGAACCAGAAACTGGTTCTAAAAAACTGACGAGCTAGGAGCAGCAATCTACCTGCCATCAAGTTAGGCTACAGGAAAAAAAAAAAAAAAAAGTGGCTAAGGAGAGAAGTGTTGTGGATCCACGGGCTCCTGGGCTCCTGTTCCATCTCACGTAATACGAATCCCTTAGTTCTTGCTCTCCAGAGACAGAGATGGCGTAAAGAGAATGGGAATCACAGAGCACTGGAAGAAACCAAGCAATCACTTGCTTGTTCTTCAAAGCAACTGCTGAGTGAAGACTGAACCTTTCAATTTGCCCCAGAGAATTATGTACTGCAGTCAACGAAACTGTGTGAATTGCAAGCACTTTACCCCAGTTATCAGCCCCTTTTCAGAACAATTTCACCTCCATATGCCATTCAGAATGCAAGAAAATGTCTCCTGCAGTCATATGAAAGAGTGGAGAGCTGGGCCACAGTAACAGCTTGTGAAGGGCACCAGCAGCTGCTAAAACCCCTGGAAATTCAGAAGCAGGAATGGCATCAACAGGATACTTCTAACTCTTTGGCAGAAGTCAGGGGTAAACACTGGCCAAAGAAAGCCTCTACCAGGCACATCTTCTTTCAAGCATATTCTTCCCATCAGCTTTCCTTCTTGCCAAAGGGTCATCCTCACCAGTTCAAGGCAGAGTAGTGGCCAGATCATTTTCACTTACATCACTATCAGATGCTCATGTAAGAAATGAGACCTAGAGTCTCGAACAGGTTAAAAAAACAAAACAAAACAAAAAAACCCGTAAGAATTCAAGCATATTAGGAAGGATGACATGATGCCAGCAGTAATGTCTCTTGTTCAACACTTACAGGAAAACTTGGAAGTTGAAAAGACAGCCTTGAAAATCTTCCTCTTGAAAAATTTCAGAGAGCAGTTAACAACCAGGATTACTTTCTAGATCTCCAGGCAAAAGCCAGTGAAACCATTCACATGCTCATCGCTAGCCATGGGGAGCACCTCGATGAATCACTGTCTTAGAAGGCAATCCTCTGCTGGCAAGCAGACAAAAGCCAGCACATTTCAAGAATACCACAGGTTTGACAGGGTTTGGCCTGAACACTCAGTTAGGGCAAGTACCTCAGCACCAATTTTACCATCTTTCTTTCTCTTACAAAGTTGTCAGAAAAGTAAAAGTGATTTAACCTTAACACAAGCTAAAATATTTTGGCATTTTGGGCATTTTTTCTATGTAAAGGAGAAAGGTGACCTATCATCAGACAGTAAGAAGAGTATACTCTTGATTAGTATGGTATTTATAGAGTTCAGGTACAGGATAAGCCAGATGAAGCAAAAATACAACTAATTAATATCCATGGTTTAGGCTGTGCAAATATATTATTTTTCTCTGAAAAGCTTGTAAAGAGATTTCTGTAGAAAACATGAGAAAACTCTAGGTAGCTGTGAGTAGGTTGGAGCTTTTTGTGAGCATGATGCACACTCACACCTGTGCAGCTGGGGATTTGGGGGGAAAGCATGAGCTGATTAATCTGTGGCCTAAATGATCTGTCCACGGATAATTGAGCTGTCTGTGAATCCACTTGTGCATTACACTAGGCTTCTAAGAATTGCTCAGGTATAGATCCACTCTGTACTGAAGCAGTAAGATTAATTTTTAAAAATAAATGCTGACTGAAATTAAAACAAATATTTTAAAGGAAAGTTAGGGCTTTGACTTTCATTTGCAAAATTAATTCTACTCTTTCCTGAAAGTATTTTGCACACTAGAAACTCTGATTGCTTTACTTTAAGAATTTCATGACAAAAGAACTATGACATTCTTAAATCCAAATGAGAAAAAAAGGCATTGGTGCATCACACACAATACCCTAATTTCATAAGAGGCTTTATTTCTTAAAAAAACCCTGCTGTCCATCATACCTACAGCGCTGACATTTGTACTTGCGGTAGCCAAAATAGTTTGCGGTGCTCCATTTTCTGCTCATAAAATATTTTTACATAATAAATACAAAGTATTTTTTGACAATTCTGCATTTTATATTTGGAGTTATAACTTCTAACTAGCAATTCACTCTGCAAAAAAATAAAACAGTGTTCCATACATGGCTGCAACTTTTGTGTAAGTGCAAGCAACAACTCGGCAGTATTTTTTTTTTAGATGAGCCACACTGATAGCTTTGCACTTCCTTGAGGCCTCTTCTCTTCTCACTGAATGAACTCCAGGGAATGGCATCATGTCGGGCTTTCCAGATGGATTATGTGAAGCCATAGCTCAATGTCATTTTCAATAGCAAGGCTCATAATTAAAGGTCAAATAGTCACTTCATCTGCAATCAATCAATAGAAGAAGTACTAATACTAAGTACTAATCAATCAATGGCAAATGCACTAATAAAAGCCATGCATCAAATGTCTGCATATGTGTGCACTCACATGTACCATGCATATATGTGAGCAGGGAGAAGCAGAGAAAAAGAACAAAATGTGGGTGAATATGCCAGAGGGCATTGTGGAATACTACGTTTATTCTCATTACTTGTAAGTTTATATCTCGTTCCACTCACTAACTGAAATACAAATAAACATTATTTTTCTACATATGCAATGCATTCTATCTAAAAACTGCCAAAGCACCCGCTACTATTTAAAAATACTGACTTGTAATCCTAAATGAGTAACACAAAGGTACCTACCCTGTGTAATTTGTCCTTACACAAACATGCCCTGCACTCTGATCTGTGAGACAAAAAGTGTGTCAACTGTTCTGTCTACAAAATAAAACCCAGCATATGGGAACAGCACTCATCTCTGCACAGAGCAAGCACTTATTCATGGATTCAACAGTGGAAGTGGCAGTTGGCCTCATGAGCATGCACTGCATGGGAATTAGTTGGTTTCATAATATGGTGTGGGAGAAAGTGACTTATAAAAGTCTTCTCATGCCTCTCCTATTACCACTTCTAAAGCTTTAAAGCTGTCAGTGCTTCTCCCACTTTTGTCGGTGCTGCTCTGAGTCCCGCAGGGAACGGACCAGACGTACCTATCGGAGCTTCACCTGCCAAGTTGAGAGACATCAATTTCACAGCGAAGGAAGAAGTGCTGGGGGGTCATTTATACACTACCACTGCAAGCTTGGAGACAAACAAAGCAGATCTCCGCAATGGATACAAACCCAAACCCCACGATGTTTGGGCTTTCAGGCATTGTAATGACAGAGAGTGAGCAAAAACCCTCTCCGTTACAGGAGAACAGAAGGTTTCTCCTTGCATGGTCTGCAGTACACACCTCTGGACAAGGAGAAATGTGACAGAACAGCAAAAATAGTGAGGGGCAAAATACTTATCTCTCTTCTTATTTCTGCTAAGATCAGGGTTGACAAGACTGTGCTGCAGATACATTCAACTGTCATTCAGAAATAGGTAATTCTTAAAAACAGATTATATCTACTCTGCTTCTGCCTTCAGTGAAGGCATATATGCTAGTTGCTCTGATTAACAATTCCTGTTTATATCGTCAGTTCAGGGGCACATCTCAGCTTGCTAGGGCATCATAAAACCAGTGCCTCTCTCTTCCTAGGATGCTCCAGTTACCTACTCATTTAGCTAAAAATGTGTATTTATGCAGTCTTATCCTAGACTAGTACCCGGTACTAGTACCAAACAGAGAAAAATACCAATGGTCTCAAAAACCAAATAGCTTGAAACAGATAAACAGTGGGCATGCTTATGCAGTGCCCAGAAGAGCGTCTGGGTCCTCAGTCTTTCCAAAGATGGGTTCACAGGGACTGCCAAAAGGAGCATTCCCTTTCAAGGGTGGTTCAGGACGCGCTACTGCTGGGCACACATACAAAGCAGCAGTCTGGAAATCCCAAAAAAGCTTTGATGAAGCTCAACCCCAGGGATGGAAAACAGCAAGGGAAGCAGGTCCAATCCTCTCAGGCACTGAGCAATAGGGAAATGTAGTGCAAAAGCGCAAAGTGTAGGAGTGACAGATGTCAGACAACCTGCCTACTGGCAAGCAACCTTGCTTTCCAAGAGGTATCAGCTCTTCAAGGATGAAGGTAAAGCAGTCTGTCCTGAAGGTGACAAATGAAAGTCTGTAGCAAAGAAACAGTGCTGCAATATTGCACTCCACCATCAACCTCTTTTATTTTATTTTGCACACTTAGGCGTATGAGAGACCTATATTAGCAGAGTAAAATCATGCATGGCCAGGGAGAAGCTGTAGAAATACTTGAAGTCAAAGTGAGTGGTATATTTTTGTCAGAATTTTGCAAAATGCAATGCCTTTGCCCAAGCACACTATCTGATTAATCAGGCTGTGCTAATGACAGCAACAAGGGAAAATGTCTGCAGAAAAGTGAAGCAAGCTAGGGATATGGAATTGGGCTCTTTTAAATGAGAAAGTAAAATACAAAAAGGAGAGTACTAGCAGAATAAAAGTGCACTGATTCAGCTGAGAGTATAGGATGCAGGTTAAGATAAGCTATGTGAGGATGCTTGGTAAAGACAGCAAAAGAAGGGCCCTTACTTTTTTTTACCAGGTGAAAGCAAGTCCCTTTAAGACTTAAATATTAAAGAAAAGACTTGGTGGTTATTTTCTTAGTGCCACGATAAGCTGTAGAGGTATTCAAAGAACGTATATAAAATTATTTCCATTAGGAAGGGGAGAATTACACATTCGTATGCTGTAAAATACAACCAGCTTCTGTTCTGTAGCATCACAGTTGTGTCCTAGGTTTATATGCACATCAGTAAAATGGCAAGTATGGTAGCATGCTATGACTTAGGCAGGGGGTCACTTTCTATAAATACAAATGTAACTGTCCTCCTGAGTACAAGCTCATTTATTATTTGAAGCTTTGGTTTCACAGCATACTTGGCTGTAAAGCAGCTCAAGTGTCGTTTAATCTATCTTCTGCTCCAAGGCAGGGCCAAGCTGAGCTATCTATTTCCTGACTGAGGCTTGTCTACAATGTTAAGAGATTCCAAGACATCAGCAGGCAACATATTCCAAAGCTCAACCACCTTAATATTAGACAGTTAGCTTAAATCTTCCCTGTTGTAGTAAAAGTCCTTTCCTTTTCAAAGTCCATTATGAAAGAATTAATTTTCTTCTTTGCATCAACCTTTTACATATTTCAAGAACACTACTGTATCTCAGCTCAGTCTTCTCTCACTAATCACAATTTTTTGAATCTTTCTCATGGATCAGGTTTTTGAGACCTGTGATCATCTATGTCACTCTCTTCTGATCTCTCTCCAGTTGGTTCACATAATTGAGTTGTGGAGTCCCAAATGTCACACAGTGGCATCAAAAGCCATAATGCTGTCAAGCTATACCACTTTTGCTACCTTTTCCCAACCCTCAGGACCTCGTAATCTTGTGTGAACAGAAAATAGACTGACTTGATAAACATTTAACAAATCTATGGGGCCATTATTCATTTGGTTTTTTTCCCTGCACTGTTAAAATTATTTATTTAGATACTTATTTCAGTAATTTTCTAGCAAATAAAGTTAAACTCATTGATCTGTAATTCCTCGGCCCCTCCTTGATTCCCTACAAAGAGATGTCTTTGTTTGCCTTCTTGTCTTCCAGGAAACTCCTTCAGTTCCCACAGATTTTCAAGGGCACTTGCTAATAATTTGGCAGTACAGGCCTAGGAGAGGCACAGAATCCTAAGTAAGAAAATATTCAAGTCCTAATCTTTAAACTGACAGAACACTACAACAAAGCACTATCAGGTGGCTCTAAACAAGGCTGATTTAGCAGTATTTTGTGCATTTCCATCAGAACATCTTATAATCACTAAGGGATTGTAAATGACAAATATCTCAATAATGTTTTGATAAATTAATTCTAATAAATAAAACACTGTCCAAAAAAACCCTGCAGACTTCTTAAAATAAACATGCACATTTTGCTCATATTAAGCTGAAGATAGTACTGTCGCTTTGTGATTTCTGAACATACTACATGTTTAGACTTTCACTTGTGCAACCTCGTTCTGAGATACAGTATCTTTACTGTAGGACTATGCAGATATACCTTAGATTGTTTTCAGTAAGAAATGACAAATATTATCAATATTGGATATGCAACAGAACAGAAGAAAAACAGGAAAAAAAAAAAACAGTTTTCCCTAAATGATATGGTCTTAATGAATAACTAGTGAAATCTCAGCTAAGATGACCAAGTTGTCTCCCCTTTAATAAACATTTACTTACCCTCTACAAAAATATTAATAGCCTAATATACCGGTAGCATTACTTGTCTCACTAAAATCAGAATTATTTAGACAGAAAAGCTAACAACCAGCAACTTTTTTTTTCAACAAAGCAAGCTATGAATGTTACTGCTGTTTTGCTCAAAGGTTATCTTGATCTTCTTCCTGACTTACCCAGGGTGAGCGATTTGTGTGTGGAACAGAAGATGATAGCCACTGTGTCTGCTGGTGTGAAACCAGAGTTATTCCTAGAAAAGAAAGAGTTTTAATAATCTCTGTTAGCAAAAGCCTTCTTAAAACATCATTGGTCAAATGTATTACTTTGAGGATCCATATGCACATTCACATCACTTTGATCAACTCTACTGACAGAAATAATTCTACCCACAAATGAACAGTAGTATTTTTTTTTTTAAAGCAGAATTGTTTCTTGTTTCTCGATTGTGGCAAACTCTCTAACAAATACACGAAGGGGTGGAATTCTGAACATGCTGGATATAGGACAACTTAATTCCAGCCAGAATTACTTCTGCAAATACTTCTGCAGAATTACTTCTGCAGTGGCCGCTTTGCCACTCTAAAAATAAATACATAAATAAGACAGAATGACCTACGATTTTTTTTCCTAGTACTTAATGTTAACAAAAATGCTCCATTAAGATACTACATTGAATCTACACCATAAGAATTGCATAGAATATGTAGTAATCTGCTTGACAGAGAAACTATTTCTGAGGTTTACCCTTTGGGGGTGAGGCTAGGAAGGGTAGAAAATGATATACAGAGGTACGTGACTGGCCAATGGATTGCCGCAGTCAAAATTAGGACTAGCTTTCTAAAACTCCCAATACTGATTATATTGTTTGAGTTTGTTATTGCTTAATGGCATTGGGGTTATACATTGGGTCAAATCCTTCTCCAGATTATGTCCAAGAGTTCAAAAGTTCTCTAAAATTACCTTATAGAGTCACAGTATAATCTTGTCACAAAGAAATCACCTTGTAGCATAAAATATGCGTAGGTAGCTCTAAGATACCGCACCTTCATTTGTGATCATTCTTTAAGGATATTTGGTAATTTATATAAAGCATAGGTCAGGAGACTGCAGCGTATTCTAGTACTTCCCAATCAGTCGAGCACTGCTAACGAAAATACTCCAACAAGTGCAAGTCAGAGGACAACAGTGGTTCCCCTAACTCACGCAAGTGACCCACTCAGCCTTTGACTAATGCCAATGTCGAAGTTAGCGAAGTGACTACACAACAGTAAGTCATTCTCACTGTACTACTTTTTGAGACAGGAATGGACAATGGTTCTTCCTGGCTGACATCTAAAAAGGAAAGAACACCTTTACCAAACATTTGTTCAAGACAACCACCTTTTAAGAAACTCCATATAAATGTAACACATCTGATATATACAGAGAAGACTGAAGGCCAACAAACGTATCTTGAGATGTAAAAAGTCAAACTGAGTTCTCTCTCTCATATGTCATCAGTATGTCTGCAGGGCAAATTATACCTTCAGTGACATCTGTGCAAATCCATTTTTTTTTCAGAGGATGAGATACARCAGTGATTGATTGAGATTTAACAACTCTGTAATTAACACACAAGAAGGGATAGAATCCAGGTCCTGCTCTGTTAGCTAGGAAATGCTAACAGAAAAAACGTAGTAAAGATGACAAGGAAAATCAAAATGAGGTCACCCCTATTCAGAAATCTGTCCTTATACATCTGTATAAACTGAATCACACAAAACAAAAATATCTCACAAAACATTCAAACATTCTGTTTCAATACATTTGATTACCTTGTAGAGAAGAGGAAAGTCAAAAACATGAAGCTCAGCTGAACAGAAAATACTGAAAACAAAAAAAGAGAAACAGGTTAAAATTAAACTTACATCACAGAACTAAAGATCACCGAAATCTCTGTGTGCCACGCACATGCCTTTTGCACTCATGCGAAAGATCATCAGCCTGGGCTGCTGATGTTAAGCCCAGACCCAGTCAATTCAGAGAAATCCAAAGACAGAAAACCACGGGAGACTTTAAAGGGTGCTGTTTCGGACAATTAGGTCTGAAAGAACAATACATATTATATCCAAGAAAGCCAGAGCTATTATTATGGCTACACAAGATTTTCCTGATGTAACTCCTCTGAATCAAGTATTTCCTGCCACAATGAAAAACAGAGAAGTTCACTGTTGAATGCTGCCCATCCATTTCTCTATTTTTGCTTATTAGGTTGATGACATAAGATCACTTGAACATGTTCTAGCTGCCAGATATTTCAGTTTAGCTCATTTCTACCGAACAGAATGAAAGCAGAATGTGTAGGCATGATTACAATAAATATTCTCACATGCTTGGTATACCATTCTCCTGATGAATGATTACTTTTAACAGAAGATAATCATATACATTTAATTCCATCTGAGACAAAGGCTAACTCCGGAGTACATCAGACAAGGCAGCTGTTCAAGCCCAGTGAACTTTAAGCGTGGATGTTTTTGGTGCATCCTGAGGGGAGCTCTCCCCTCTGCCAGCTCATGTGATACCTGCAGGGCTTCTGGGACACGCAGAGCCCCCATGGTGTCGGTGGAGGAATGGGCAATGAGATTAGGGAAAGAGGCAGCTTCCCAGCTGTGCCACGACTAGCTGCTGGGGGTCACAGAGCCCCCTCTCCTCCCTGCTGGGTGCAGGTCTCCCCACGGAGTCCAGGCAGACACTGTGACCTGTGCAGACCTTTTGTGGACGTGCACACTGCTGGAGGGAGCACTCATACTTCTGCCAGAATCTGGAGTGGGTCCTTCCCCTTTTCCTTGCCAAATCTGTGAATGCACTAAGGTTCATGTGCCCCTTAGGGTAAAGCAATCCAAGACAATACATCGGATTTTGACCACAACTTTTAACTGGGCAACACAGCACAGTTATTAACTACTGCCAGTGACATTTTCTGTTCTCTTACATACATTTCCTAAGATGCATAAATGTCACCTCAGCATGCACTTAATATTTGCTTCATGAACTAAGGAAGCAATCCATTGTTACTGAATTATAATTTTTTGGAAGTAAGTACATTAATTTAATATGCCCAGGAAAAAATCCCTTTCTTAATAGGTATAATTCTGTAGAGCAATAAGCATATGTTGATACCAATTATCCATTGTGTATATTTTGCTGTGTCTAGAATATTAACATAAAAATTACATGAAAACATTAATCAGTAGATTAATAAATGCAGTTTCATCTCAAACTCCTTGTGCTAATTCCACCTCCTGGTGTAACATAACACACACAGCCAGCCAACATATCCAACAGAAGTAAATCTTTTCCAGGCTATAATATATACATTCATCTTCATAACTTTCTTATTTTTTTAGTTTTATAAATATTTTAGAGAAAAAAATAAACATTTAATATGTTCCTATCAGTTCCAAGGCTTACGTTAATATTCTTGCAAAGAAACTTCAGTTACACACATTTGAAATGAAAATGTATATAAAATTATTTTCAATGTACTGCACTGCAAGTGGTGTATATATAATTACATATGGCACACATGCAGAGCTGCCTTACAGAGCAATAAAAGAAAGGAAAGGAAAAGCTATGGGAGCAACCATTCTACAACAACTGTCTGAGCAAGAACATTTTTTTTTTTTTTTTTTTTTTTTTTTTTGTCTAAAAGAGAACTACGCCTGTTTCCTCCAAGCAGTGGTCACCGCAGTGACATAAAATTACTTCATTCTTGATTCTCTGCATTTTAAGCCAGAGTCTGAGATTTCCGTATCCTTTCTCCCCAACAATTTGGCACTGGTTTAACTACATCATGGTATATGGTCCCTCTTCATGTGCCTATGAAAACTAGTATTTTCCCCATTTTGAAAAAGTGACCATTAGATGCTCTCTCCTTTGTTTTCAGAATAAAATGACAGTTCTCTGCTTCACCATAAGCTTTGCAGTACCACTTATAACTCCATGTAATTTTTTCACATGTTCAGCATTTCATAATCCAGAAACTGCCAAAATGAGGATATGTAAGACAGAAGAGTAAGTGACCCACTAAGTGCAGGGGCTAATTTCTTACTGACTGCAGTGGGGGTTGGATTTATGTGCAATATATATTTTTATTAGACACAAACATGTGCACATGCACACAGTTTCAGAAGCTGACGTAATGATTTCCTGAAATCTAACAGTTCTGGAGCTTAAAGGATGTGATTGATACTCTTGTATAATACAGTTACCTCTCCCCAAAGCAGATTGAAACTTCTGTCTCTGCACAGTCTGAAGCAAGACAGGAATTACCTACTGGGAGAGGAGACAGTGCCTGAATATACCACTGCTTTTCCCTGAGAGGTAATGATCTACAAGTGTATTTTTAACTGATGGCAAAGATACCAGCAGTCTATTCTCATGTGTGTGTTATTTAAAGCCGAATGAATAGACTGCTTCTAAAACAAACTCTCCAACAAATGCCTTCATCCAGAAGAAATGTATCGAAACCTTCAAACTCCTTACTAGTTTCTAGATTTGTAATTGAGTAAGGAAGAAAGTTATAACAATGTTTTTGAGTAGCAGCTCAAAGCCAAATTTTTCCTCTCTGTTTGGAATGCAACGTCTGTTCACATATGGTTGTTTAATAACAAGGACGTCACAACAGCATTGTCAGAAATGCTTGAAAAACAATACTGTGCCCTTTTAGAAAGGAGTACTGTTGAGCAATCTCAGGCACACCTAATAGCGGGGTTCATCACTCTATAAATGCTTACTCAACTTCCTAAAAGCATACAACCCCTCGGAAGTCGAAAAAAATCTATTTGGCTTACTAGACTCAATAAAAGTGCAAGCTCTAGACTCAAGCCACTTTCCTTTTCAGGAAAAGGTGGATAGCCCTCTGCTATACACTTTGTTCTTTACACACACGCATCTGACTGATAAAAGAGATGTTTTAAGGCTGAACTTACTTATAAACACTATGATAATCAAGCTAAATTTATCAAGGTCAATATTTGGATTGGCAAAAGTATCACAGAATGTTGTGTAGATGATCATCAAGAGCATGCAGCTGCTGATAGCACCAAATGGAGGCTTCTTCCTTTCCAGCCAATCCTTGATGTATCTTCGGACAATCTGAAACACAGAAATCAACAGGTTGCCTCTTTTCAAAGATGCAAGAAGCCAAGTTGGGCATCACAAAATGAATCTGACAGTGGAAAGACACAAAGAGAAGAGAGTAATTCGGATGACGGCCACAGTGGATTTCAAAGCTTCCTTGCCACACAACTCTTCTTCTGGGGAATTTAACATTTGTAGTGCAACTTCCACTGGGCGTCCATAATGAGAGTATATTTTCAAGTACATTCAAATCTATCCTTAATCATGCCAAATGTTCTTTGCTAGCTGTCACTGAGACATACCCATTAAGCCTCCCCAAAGTTTATCTCCTCTGCTGATACTAATGGATGTATGTAATTATCACAGTCCCCTTTGCATCAACAGACAATTCCAAGTGCAACTTTGGGAATCTTAAAAATCTGACATCTTCAGGAATTTCATGACGGTAGATAATCGAAAGTGATCCATGGAACATTTTAATATTTAAATAGCTAGCAATGCACCAGAAGTTTTTAATTAAATTATAACTCAAGCTTGAAAAGCAAAAGTGCATGTGTTGTGGGAGTTTAAATAATTCAAACTCTGAATATCTAGAGTTTTTGTAAATCCAAAGACAAATGCCATTTGCACGCTTTTAGAATACTAGAATTAACACAAGAAAACAAGTAAACCTCCTGTACTTAGTGTAACTTCTGCACTTTCAGGAAATTGAATCTGATTTTTTTTTTTTTTTTTAAGAAAACCATAAATGTTAAAGCAACTTCAACTTCTAAATTATGCCAAATAGTACAGGACTAAGCATCAGCAGAGACAAACCCTGCATGGGGACCTGCTTTTATTTTTTTTTCTCTTTATATGGTTTGAAAAAACTTTACAGCTTTTATCATACAGCTGACTTGTGTTAATTTTTCAGCAATAACATTATCTCGCCTAATTTTTGCTGAAACATCCCAACATTCCCTGTTACCAAACTCTTTCAGAAATAATAGCACAAGATCCTGAGACACTTCTAACAGAGGTTTCTAGAGGCATCTCATTAACTTCCCATAGCAGTACCAGCAATAAACACCACCATTACCAGTTTAATGATACAGAACATTTTAGAGGTATTCAAGATTAATATCAAAGCATCATCACCAGTGCGCCACAGGACCTTTTCACACTGTAACTGCCAAAGCTGGTGGATTGACCTCATGGCTGTCAGTTTTCCTCACTGCCTTCCCAGCTTGTTTGTAAATCTCTCAATAGGGAAGTCTTGTAAGTAGCTATCTGAGTAACTGCAGAAAACAGACTTTATCGACCACATGGCAGGGCACATACTAAAAATTTTGCACATAGGGTTCACAAAAATCTAAGTAGGCTGAAGATCAGCGCTTACCTCACAGTACTTCTAAGCTTCCTGCTGGAGAAAAATAACAAATTTACAGGAAACCATATAAGGAAATGCTCAACACTCCAGTGAAAACACTCACTCAACTTTCAAATTTCACACTTGCCAGATGTTGAAAAGAGGAAAAAAAAAAATCGGTAATACAGCCAAACTTCCGCAGGAGCGTTCAGAGGAGCTCCTGCAGTAACCTCCTCGTAACACTGGGTAGGAACAGACCACAAGACACAGGCAATGTGCGTGCAGACGGAAGCATGCAGAGGGGGAAAGCAACCAAATGCGAAGACTGTATTAGCCTAATCCAAGCAGCCTTGGACTCCCTGCAATTCTCAGAAGCAAAAAGCAAAGTCTTTGGCCTCTAAAGTGAGCACTTTCTAAGGAAGGTTAAAAAAAAACCCAAACAAACAAACAAAACAACCCATTATACCCTAGATTAAAGTCACACTAGGGAAAAAGAAAAGCTACATTAAGACCACACATTTACGGGCCTTCAATCAGAAAAATGTGAATCGGGCCAATACTGAAATTATCAGAAATATTGAAAAGGAAAAGTTATGGTTAACAATTACACCACAGTACAATTTATACACAAGTATTTATTATGAAAACTACAACCTTGTGTCTGTACCAAGGTATAATTATAACATATTTGACACTATTAACTCTATATGCATATCTAACATGGACAGATATACAAGAAAAAAGGGAAAACATTTTAAAAATGAAATTGCAAGCAATAGTTCCTCCCTACCGTCTATCAACTGATGTTATCTTTAAATATCCACCTCTGACTTCCTGACCTGGACTAGTCTGGAAGTTAATGTGAATCAGCAAATGCCAGTGGGGCTTAATGCATTTTATATATATATAAAAAAAAAAAAAAAAAAAAAAAGAGGCATAGTCAGACCCTGAAGAACTAAACTGTGGCTTTAGGAAATCATCTCATCAACCTAGCATCATGCTAAGAAACATAGATTATAAAAACATACACAAACACACCCTCTCTAACACAGAAGCTGATACATTTTTGGCTTCTCTTAATGTTTAAGGTGATCTGTAATTTTAGAGCATGTTGATTCAGCCTATAATTATTGATTTGAAGTAATTAAATCCTTACGTAATTTAAGAGGAAAGAAATATAACCTGAGCCCCTATAGGCATCTGTGAAAGTTAAACTAGATTTTTCACAGGCAAGCTCATGTCAGCTGATTCATTTAGACTAAAAACCAATCCATTTGTTACTTATTCACACCCTGCAGAGTTGTTTTGGTACAAGGATGCTTTGAAAGCCTCTCAATTCTTAACCCAATTTTATAACCATTTCAGTGTTAACTAGGACTTTAAAAAACTTGTGAAGATTTGTTGTGAAATCATGGTAATACCCACAAATGCAATAAGGACAACACGCAAACAGACCAGAGCCAGCCAGCCAGCAACCCTTTTTGCTCTACAGTAACAGCACTCTGACAGGAAATCTAAAAGAGGTTGAAAAGCCACGAGCAATATGGACTGAAATAATTAAATAAAGAATCTCATAGGTCAATTGGAGCCTGAACTAAAATAGAGTTTCATTTATCTGCAAACATAGAAGCAGCCAACAAAATGATTTCTGCAATGATTTATGGCCTACACTAAGGACATCAAACTTGGACACCACACCAGCGTGCCACTTGTACGGCCCTGAGCCGGACGGACAAGCACAGGAGAGAGGAGAGGTTGAAGAAAGGACTGAACTGATCCTCCTGTGGACAGATGAACTTACAGCCTGGAGTAGAAATATGAAGGACTGACATTCCAAATAAATGCCCTAGACCAGCACACTAATGAAAAATAGTAAAAGGGCAGTACTCTTTAGATGCAGTAATTCCTAGTGAAAGAGAATTCCTCGCACACACACACACACACAAAAATCAATTAAAACCAGTTTCCTGTCAGAGGAAGGGAACAGGAAAGAGATGTTGGAAAAGTGTGAAACACCAAACCATTTAAAACCATGCTTTCCATGGGAAAATGCTGCAGGATGCTATCACGTCACAGAAAAGGCATTTGCAATCTCCTTGCACTCTCCGAACGTACGAGGGCCTTGCAACCTGTTTGCCTGCTGGGACTCTCGCAGAGCTACTTCTGCAAAGAGGGTTGCGGCCTCTGGCGTTGGGGACTGACCACACCGAGCACAAAGAACTGCAAAGTTTTCCACGCAGGTTTGAATGACAGCCTCAGAGAGCAGCGAATTCCTGCTGCCTGCACGTGACAGAACAGCGCGTGGTGAATCTCTGCTTCAAACTGTGGTTTAGTGGGCAGAAGGGAGGGAGAAAGTAAACCTTTTTATGGGGGAGTATTAAAAACTGCATAATATGAGATGCTGATAAATTCATAGGAAAGTTAGATGACAACAGAGCCACAGGGTGTTCACCAGGCAACTGTGTGCTGGTGACTGGAGTCTCCACAAGGTTTCTGGAAAGGCACCAGGTCAAGTTTGCTTCAAAACACAGTTCCGGGCCCYAGATATGACTTCAGGCTTGCATCTTGCCCAGGATTTTTTTTTTTTTAATAAAAAAAGATATGTAATAACAAATGAATTGCTACATGAAACTGCAGTGTGAACACAGGAATATGTAGTGTGGCCATTTCAACTTGGTTCTGCTGGAATGGTTACATCTAAAGGTTTTTCCTCCAACTGCGCAGTACCTGGCCCTAACCTTGTTTAAAAACAGTCTCTCCAAGCAAATTGGCTAAGTGTTCATGTGCTTGATTCATTTAATATCCTCTTGTATAAAGAAACAGGAGCTGCTGTTCCAGAGAGGCAGGTAAATAATGCCCACCCATTGTACAATCATACATGAAGACAGCAGAACATATATTATAAACAACAATTCTCTTATTATACCTTCATAACAGTTACACTATATACCTAGAGAAACCGGTCAGCAAAATGCATCTAGATTATTTCCACCTGCCTGCTCAAGTGGTGGATATACAAGGTAACAAATGAAATAAACTTAATGTAGTTCATTAGTGTTTGTTATGAACTGAAGTTATTAGAAAGGTTATTTTTCTTCTCCCCAAATTTCATGGAGTGGAGTTATTTCTGACATTTGTAATACAGTGTATCTTTCAAAATGTTTAAAACCCATGAGTTGAAAGACTAGAAGAAACGGTTATCAAGTCACTTTCTCTGTTTCCATATACACACAAAAGAATCTCCTGGTATTTTGTATTATCACACAAAAGTTTTTCTTAATTCTATCAACTCACAGAATCAGTAAGGTTGGAAGGGACCTCTGGAGATCATCTAGTCCAACCTCTCAAAGATTTCCTGGTGCTGGTTCCACTGGGGCTTGAACCCCAGGACCTTCAGCACGTAAAGCAGATGTGATAACCACTACACTATCCCTCTACTCAATTCTTGGGGACTGATTTAATCTTCAAGAGAATTTAAAATGTTTTAATTGTGCTTTTTCTTCTATTATTATGTATTGGTATGCTCTTCAAAACACCTGGACAAAACACCTAAACTTTAACATAACTAACATAACTTAGTCACCTTTTCCTTGTGTTGAAACACATAAACAAATAGAGCTGGATCACTACTAGCCCTAAATGCAGCAGTTAGTTTRTTTACTTTCTCTTCAAAGTAGAATTCTTAACTCATTCCTAACTACTATTACTATTATTGCTACTTATAACATCATAACTTTGCAATGAACTGTACAATGTGAAGTTTTCTTTTRCAAAGCATTGAGTCAAGCCAGAAAGATATTAGCAACTGTTTGATAACCTCTGAATAACCCTTTTTACACAGTGATAGCATACAAAGAAGACAGACAATGTGGAATATTGGAAGCTGCTTCAGTGAAGCTTGAAAGACATGAAAGGGGGAAAAATACTGGTCCAAAATAGAGAAGAAAGTTAACTAAGAATAAGAACTATGAAAAAATAACAGCAAGAACCAGACTCTGAGATGGAAGCGAGATTAATGTGGGTTGTAGGAATCACATAAACAAGATACAACCTCCTTCAGATATTTATATAACATAATACCCYTTCATAGATCCATGATCTACAGCTGCAATTCAGTCACACTACTGAATTGCATTCAGTACTGCAATACTGAATTCAGCCTCTTCCTGGCTCACACTACTCACACTACTTCAGCTGGACCATGTGCTGATCATGTTACAGGGGCAGTACCTAAGTGAAGACATGCTCTTCTGCTCATTCCTGTACACTGTTATAAGCCAAGACTTTATACTGATTCCCTCACCTTTCCATAACTCCTAAGATGCCAACAAATGTTAAATCTGCCCTCCCCCCTTTTTTAAGTGTACAATCTCATTTAATATTTCTTTTCTGAATATGAGATAGAAAAAATAAAAATATTTTTATTTTGCAATTTCAGAGGAAAATATTTACAAGAGCCTTGTTTTCTTTCCTCAGATTATTGAATTCCCCTAAAAGCTATCTTACTCTATTATGTCAGCCCATTTACTCCCCAGAGATCGCTCCCGGCACATGTAAGCCTTGAAATTAAGCTTTAGAAAACTTACACAAGGCCATTTTGGAAATTAACTTTCACATTTGGGGGCAATTCATAAATGTTGCTTAATAACATTAAAAATAGGTGTAACATGGCAAAAATGTAAAGGGAGTTTGTRAGGGTAGTGCATATATTTTCTTCATATTTTGTTTGTATTCCATGGAGACCAGGTTCTGCTCCGTGCTTGAGACAAGTGTCTGAAGGGAGCGAACTGTGGTCTGAATGTTGCTAATCTGTCATCTCAGTTTTCTGCAACAACCTTCCACAAGTGCTGATCTCCTCAAGCACCACTCCTCCTCCCTGCAGCACCCCTAGAGATTTAAGSAAAAGTAGGGCTACTTCCATGTAGATTTAAGCTACAAGACTGAAAGCATTTGAGATCGTTCCCTTTTTATAAATTTGACTATTCCCCTCCCGCCTCAACCACTATACCACTATAAACCAACATTATGCAGAAGTGAATTGTACCTTCTGCTCACTGATAACTGCAATATACCTCTCTTTCGATTCCTTTCTTATTCCTTAAAATTAAATTCCTTGCCAAGCTGTTTATCTCCAATTTCACTGACAATCTGTACTGCAACGTAGCACCTTTTTAAAATTGTGTTTATAAAAATGGTTCTGAAACGCTGGTAGGGCTCCTCCGGAACATTTTGGGCAATGACAAAGAAAATGCTTAAAATTCCGACACCAAGATTTTTTGATTCTGTGAACATTTCTGTACAACTGGCTTCGGGAAGAAGAAGAACTACTAGAATCATAACATTAATTTTAGCTTTAGTTAAGGTCTGTTTAATATGAAGTGCCCACTTTATGTTGGCAGACAAATTACCAGTGGGGCAACTAGAGAATGCATGAATGATAATGTACAGACAAGCTTTTTATTACTTATTCATAGAAAACAGTGGGTTTTGGTGTGCTGCTTTGAAAAATGTTCAAACTAGTAGAATATAATGAAAGCACAGTGAAAATTCTATTTCATTAACATTTAATCATAAATTGCTCTTTAATATAAAACATAAAATAAAAGTCTGTCAGAAGCGCTTAGGTGTAGAGAAAGGAGAAAGTCTGCAAAAAGGAGAAAGGAAATACTGCAGTGTTTTTCACTGCTTCTATTAKTTGTCACCTTCAGAAGAAAAAAAATAAACAAAGAAACAAGTCTTGAACCAAACTCTCAGAACTGGTCATGAAGAAAATGCTTAGACATTTCTTGAAACTAAATTTTCRTCAGCAAAATGTATTATCAACACTTACAAAGTAAAAAGTTATTTTAGCATAACTGTGATAGCTGAGGAGCAGCATTTTTCTTCCCTTCCATCAGATTTTACAGAACTCTGTGCTACACAGAAAAAAAACTAATTCAGGACTTCAAGCTTCCATAGAAAATTCAAAAATAATATATTTTCCATGAGATATCTACTACCACATTTATTTGTATAACAAGTATTCTCAAATTCCCTTTATACATATACCAGAGTGGTGCACAAATAAATTCTTGAATACTACAGATCTTCAAGGCTTACAGAACAYGAAACCTTTGAACAACATTATAGCTCATCTCTCTCTTCAAAACCTCTTGTCAGAAAAGTCTTTTTACTCTACAAATACAAATGCAGTATTATACTACCAGTATTGACTTGACCAACATCGGGTCATCAATTAGCAAAAYACATCTATAGACAGAAAATACGGGACACTGCAGACAACCTAAATATCTCCGACAAAGAACAGAATAACTCTCCTCRTCCAAGACCATCTATCAGTAACTGTTATCTGTAAGAGTCGGTGGTTTTCTGATCACATAATTTCTTATTCTCAAGCCAGCTCCTTTAGCAGTTCTTTAACTGACAAATGACAGTCAGGATTCGAGTAGAGGCTGTACCTGCAGCCCCTTATGCATTTCATTGTCAGTGGCTAGAAAAGCTAGAAAAAGCAACTCCAGTCAATGGCAGCCTCACAACACACTGAAAAATTATTTGAGAAATGGTAGAAAAATAAGCAGGAATTATGCTATCGCCACTTCTTTCTCCCACCCATCACTTAAAAATCTGACAAGTCAGCCAACTAACCAAAATCCTTGATACATTTTGTTATAAAATAAACAAACAAATAAAAAACCAAAACAAATCTAAAAGCACGTTCTCATCTGCTTCGCTCATATCCCAGGGGCTGTGCAAACAGCCAGCTTTGCAGCCTGCCCAGAAAACGAGCATTTAGGTAATACAAACTTCCCCAGAGGCGAGATTTTTTTTTTTTTTAAAGAAAATATCCCTCTCAGAGAATGCTTCCTTTAAGCAGTCTCCTCTATTTTACATTGATGTGGATCAAGCTTAAAGCCTCTATTGATCACAGTTGAGTTAGGATGGCTGAAGAGAAACAATTCGCCAAGCAGGCAGGTCCCAGGCTTGCTTTTTTCTCAAATCAARTTCTTTGCTACGAGCTAACCCTAGCAGGCATTCTTGCACTGACTTTTCTGCTGAACAGTACGACTGTGCATGGTAAGGAATTGACACTGTGGGTGTGAAATGATAAATTAGAGGTAATTGCTGAAACTGTCACTCACGAATTGCGGGCCATTATCTCTTAATGCATCTGGAATCCCAGAGTGAGCAACTTGTGATTTACCAAGTATTATTACATTGTTACACAGCATGTTGTGCAACAGCTCAATAGTGAGTGAGTAGCAGTCTACAAATGAGATGCAAAACTTTGCATTTAATTTAAAACAGATCCATGCTAGTACGGGATGCAGCCAAATCAGACATATGACTATACCACTTGGTGTCAGTACTTTTCCTGCATATTGTTTTCTCCTGATTACTGCAGGTTAGTCTTGGATACCCACTGTCAAAAATGGCTTTGATTCTTACCTAGATTAGAAAGAGGTTGGCTTATTTTCATACAGTTCTATCTAATCAAGACAATCAGTGTTGACTACCCTTAGCATTTTGATTTGTAGCTACCCTTCACATTTCCTTTCCTCCATATCTTCTGAATTTCAAATGTAGTATGTTTAGAAACAAAGTCTTTATGCTTAAAGGAATGTGGATTATTTCTGTTCGTGTTTCATTTCCATATACTGTTTCAAACACTTTTAAAGAAGAATCAGCCTTCTGTTTGTTATTGAATTGTATTTATATATATTTAAAAAAAATCAAACTCTTAAATAAATGATTGAGTTACATAAGCTTTAATATTCCATTTTTTTCCTTTCAGTCTTTATCAGAGCCCTTAAATCACATCTGTTCTCTGTTAAGTCTCATCACAGTTCTGATTTTGAACTTAGGATCACTCAGAGAACTTATTTCATATGCTTATTGCACAATTCATATTACTTAACCTTATTATGTGGTGCTGCCAAAAATAACCCCCCTACCAGTCATCTCAGGTAGCAATTTCTTGTAACATGTCTTTCCAAAGTAAGATGCCATTATACCTATAGATGAAACAACTCTTGAAATTTTGCAATGGCTTTGTCTAGCAATCTACCATCATCTTCAGATTCTCATCAGATTGCAGTACAGCTTGCTGATACTCTGTCTAGGTTACTTCATTCTGCCTAGATCTGTTATTGTCCTATTTGATTCCTAGAAATTCCCAACTAAGGCAACAACTTCCGGGATTCAAGTAATTTTGCTTCTTCTGTTTCACAGAGACTTAATTTGATAAGTTAAGAATGAAATACACAGGAATGTTTACCAGCAAATCCTAATGGTCCTAATAAGGAGGTTCTTAAGCATTTAACTCAAAACATGTGAGCAATCCAATAGACTTCAGAGGCACAGGGGCATGTTGAAAAAGGCATGTCACTTTTTCATGTGATAGTTATAACCAGGTCATGTAGGTACTGATGCTGGTGGCTACTCTTTTGCTTATCACACTCATCTTCCTATTAGACCTTAATATTTCTTTTTGATCATATAAGAAAAAAACTTCACTAGGACTTCAGTAGGTTATAGTACATGCCAATTTTGAAATTTACCATTATAGTTTGATACAAGATTGATTTTACTGTTCTACATAGCACAACAACAGAAATTCTTAATTTTGGCCTATGCATTCCATTATAGGCTCCACTTTCATTTGTCAACATTTTAACCATGTTTTCCATTCCAAAACCTGCTTTCGGCTGACAAAATTCAGTAAGTACAAGCTAAACCCAGAATTAAACTGTAGACTCTAGAGTCAGCACTGGCAGTTTTCAGGAAAGAGCTGCAAATCCCAGTGATAACCCCTCAAATGTGGTTTCACAGAGAGGACAACATTCAACTACTGTTCCTAGCTGCTCATTTGGTCAAAAAAACCCAGAAATACGCCTGAATTCTGCTGCGCCACTGCTGAGTGGCTCGTGTGTAAGYGTGTTTGTGAGAGAGAGCGACAGATCAGCGTGACTCCAGGTGAGTATTTTATGATTTTTCTTTACTCTCTGTTCTTTTAAAAACATAAGACTTAACGTTTAAAAATCCCTACAAAAATGACAGCAAAATTAAACCTCAAAAGTTAGAAAGGCCACTGTCCAAGGAATAAATCACAATCGCATAGGATATATTCTTTTCCACAGGACTTTTGTTTGCAGCTGAAGTTAGAAGGTGTGCAGTGAGTGAGGCATAGGAAAGGGTGCTGCATGATTCAGATACCTGAATACCATCCCCAAGAAAAGGAATCAACTCACAATTCTGCCAAGAAGTTCCCAAGTGATGCTATGCAAGATAGTTAAATTCAACTTTCTCAGATGGTATCAGTTCCTTTTGTCTTCTAAGCGACTAATGATCTGAGACCAAATTTGCAAAAGCAAAGAGCTTTCAGAAGTACAGCGGAGTCTATGGGAGTCGGGTTCCAAAAGCCCGWGAACAACGAGCACTTACAAGTACGTAAAACACAGACTTCAGGTGTTTTGCTTTTGGTGTCCAAGAACAGTGAACACTTCTCAAATTTTGATCTTAGCAAAGCAAATTCCCAATCATGAAGTGGGAGGAAACGTAGTTAATGAATATTAACATTTGCGAAAAAAACAGGTATCACAAGCATCACAGAAAATCTTACACTGCAATTAGTATCTTTGCATTCAGTGCAGGATTTCAATCATATGCCATGAAAAATAAGGCTTTGTATTTCAACATGAACAATTAGGATAAAATGAAATATTGAACAGCTGCTCATTCCATGACTACCCTCCAACCCAGCATTTAACAAATGATGGAGGAGTCCTGTGGAAAAAATAGTTTGGCAGTGTGCAATTAAAACCCTTATTGTAAAGTATATGCAAAATGGCTGGAGCAACCTTAGCTTTATCACTTCYAAACTTCTTGCTGCTTAGCCCTAATGGATTTTTTTAAGGTAGGGTTTTTTTTTTTATTCCTGTAATTAGTAGTAGATACTACACAGAGCGAACTTCCTTCATCATCCAGGCAAAGGGCATATGACAAAAGGACTATATAATATTCTCAAAGCTCATTTGTATGGGGCTGGAATTTCTCACAGTCTGGGCTGCCATTTTTCCCACTTTATGTTCACAAACTCCCTTCTCGATATGCAGTAGCGTATGTTTGTGGTAGTGAGGGACAGATGCTCAATCTCAACAAAGATCAATGTGGCTCCAGGGAGCACTGTAGCATCTTTYCTCTGATATTAGACTCCACTATCCTGAGGCTGTTTCCTATGTAGTGGTTTACCATGTTACCAGTCTGTCTTTATGATAGCTCTCTTTATCTTATTTTTTTTAAATAAGGATGTATATTTAAAAGACATACCTGTCCAATAATAAGAGGGACTACAACAGTCATAAACAGCTGCGAGAATATAGATGTAAAAGGCACAGAGGAGGATGATCCAAGCTACAAAATAAAAGTATACCATTAATATTCAACTTTTTCTTAGAATCTGCAAATTTCATGCATAGGTATCACATATAATATACCATTTATTTTATGTGTAAAAACTTGGAAGTGTGTGCACACCTTTAAGTCCCAATAATGCATTTGGTATTCCATAATAAYGAAAGTAAAGCAATCTCTGGTTGATTATTCTATAACCTAAGGTAACAGCCACATCAATATTCATGTAATTGAAACCCTGCTACACACACATGCAAAGCAAATCACGTAAGCATTTGTAGGACCGTAGTCTAAAAAAGACAGAGTGAATCTCTTTCTACTTAAGCACTTAGATCAACTAACCTTGCCATTTATACAAAGAAACAGAACTATTAGTTATTCTAAGACTATTTAAAAAGTAAATAAAACTAAAAACATTGTGTGTTTTATTTCAATGACATTAAAAAGGCATCTTTTAACAGTTCTTTTATTGTGAAAATTAAACAGTGACAGGCTTTGTCTTCAAATAGATGATCTCTTACAAACCTATTTATGATTTTAAATGGTGAAAGTATTTTCTTAAAAGATGCATGAAGAAAAGGTAAACCAAATAAAGTCAATGGGATTTTTGCAACCTACTTCAGAATGTCTAGGACAATATGCTCAGTTTTTTTTACACTCTGATTGAACTTAGTTTATGCTAGGCTGTTTAGAAGATTAATTTAACAACATTTAACATCTTTTTAACAGTATTAGAACATACATTAAAAAATTTATAGTATGAAGACTGAAATAGCATTGTCAGGGCTTCTGAGGTGAAACCATTCCACAGACAACTGTTTCATAACTGGGGTAAAATGACCTAACATGATACCAGTTGGTACCTGATACCAATGAGGATTTCACAGATCCACAATTTTATTTTGCACTTCATTTTAAAGATCCACAAAATGATGACAGAATTCAGAATTTTTTCAGCTCCGTCTAATTAAGTGATACTGATCTCCTAAAACATTCTCTCATACTTCAAGSTCATAAATTACATTCACACTGCATTATACTTCTGACACATATCTTCCTTTCAAAGCTACCTGCGGGCATTATAGACAAGGTGATCATACAATGTAGTCACATTCCATAATTCTGCCTAGCAAATCAACATATGGCCATAAAAATAGCTGTAG